>NC_053025.1:9730385-9838789 GCF_003073215.2 Triticum urartu
ACTGTCCTACAAACCTCTGCACTTGGAGGCCCAACAACGTCTACAAGAAGAAGGTTGTGTAGTAGACATCAAGATCTTTTCTGGCGCCGTTGCCAGGGAAGGTGAGTGCTTGAAGGTATATCTTTAGATCTTGCAATCAAATCTTTTTGTTTCTTGTTTTATCACTAGTTTAGTTTATAAAAGAAAACTACAAAAAAATATGGAATTAAGGGTACCTCATATGATTCATCTTTTTAATATCTACCATGAAAATAAGGATTCCGATAATTGTGCTCAAGTGCTAGAGTAAGAATGCATTATTATGTTCCGGCTCGTATGTTGTGTGGAATTGTGAGCGGATAACAATTTCACACAGGAAACAGCTATGACCATGATTACGCCAAGCTATTTAGGTGAGACTATAGAATACTCAAGCTTGGGGAAGCTATGTTTGATGAATATGATATTTTCCCCCCCAAGTTTTGATGAGAAAATTTATTATGATGAAAGCATGCCTCCTATTTATGATGATTATATTGATGAAAGTGGATTTGGAGAGGTCATGACTTTATTTTGTGATGAATCCACTATTCCGGAAGAGGTTCCAATTGATTATGAGAACAAAGTTGCTATCTATGATGATTATTGTGATGACTTGTATGATATAAAGAATAATGATACCCATGAAACTTTTCATCATGATTTTAGTTTTCAAATGGATTATGCCTCACATGACAATTATTTTGTTGAGTTTGCTCCCACTACTATTCATAAGAAGAATTTTTCTTATGTGGAGAGTAATAAAATTTCTATGCTTGTAGATCATGAAAAGAATGCTTTATGTGATGGTTATATTGTTGAATTAATTCATGATGCTACTGAAAATTATTATGAGGGAGGAATATATGCTTGTAGGAGTTGCAATAATATCAAGTTTCCTCTCTACATGTTGAAAATCTTGAAGTATTGCTTGCTTCACCTTGCTATGCAAGTTGATTCTTGTTCACATAAGTTGTTTGATCACAAAATCCCTATGCATAGGAAGTGGGTTAGACTTAAATGTTCTAGTCATATTCTTCATAATGCTCTCTTTATGTTTCAATTCTTATCTTTTATGTGAGCATCATTGAAATCATCATGCCTAGCTAGGGGCGTTAAACGATAGCGCTTGTTGGGAGGCAACCCAATTTTGTTTTTGTTCCTTGCTTTCTGTTCCAGTTTAGCAATAAATAATTTATCTATCCTATGTTATGATTGAGTTTTTATATTTTAATTAGTGTTTGTGCCAAGTAGAACCGTTGGGAAGACTTGGGGAAAGTCTTGTTGATCTTGCTGTAAAAAACAGAAACTTTAGCGCTCAAGAGAATTGCTGCCATTTTTATTTGGAAAGTTATATTTAGTTAATTCTTTTTTCATATGATTAATAGATAAATTACTCAGGTACACCAATTTATTTTATAATTTGTGGGGTTCCATAAGTATACGTTTGATCCAGATTACTACAGACTATTATGTTTTTGACAGATTCTGTTTTCTATGTGTTGTTTGCTTATTTTGATGAATCTATGAGTAGTATCGGAGGGTATGAACCATAGAGAAGTTGGAATACAGTAGATATTACACCAATATGAATTTAGAATGAGTTCACAACAGTACCTAAGTGGTGATTTATTTTCTTATACTAACAGAGCTTACGAGTTTTCTGTTAAGTTTTGTGTTGTGAAGTTTTCAAGTTTTGGGCGAAGATTCGATGGAGTATGGAATAAGGAGTGGCAAGAGCCTAAGATTGGGGATGCCCAAAGCACCCCAAGGTAATATTCAAGGACAACCAAAAGCCTAAGCTTGGGGATGCCCCAGAAGGCATCCCCACTTTCGTCTTCATTCATCGGTAACTTTACTTGGAGCTATATTTTTATTTACCACATGATATGTGTTTTGCTTGGAGTGTCATTTTATTTCATTTTGTTTTGCTTGATGTTTGAATAAAATACCAAGATCTGAAGTTCTTAAATGTTAGAGAGTCTTCACATAGTTGCATAATTATTCAACTACTCATTGATCTTCACTTATATCTTTCGGAGTAGTTTGCTGTTTGCTCTAGTACTTCACTTATATCTTTTAGAGAATGGTGGTAGTTTTATTTTGAAGAAATAGATGAACTCTCGTGCTTCACTTATATTATTTTTAGAGTCTTTAGAACAACATGGTAGTTTGCTTTGGTTATGAATCTAGTCCTGATATGATAGGCATCCAAGATGGGTATAATAAAAACTTTCATATAGAGTGCATTGAATACTAAGAGAAGTTTGATACTTGATAATTGTTTTGAGATATGGAGATAGTGATATTAAAGTTGTGCTAGTTGAGTAGTTGTGAATTTGAGAAATACTTGTGTTGAAGTTTGCAAGTCCCGTAGCATGCACATATGGTAAACGTTGTATAACAAATTTGAAACATGAGGTGTTATTTGATTGTCCTCCTTATGAGTGGCGGTCGGGGACGAGCGATGGTCTTTTCCTACCAATCTATCCCCCTAGGATCATGCGCGTAGTGCTTGGTTTTTGATGACTTGTAGATTTTTGCAATAAGTATGTGAGTTCTTTATGACTAATGTTCAGTCCATGGATTATATGCACTCTTACCCTTCCATCATTGCTAGCCTCTTCGGTACCGTGCATTGCCCTTTCTCACATTGAGAGTTGGTGCAAACTTCGCCGGTGCATCCAAACCCTGTGATATGATACGCTCTATCACACATAAACCTCCTTATATCTTCCTCAAAACAGCCACCATACCTACCTATTATGGCATTTCCATAGCCATTCCGAGATATATTGCCATGCAACTTTCCACCATCCTGTTTATCTTGACACATTCATCATTGTCATATTTCTTTGCATGATCATGTAGTTGACATCGTATTTGTGGCGAAGCCACCGTTCATAATTTTTCATATATGTTGCTCTTGATTCATTGCATATCCCGGTACACCGTCGGAGGCATTCATATAGAGTCATCTTTTGTTCTAGCATCGAGTTGTAATCATTGAGTTGTAAATAAATAGAAGTGTGATGATCATCATTTTCTAGAGCATTGTCCCAAGTGAGGAATTAAAAAAAGGAGAGAAAGTCCATAAAAAAGAGAAGGCCCAAAAAAGAGAGAGAAAAGAGAGAAGGGACAATGCTACTATCCTTTGCCACACTTGTGCTTCATATACTAGTGGGAATTTTTCATTATAGAACTTGGCTTGTATATTCCAACAATGGGCCTCCTCAAGTGCCCTAGGTCTTTGTGAGCAAGCAAGTTGGATGCACACCCACTTAGTTTCTTTTGTTGAGCTTTCATACATTTATAGCTCTAGTGCATCCGTTGCATGGCAATCCCTACTCCTTGCATTAACATCAATCGATGGGCATCTCCATAGCTCATTGATTAGCCTCGTTTATGTGAGACTTTCTCCTTTTTGTCTTCTCCACATAACCCCCATCATCATATTCTATTCCACCCATAGTGCTATATCCATGGCTCACGCTCATTTATTGCGTGAAAGTTGAAAAAAGTTTGAGATTACTAAAGTATGAAACAATTGCTTGGCTTGTCATCGTGGTTGTGCATGATGAGAGCATTCTTGTGTCACGAAAATGGAGCATGACCAAACTATATGATTTTGTAGGGATGAACTTTCTTTGGCCATGTTATTTTGAGAAGACATGATTGCTTAGTTAGTATGCTTGAAGTATTATTATTTTTATGTCAATATTAAACTTTTGTCTTGAATCTTATGGATCTAAACATTCATGTCAAAATGAAGAGAATTACTTAGAGAAATATGTTCAGTAGCATTCCACATCAATAATTCTGTTTTTATCATTTACCTACTCGAGGACAAGCACAAATTAAGCTTGGGGATGCTGATACGTCTCCAATGTATCTATAATTTTTGATTGTTCCATGCTATTATATTATCAACCTTGGATGTTTTATATGCATTTATATGCTATTTTATATGATTTTTGGGACTAACCTATTAACCTAGAGCCCAGTGCCAGTTTCTGTTTTTTCCTTGTTTTAGGGGTTTGAAGAAAAGGAATATCAAACGGAGTCCAAACGGAATGAAACCTTCGGAAAAGTTATTTTTGGAAAGAAAGCAATACAGGAGACTTCGAGTGCACGTTAGGGGATCAACGAGGAAGCCATGAGGCAGGGGGCACGCCCACCCCCTGGGCGCACCCTCCACCCTCGTGGGCCCCTCATGGCTCCCCTGATGTATTTCTTCCACCTATATATACCCATATACCCTAAAACGACCGGGGAGCATAGTAGATCGGGAGTTCCGCCCGCCAGAAGCCTCCGTAGCCACCGAAAACCAATCTAGACTCGTTCCGGCAACCTGTCGGAGGGGGGGAATCCTTCTCCGGTGGCCATCTTCATCATCCCGATGCTCTCCATGACGAGGAGGGAGTAGTTCTCCCTCGGGGCTGAGGGTATGTACCAGTAGCTATGTGTTTGATCTCTCTCTCTCTCGTGTTCTTGAGGTGGTACGATCTTGATGTATCGCAAGCTTTGCTATTATAGTTGGATCTTATGATGTTTCTCCCCATCTACTCTCTTGTAATGGATTGAGTTTCCCCTTTCAAGTTATCTTATCGGATTGAGTCTTTAAAGATTTGAGAACACTTGACGTATGTCTTGTCGTGCGTATCTGTGGTGACAATGGCATATCACGTGATTCACTTGATGTATGTTTTGGTGACCAACTTGCGGGTTCCGCCCACGAACCTATGCATAGGGGTTGGCACACGTTTTCGTCATGATTCTCCGGTAGAAATTTTGGGGCACTCTTTGAAGTACTTTGTGTTGGTTTGAATAGATGAATCCGAGATTGTGTGATGCATATCGTATAGTCATATCCATGGATACTTGAGGTGACATTGGAGTATCTAGGTGACATTAGGGTTTTGGTTGATTTGTGTTTAAGGTGTTGTTCTAGTACGAAGTCTAGGGATGTTTGTGACACCTATAGGAATAGCCCAACGGATTGATTGGAAAGAATAACTTTGAGGTGGTTTCGTACCATACCATAATATCTTCGTTTGTTCTCCGCTATTAGTGACTTTGGAGTGGCTCTTTGTTGCATGTTGAGGGATAGTTATGTGATCCAATTACGTTATTATTGTTGAGAGAACTTGCACTAGTGAAAGTATGAACCCTAGGCCGTGTTTCAACACATTGCAATACCGTTTACGCTCACTTTTATCATTCGTTACCTTGCTGTTTTATATTTTCAGATTACAAAAACTATTATCTACCATCCATATACCACTTGTATCACCATCTCTTCGCCGAACTAGTGCACCTATACAATTTACCATTGTATTGGGTGTGTTGGGGACACAAGAGACTCTTTGTTATTTGGTTGCAGGGTTGCTTGAGAGAGACCATCTTCATCCTACGCCTCCTACGGATTGATAAACCTTAGGTCATCCACTTGAGGGAAATTTGCTACTGTCCTACAAACCTCTGCACTTGGAGGCCCAACAACGTCTACAAGAAGAAGGTTGTGTAGTAGACATCAGGGATGCTATGTTTGATGAAGATGATATTTTTTGACCACCAAGTTTTGATGAGCAAATTTATTATGATGATATCATGCCTCCTTTTTATGATGATTATGTTGATAAAAGTGGTCTCGGAGAGGTCATGACTTTATTTAGTGATGAATACACTATTTCGGAAGAGGTTCCAATTGATTACGAGAACAAAGTTGCTATCTATGATGATTAGTGTGATGACATGTATGCTATAAAGAACAATGATAACCATGAAACTTGTTATCATGATTTTAGTTTTCAATTGGATTATGCCTCACATGATAGTTATATTGTTGAATTTGCTTATGTGGAGAGTAATAAAACTTCTATGCTTGTAGATCATGAAAATAATGCTTTATGTGATGGTTATACTGTTGAATTAATTCATGATGCTACTGAAATTTATTATGAGGGAGGAATATATGCTTGTAGGACTTGTAATAATATCAAGTTTCCTCTCTCTGTGCTTAAAATATTGAAGCTATGCTTGTTTTACCTTCCTATGCAAGTTCATTCTTGTTCCCACAAGTTGTTTGCTCACAAAATCCCTATGCATAGGAAGTGGGTTAGGATTAAATGTGCTAGTCATATACTTCATGATGCTCTCTTTACGTCTCAATTCTTATATTTTATGTGAGCATCATTGAAATCATCATGCCTAGCTAGGGGCGTTAAATGATAGCGCTTGTTGGGAGGCAACCCAATTTTTTTTGTTCCTTGCTTTTTGGATCCTGTTTAGTAATAAGTAATTCATCTAGCCTCTGTTTAGATGTGGTTTTATGTTTTAATTAGTGTTTGTGCCAAGTAGAACCTTTGGGAAGACTTGGGTGAAGTCTTTGCGATCTTGCTGTAAAAAACATAAACTTTCGTGCTCACGAGATTAGCTGCCATTTTTTTACTGGAGAGTGCGATTAGGTTGATTCTTTTTGCAGATGATTAATAGACAATTTCCTCACGTCCACCAATTTATTTCAGAATTTTTGGGGCTACATAAGTATTCGAATGATACATATTACTACATACTATTCTGTTTTTGACAGATTCTGTTTTCATTGTGTTGTTTGCTTATCTTGATGAATCTATGAGTAGTATCGGGGGGTATGAACCATAGAGAAGTTGGAATATAGTAGATATTACACCAATATGAATTTAGAATGAGTTCACAACAGTACCTAAGTGGTGATTTATTTTCTTATACTAACAGAGCTTACAAGTTTTGTTTCAAGTTTTGTGTTGTGAAGTTTTCAAGTTTTGCGTAAAGATTCGATGGACTATGGAATAAGGAGTGGCAAGAGCCTAAGCTTGGGGATGACCAAGGCACCCCAAGGTAATATTCAAGGATAACCAAGAGCCTAAGCTTGGGGATGCCCCGGATGGCATCCCCTCTTTCGTCTTCATTCATCGGTAACTTTACTTGGAGCTATATTTTTATTCACCACATGATATGTGTTTTGCTTGGAGCGTCATTTTAGTTTATTTAGTTTTGCTTGTTGTTTGAATAAAATACCAAGATCTAAAATTCTTAAACATTAGAGAGTGTTCACATAGTTGCATAATTATTCTACTACTCATTGAGCTTCACTTATATTTTTCGGAGTAGTTTGTGGTTTGCTCTCATGCTTCACTTATATTATTTTGAGAGTCTTTTAGAACAGCATGGTAATTTGTTTGGGTTATAAAATTAGTCCTAATATGATAGGCATCCAAGAGGGATATAATAAAAACTTTCATATAGAGTGCATTGAATACTATGAGAAGTTTGATACTTGATAATTGTTTTGAGATAAAAGATGATGATATTAGAGTGTGATAGTTGAGTAGTTGTGAATTTGAGAAATACTTGTATTGAAGATTGCAAGTCCTGTAGCATGCACGTATGGTAACCGTTGTGTAACAAAAATTTGAAACATGAGGTGTTATTTGATTGTCCTCCTTATGAGTGGCGGTCGGGGACGAGCGATGGTCTTTTCCTACCAATATATCCCCCTAGGAGCATGCGCCTAATGCTTGGTTTTTGATGACTTGTAGATTTTTGCAATAAGTATGTGAGTTATTTATGACTAATGTTGAGTCCATGGATTATACACACTCTCACCCTTCCGTCATTGCTAGCCTCTTCGGTACCGCGCATTGCCCTTTCTCACCTTGAGAGTTGGTGCAAACTTCGCCGGTGCATCCAAACCCCGTGATATGATACACTCTGTCACACATAAACCTCCTTATATCTTCCTCAAAACAACCACCATACCTACCTATTATGGCATTTTCATAGCCATTCCGAGATATATTGCCATGCAACTTTCCACCATTTCATTTATGACACGCTTCATCATTGTCATATTGCTTTGCATGATCATGTAGTTGACATCGTATTTGTGGCAAAGCCACCATGCATAATTTATCATACATGTCACTCTTGATTCATTGCCTTTCCCAGTACACCGCCGGAGGCATTCATATAGAGTCATATTTTGTTCTAGTATCGAGTTGTAATCATTGAGTTGTAAATAAATAGAAGTGTGATGATCATCATTAAAAGAGCATTGTCCCAAAGAAGGGAAAGTCCAAAAAAAAGAAAGGCCCAAAAAAAGGGACAATGCTACTATCCTCTTTTTCCACACTTGTGCCTCAAAGTAGCACCATGATCTTTATGATAGAGAGTCTCTTGTTTTGTCAGTTTCATATACTTGTGGGAAATTTTCATTATAGAACTTGGCTTGTATATTCCAACAATGGGCTTCCTCAAATTCCCTAGGTCTTCGTGAGCAAGCAAGTTGGATGCACACCCACTTAGTTTCTTTTGTTGAGCTTTCATACATTTATAGATCTAGTGCATCTGTTGCATGGCAATCCCTACTCCTTGCATTGACATCAATTGATGGGTGTTGGTGTCAAAACCGGCGGATCTCGGGTAGGGGGTCCCAAACTGTGCGTCTAGGCCGGATGGTAACAGGAGGCAAGGGACACGAAGTTTTACCCAGGTTCGGGCCCTCTTGATGGAGGTAAAACCCTACGTCCTCCTTGATTAATATTGGTGATATGGGTAGTACAAGAGTAGATCTACCACGAGATCGGAGAGGCTAAACCCTAGAAGCTAGCCTATGGTATGATTGTTGTTCTGTATGTTGTCCTACGGACTAAAAACCCTCCGGTTTATATAGACACCGGAGAGGGTTAGGGTTACACAAAGTCGGTTACAATGGTAGGAGATCTGCATATCCGTATCGCCAAGCTTGCCTTCCACGCCAAGGAAAGTCCCTTCCGGACACGGGATGAAGTCTTCAATCTTGTATCTTCATAGTCCAGGAGTCCGGCTGAAGGTATAGTCCGGCCATCCGGACACCCCCTAATCCAGGACTCCCTCAGTAGCCCCTGAACCAGGCTTCAATGACGACGAGTCCGACGCGCAGTTTGTCTTCGGCATTGCAAGGCGGGTTCCTCCTCCAAGTACTTCATAGAAGATTTAGAACAAAGATAGTGTCCGGCTCTGCAAAATAAGTTTCCACATATTGCCATAGAGAGAATAATATTTACACAAATCTAATCTGCTGACGTATTCCATGGTGCGACATCGCACCACGGCCAAGCCTTTATTCAAATCGTTTTATTATCCCACCTCAGCGCGTCATGCGAGGCGGTTTCCTTGGCACGTCTTGTTAAAGCAGAGATTGTGTCCCCTTATTCCGGGATTCTCATCAATATGGGCGTGGGTAACCCAACCGCTCCTAGGACTCCTAGACTATAGGAAAGTCCAAACGGCCACGGAGAGGATGCTTGATATTCACCCTCTTTATAAAGGGACAAGGCTTTTATTTTTTCCCTCCCGTGCTCAATCGAATCCTTCCCCCACCTCAAGCTCAAACACCCAAAGTTCAGGTCAGGTGCTCCGAACCTTCAATCATGTCCGGATCTAGCCTTCAAGGCCGATGGGTGCCTTCCTCCGTCACGGAAGAAGACATCAAAAAGTTGAGGGAGGCTAGATATCTGACCGCCGAGGTTGTGCATCGGCTGCCTGCCTGAGGGCAGGCCGTCCCCTTCCCCAAACCCAACGAGAGCGTCGCGTTCGCCTCCCACTTCCTCCGAGGTCTAGGCCTTGCTCTGGATCCTTTCGTCAGGGGTTTGATGTTTTATTACGGGCTAGACTTCCATGATCTAGCTCCGGACTCCTTTCTTCATATCACGACATTTATTGTCGTGTGTGAGGCCTTCCTCCGGGTTACCCCTCACTTTGGCTTGTGGCTCAAGACCTTTGAAGTAAAGCCGAAGATGATCGAGGGGAAACATGCAGCGTGTGGAGGTGCCTCAATATGCAAGATGACGGGAGCTCCGTGGCCCAAAGGTTCCATTCCAGAGGTGTCTGAATTGTGGCAACAGGAGTGGTTCTACATCACGGCTCCTAGAAGTGCCAAGTGGGCGACCGCCCCTGTTTTCCGCTCGGGCCCTCCACCACAACTGATGTCATGGATCAGCAGAGGTCTGAGCTGGGGTCCAGTCAAGGACGTGCCTATACTGCAAAGCCGCATTCGAGATCTCTTCAATGGAGATTTTAGTTTGGTTGCGGTAATACAAGTTATGTTGGTTCGTCAAGTCCAGCCTTGCAAACGTCGGCCCCTTCGCTTGTGGGAGTTCAATCCCGAGGGACCGCGTGTCATCCAAAATTTCCTCGGCCTGACGCACGAAGAGATGTACAAGTCATTCTTCGGACCCCAGGTAGAGTGTCCGGAAATCACCGAGGACGTGGGCTTGAGCAGTAACCGCGCCGCCGAACAGGTAAGGAATCTTCCGGCCGAACATACTATCT
Organism: Triticum urartu; assembly: GCF_003073215.2. Taxonomy (NCBI): domain Eukaryota; kingdom Viridiplantae; phylum Streptophyta; class Magnoliopsida; order Poales; family Poaceae; genus Triticum; species Triticum urartu. The sequence continues at coordinate 9,740,757 of NC_053025.1, forward strand.
CTCATTTGTTACGAAGTTATTTCTGAGAGTTTGCTTTTTGACCAGGACTGGCTAACAAAGGCGAAGTCGATTCGGTGTTCGGCCCCCCTCCCTGAGGGTTTGGACAATCCGGTACTGGAAAAGATGCTCCAGGTCGCACCTTGCCCGGAGCCCTTGAAGGAAGATATTGGGAAGGATAATACGGGCGGACGCGGGCCCCAGCGCTGCCCATTCTAACCGAGGGAGCGAGTGTCTCCATGAAGGAAGACGACCGGAGGAGGAAAAGGACTGCGCCCGGGGATTCGGACGCCGAAGCTTCCAAACGGGAAAAGAAGTCTCCCACAGAGGGTCCTACCTTGGGGGTGCTTTTGCCGCACAAAGTCCGCGGGGGGATCAACTCTCCAGCGAGTCGTAAGTGACCCAAAATACTTTAGTAGTACAGGTATGCCATCTTTTTCTTCTGAGAAAATAACCACCGCATATATCTTTGCAGTTCGGGCCTTAGCCCCTCTCAAATGAGCTCGTCTTCGGGGGATCTTCTTCCAGAGATGATGGAGAGCGAAACGCCCCCTCCGGACTCCTCCGCTCTGGAAGCGGGCGACTCCGAAGTGTCGTCGCGGAGGGCCTCTCCGGGTCCGGTGAGGCCAGAAGATAATCCCATTGACCCCCGAAGCTCCTAGTGTCCGGATACTGAAGAGAGCGGAAAAAAGAGTCCGGCACCGTCTGGTGTGCGATCGGATGTTCTGAGGGAGTTGGTGGGGCGAGCGGCCATCTCAGATGAACACCGTGTGCTGATGAATATGGTGATGGAGAGAATCTTGTCCGCCGAAAGCGGATTGCATGAAGCTTTTATGAGTCTACTGACAGGCTTTGCGGTACGTAAAATAACGTATGATAGTCCTGCACATGCTAGGTGTGCCCTGTGTAGATAGTAGCCCCTGAGACTCTGGTTGTCGTCGGAAACGATGACGAACAGAGGATCATATTCGCAGGTAATAACCATACTGCCTCTATGTGCAGGTGATGGAAGCTCCGGTGGCTAGCCATACTAGCGAGTTTGCCCATTTAAAATGGCAGTTGGATGCGGCAGACGCCGGCATCGAGCTTGTTGACAAAAGGCTTGATGAGGCACAGGGTAAGTGTCATTATCTGGTAAACGCCACATAGTAAGAGCAGCATGATGCCAGTATCTTTAATATGTTGTGACTGCAGATGGAGCTTCCACTGTTGAAGCCTTGCGGGCAGAACTTGCCCGAGCCAAGGAACAAGCGAGGTTTAGTAATGCGGCTGCTTTGAAGGCGGCCGAAGAGTTGAAAACCAAGAAGGTCACGCATGGCGAGAGCCGAGATAAGATGGCCAAGATGGCCATAGAATTAAAAGCCGCCGCCGACCGTTGCCGGGATCTTGAAAAGGAAAACCTAGCGAAGGCATCGGACCTTGAGAAGGCTGCTGCGACGAGAAAAGACATCTGCTCTGCTATGAGGGCGAAGAAGGAGGAGCTGCGGGAAGCCGGGGATATTGTAGCTGGGAAATCCTTTATGTTGCGGAGGAAGTTCGGAGATCCACGGTATGCCTCTTTGGATCGGCTGTGGAGTTCGGAGGATGTGTATATGGATTTGGCGGCAAGCGCTGCCGATGCGGCCAAGTACTTCCAGGGTCAGACGGACCGTGAAGTGGACCAGCTGTTTTGGACACAATTCCATTCTCCCGAGCGTCCGCTTTCATTGACTGACCAATTAGCTGAATGGGCCGAACTGAATAGGTTGTCCGGACTCGCCATGAGGTCTGTTGTGGATCAGCTATGGTCGGAAAGGCCAAAACCGAACAGCTATTTCAGCTTGGTGCAGCGGCTCCTTGACGTGGTGCCGCGCATTAATGCGATGAAGAGGTCGGCGTGCATAGAGGGCTCACGGATGGCCTTTGCCCGTGTTAAAGCATACTGGGCAGAGATGGATGCTACCACTGTTGCAGCGCGGGATTCGGCCATAGGTCGAATGGCTGTTGAGCACTACTTTGAAGAAGTTCTTGAGGGTGCTCGTTTGATAGAGACCCAGTGCTCAAAAAAATATTATGTTTGAGTGATATGTAATCTCATGGTAAGCGAAATGCTTTTATAAATTTTTATGAGGCTATTTTTATACTTTTGCCTGAAAGTAATATGATGCCTCCTGGGCGGCCTTTTATGTATACATGTGTATAACCTAAAAGATTGCAGCCGTCGGCTTCAACCCCCACGCATATAATGCGGAGGTGCTCGCAAAAAAACACGCGTTCACACTTAACCCAACATCTTGGTCCTATTAAGGAGGTGATAGCAGAGCGAGCGAGGCAACCGGACTATAATGCTTTAGCACTTTCACTTAGCCATAGGAGTTTGACAGTGGGGCTACTAGATAGCCCCTGGTGGCTCCGCACTCTCCCAATCCCAGGGTGCGTACATGCCTGGCCGGAAAACGGCCCTTCGTTAAGGCGGAGGAATTCTAACATTCCAACAGGTCATCGAGTGGTTGACTAGTCTCACGCTATATCATGACAGTCAGTTTTCGGCTTTCTCTGCTGAGGTGCTCGTCGGATGAACCAGGGCACAATCGCAGTAGTTCTCCTGGTGCTACCTTAGCCGGTAAAGCGGAATGTAAGGCACCAAAACACATGAGCCGGGCAAACCCAACATTGGACCAAAGACAATGATTCGGAGCCGATGCATATAAGGCCAAACTCGCGACGCCGAACACTCCCTAAGGTATTCGGTCTTTGTGGTATAAACCGGGCCTAAATAATGGCCTTTGTAAGAAACCCCTTGTGTCCAGGTACGTGCATTGTTCTGGTGTGGCCACATGCCAAGACGTCAGTATCCTTCTCAACAGTGGATATGTATCAACAAGAGACAGTAAAAAAGGTTTACGCAGGGTCTTAATCTAAAAAGAATCCTTGGAGCGGGTCCCTGCTGCACGTTTGCGCCTGTGTCTCCGTTGTGCCGTATCTTGGACGGGTGTAGCACGATGATCGTCTGTAAAAGAGGAATTTAGGTGAAAAAGTTGTCGTGCAAAAAGATAGTTTTTAAAGAAACCATGTATAATTCAAGATGAGAAAAAATTGCCACTTGTCTGCGCGCGTTGAGCCCCTTGTATTGACAAATAGGGGTGTGACCACTTATTCGGTATAAATAGCGGCGCCAGACTTGATTAATTGCGTCTGAGGTCTTGACGACCTATTGGATGCTTTCGCTGGTCCGGGCGCCTTTAGTGTGTGGCTGCCAAGGCAGCCGCACTCTCTTCGGCGCGCAGAGATCGCTTGTTATTTCCTTTCATTGAAATGATGCCACGTGGACCGGGCATCTTGTGTGTGAGGGAGGCGTAGTGTGGTATTGCATTAAAGCGAGCGAAAGCTTCACGTCCGAGCAGTGCTTGATAGCCACTTTGGAACGAAGCGATGTGGAAGGTTAAATGCTCGCGACGGAAGTTATCGGGGGAGCCGAATATAACTTGTAGTAGGAGGGAGCCCGTACAACGAGCCCCTGGGCCTGGCGTTACTCCTTTAAAGGTAGTATTGCTATGGCAAATTTTTGTTGGGTCTAACCCCATCCCGCGGATTGTATCCTGATATATTAGGTTTAGACTGCTGCCACCGTCCATCAAGACTCGTGCGAAGTGATGTCCGCCAATTATTGGGTCTAATACCAGGGCGGCCCATCCTGCGTGTCGGATACTTGCTGAGTAATCGCGATGGTCGAAAGTGATCGGTTGAGACGACCAGTGGCAGGACTTCGCGGTGACAGGCACTTGGGTATATTTTCCTGGGAGTGCCGCGTTGTTTTTTCCCTTAATCACATGTAACACGTCTACTGTTTTGACTTCTGGTGGAAATTTCTTTTGTTCCCCAGTGTCTTGCTTGGGAGGCTCGTCCTCGTCTTCACTTGGTGTATCCTCCCCCTTGTGTACGGCGTTGAGCTTGCCGGACTGCTTGAAGACCCAACATTCTCTGTGGGTATGATTAGCCGGTTTACCAGGGGTACTATGGATCTGACATACTTGGTCCAGAATTTTGTTGAGGCTGGACAGCTCATCCCTGGTGCCTTTAGAGGGCGGCTTTTGCTGACCTGGCCGAGAGTTTTTGAATCCGGCGTTTACTGTCGTGCCCTTCGTGCTGTCTTCTTTATTCCGGCGTTTGTTATTGTTGTGCCGTGATTTCCCGTTTCCATCTCTAACTTCAGATGTACTGGGGTCGCTGGTGCTGCATCTAGCTAGCCAGCTGTCCTCACCCGCGCAAAAGCGGGTCATGAGGCTTGTTAATGCGGCCATCGTTCTCGGCTTATTTTGGCCGAGGTGTTTGGTGAGCCATTCGTCACGGACGCTATGCTTAAAAGCTGCCAAGGCTTCGGCGTCCGGACAGTCGACAATCTGGTTCTTTTTAGTAAGAAACATGTTCCAAAGCTTTCGGGCTGACTCTCCGGGCTGTTGAGTTATATGACTCAAATCGTCCGCATCCGGAGGTCGGACATAAGTCCCTTGAAAATTTGCCCGAAAGGCGTCTTCGAGCTCTTCCCAACTTCCAATGGAGCTTTCGGGGAGGCCTTTAAGCCAGTGACGAGCTGGCCCTTTGAGCTTGAGGGGTAAGTACTTGATGGCGTGGAGATCATCTCCTCGAGCCATATGGATATGAAGGATGTAGTCCTCAATCCAGACCCCATGGTCTGTTGTTCCGTCGTATGTCTCTATGTTTACGGGTTTGAATCCCTCTGGAAATTCATGGTCCAGCACCTCATCGGTGAAACATAAGGGGTGTGCGGCACCCCTATAGCTGGGTGTACCGCGTTGTTCGGATGTTTGTTGTGTTGCATTGTATGCTGGGGCGCGCTTGCGTGGTCCATAGATGGATCTTGCTGCGCCGTCCTTTGGGTGCGAGCCCTCGCATGGGTCGCGTGTTGTATTGTGAGTGGCGTTGTATGCCGCTCTGTGTTGGTAGAGGGGTCGTTTATCCGGCCAGGTGGCTGCTTTGATATTTGGTTGTGGGGGGTCTGAGGCCTCCTCATCGAATTCATGTAGCAGCTTCCGCTTTGGGTAGCTCTTGGAGGGGCGATTGTCGCCGTACCTTGCTGCTGTGTTGAGTATTTTACTCCATCTGATTTGGAGTGTGTCTTGCGCAGCCTTGAGCCTTTGCTTCTGTTTTTTAAGACTCCTCGCGGTGGCAACAAGCCTTTTACGGGCATTCTGCTGCTCCGGGTGCCTGTTCGGCGTTATATCGTCCGGACCATTATCCTTGATAGAATTTGTTTGTTCGGTTTGATTATCCGGATTGCCGCTGTCCGGCAGCGGTTCGCCCTGCTCCAGCACTGGGTTTGTGTGATCGTTATTTTTGTCGAGGCGGGATTTGGGGCGGCGCTTGCGTCGCCGCTTTGACTGCTTCTCAAGGGAACAAGCCTTCAGTGCGTCCTTCCGTTCCCTGTCGTCATCTTTTGGTGCGTCCACCATGTATACGTCATATGACGAGGTGGCTTTCCAGGGCCCAGTAGGCGCTGGTTCTTCATCGTCTCCTTCATCGGCGTCCATACCATCGATGTCTTCAGAGTCGAAGTCGAGCATGTCGGTTAAATCATCGACAGTGGCTACAAAGTGGGTGGTGGGTGGGCTTTGAATTTCTTTATCGTCTGTATCCCAACCTTGCTGGCCGTAGTCCGGCAAGGGCTCTCCTGATAAAGAGAGAGAGAGACTTTAGTGTCTTCAGAATATCGCCAAAAGGCGAGTGCTGAAAGATGTCCGCGGCAGTAAACTCCATGATCGGCGCCCAATCGGATTCGATCGGCAGGGGCGCGGAGGGTTCGGAATCCGGAGAGGAGTCCGGATCCTTGGAGTCACGAGTCCCGCGAAGTGCGGGGCTGGTGTTCGGCTCGATCGCCGTTGGGATCGCAGCCCCCAAGGCAACGTCCAACCACCCATCATCGATCGGCGCAGTTGGCTCCAAATTAAGGGTCGAAGCCGATGCGGGTGCGGCCTCCAGGGCATTGTTCGGCGGCAGAGCTAGATCATGCTCGTCGTGACAGTGCGGCGCGCTCGAGTCCGTCGAGGATCAAGTCCCCGCGGATGTCAGCAGTGTAGTTTAAACTTCCAAATCTGACCTGACGGCCAGGGGCATAGCTTTCAATCTGCTCCAGATGGCCAAGTGAATTGGCCCGCAGTGCGAAGCCGCCGAAGAAGAAGATCTGTCCGGGGAGGAAGGTCTCACCCTGGACTGCATCGCTATTGATGATCGTAGGAGCCATCAAGCCTAACGGCGACGACACAGAGGAACTCTCAATGAAAGCACCAATGTCGGTGTCAAAACCGGCGGATCTCGGGTAGGGGGTCCCGAACTGTGCGTCTAGGCCGGATGGTAACAGGAGGCAAGGGACACGAAGTTTTACCCAGGTTCGGGCCCTCTTGATGGAGGTAAAACCCTACATCCTGCTTGATTAATATTGGTGATATGGGTAGTACAAGAGTAGATCTACCACGAGATCGAAGAGGCTAAACCCTAGAAGCTAGCCTATGGTATGATTGTTGTTCTGTATGTTGTCCTACGGACTAAAAACCCTCCGGTTTATATAGACACCGGAGAGGGTTAGGGTTACACAAAGTCGGTTACAATGGTAGGAGATCTGCAATCCGTATCGCCAAGCTTGCCTTCCACGCCAAGGAAAGTCCCTTCCGGACACGGGACGAAGTCTTCAATCTTGTATCTTCATAGTCCAGGAGTCCGGCTGAAGGTATAGTCCGGCCATCCGGACACCCCCTAATTCAGGACTCCCTCAATGGGCATCTCCCTAGCCCGTTGATTAGCAGAGTCGATGTGAGACTTTCTCCTTTTTTGTCTTCTCCACATAACCCCCATCATTATATTCTATTCCACTCATAGTGCTATATCCATGGCTCACGCTCATGTATTGCGTGAAAGTTGAAAAAAGTTTGAGATTACTAAAGTATGAAACAACTGCTTGGCTTGTCATCGGGGTTGTGCATGATGAGAGCATTCTTGTGTGACGAAAATGGAGCAAGACCAAACTATATGATTTTGTAGGGATGAACTTCCTTTTGCCATGTTATTTTGAGAAGACATGATTGCTTAGTTAGTATGCTTGAAGTATTATTGTTTTTATGTCAATATTAAACTTTTGTCTTGAATCTTATGGATCTGAATATTCTTGCCACACTAAAGATAATTACATGGATAAATATGTTAGGTAGCATTCCACATCAAAAATTCTGTTTTTATCATTTACCTACTCGAGGATGAGCAGGAATTAAGCTTGGGGATGCTTGATACGTCTCCAACGTATCTAAATTTTTTTGATTGTTCCATGCTATTGTATTATCAACCCTGGATGTTTTATATGCATTTATATGCTATTTTATATGATTTTTGGGACTAACCTATTAACCTAGTGCCCAGTGCTAGTTTCTGTTTTTTCCTTGTTTTTGAGTATCGCAGAAAAGGAAAACTAAACGGAGTCCAATTGACCTGAAATTTCACGGAGATCATTTTTGGACCAGAGGAAGCCCACGGAGTACCAGAGATGGGCCAGAAGAATCCCGAGACCACCATGAGGGTGGGGGGCGCGCCCTACCCCCTGGCACCCCCCTACCTCGAGGCCGCCTCGAAGACCCCCCTGACTTGTCCCCGATGCCAACACCTCTTACATATACAGAAAACTTTAGAAAATAACCTAGATCGGGAGTTCCGCCGCCAGAAGCCTCCGTAGCCATCGAAAACCAATCTAGACCCGTTCCAGCACCCTGCCGGAGGGGGGAATCCCTCTCCGGTGGCCATCTTCATCATCCCGGCGCTCTCCATGACAAGGAGGGAGTAGTTCGTCCTCAGGGCTGAGGGTATGTACCAGTAGCTATGTATTTGATCTCTCTCTCTCTCTCATGTTCTTGATTCGGAACGATCTTGATGTATCGTGAGCTTTGCTATTATAGTTGGATCTTATGATGTTTCTCCCCCTTTACTTTCTTGTGATGGATTGAGTTTTCCCTTTGAAGTTATCGTATCGGATTGAGTCTTTAAGGATTTGAGAACACTTGATGTATGTCTTGCATGTGCTTATCTGTGGTGACAATGGGATATCACGTGATCCACTTGATGTATGTTTTGGTGATCAACTTGCGAGTTCCATGACCTTGTGAACTTATGCATAGGGGTTGGCACACGTTTTCGTCTTGACTCTCCGGTAGAAACTTTGGGGCACTCTTTGAAGTTCTTTGTGTTGGTTGAATAGATGAATCTGAGATTGTGTGATGCATATCGTATAATCATACCCACCGATACTTGAGGTGACATTGGAGTATCTAGGTGACATTAGGGTTGTAGCGACCCAACCTCAGACGGTCAAGTCTCTATGCTTAAGTGTCATCCCTGGATCGGTATGCTGACACACACAGTACTCGAGGATTTATAACAGAGGTAAATCACATGTATAAAATAACGTAAATACTATTACCTCAATCCAAATAGCGGAAGTAACAAAGTTGTGGATTCCCATCAACACCAACAGCAAAGTTGAGTGTAGAAATCGTAACCCTAACGTATCACTTACTCGTCGTAAGATAATCCTGCAACATGAGACGTTGCAGCCACAAAGGGTCAGTACATTGAATGTACTGGCAAATTCACACCATAGGAGAATGATGAATAAAGGCTATCACTACATGCATATTTGGCTGGTGGAAAAGCTCTATGGTTATAGTTTTTGCGAAAAGCCAATTTTTCCCTACTACAAAGTAATATATTTTATTTAACTACAAAGTTGGTTGAAAATATTGAGAAGGTTCCTCCAACTCAATCCCAAAATAATAATCATTAACCCAATCAAGTTGATTAAATAGAGTGTTGAGATCAACATGAATATCCAAAGACCAGAGACTCAAAATTGTCCATAACCGGGGACACGGCTAACCATGATTAGTTTATACACTCTGCAGAGGTTTGCGCACTTTTACCCACAAGACTCAATCGCCTCCGTTGGATTTCTCGCACTACATGGTGTTTGAGAAACGGATGACCGAGACGCAGTCTTTCAGAAACATTAACTCTCTACTCCGGGCAGACCATACCAAATCTACAACCCTCTACCTGCTGATCCACCTCTTCAAGAGCTTCACGTAACTTACTCAACTATGCTAGAGCCCATAATAGCTTGTGGCTGCACACGGAAGTTTCTAGTATGAATAATCTTATGATCCCTTTAAGCCTGGGTGGCGGTCCATAGGAAAATCACACGGGTACTCCGGGATTTCCAAAAATATAGGCAACACTGGGTACTCCAGGTGCCTCAATCCACCCAGATGTGTATTTAAGTTGCCACCTTAAGTTGAACCATTAATTAACAATCTCACATCTGTCATGGATTTCACTCACCCAAACCACGTCTACGAGCATAGCATAGCAAATTAAGGAACGCGTAGAAGTAACTCCCAAGGGTTTGAATGTAACATGGTAATAGGTTCTACCTCATCAACTACTTCCCAACCCACATGTTAATGACATCCTAATCATGCAATGTTTGCGGAATGGAACTAATGCATAAAAACTGGGTGATAAAAGGGATATGATCAAAGTGTGAACTTGCTTGCAATGTTGATGAAGATGATTCGCACTCAAAACTCTTGATAATTCTACTTGTCACACTCCGGTCAATCTATCGTAAGCAAGCAATAGTAACCACACATAAGCAAATAACTCTTGCAACATAAAACAATTTCTAACAGTACCAAAATTAAGTGAATTTGGCCTTATCAGAAAGTTTAGGTCAAAACCTTCGATTTGCAAAAAGAATCAACTAAATCGGAGTTACGAAACTCAAGTTATGTTCAAAAAATGTTTGAATATGAATCTGAACAAAATTCAAAATTTGAAAATTTCAAAAAGTTGATGTGACAGGTTCACTGGATAGGTCAAAACAAGACGAAGCTATAGGCGTTGGTTTCATCTAATTTGGATAAACGAGTGAAAAGTTATGGCTATTTGAAAAAATCAGGGCCAAGCTGTTTTACGAAAGAAAAATAGCTACGGTTAAGGTCTAACGTATAAATATGTAGACTAATTGATAATCTAATTATTTTATCGTATTATTCTAAAATAATAATAAACTACGAAAGTATAAGAAGAAAAAAATAAAGAAATATATCTTTATAAGGCAGAGAAAAGACGACTTTGGAGAGAAGAGACAATTTCCAGAAGTCGCGCCGGAGATGAGAAAAATATTTTTCTTTAAAGAATCTAGTCAAACCAAAATATTGATTTAACCAGAATCGGATGATTTTTGGAGGTTGTATGGGTCTATATTTATTGATGAAAAAGAGGCTTAGGGGTTAAAGGCTAGGCAATGTGGGACTAAACGTAGACCAAAAATGTACAAAACAGAGAAGAAAAGAGGCGGATGGGCCTAAAGGCCTTCGGCCGGCCGCACGCGCACGCTGCGGCTGCATTTTTTCTAAAAAACAAAATCGGCCTAAGAAAGAAAAAAAATGAAAAGGCTGGCTGGGCCTGGCCCATATAGGATAAAGAAAAAAAAATAGGGCGCCCGCTGGTACTATGACGCGCACGTGGGCGACAGTCAGTTCCGGGCGCACGCGCAGTTTTATTTTTTTTAACCAGAATGCGATAAACTGAAAAACGAAAATAAAAATAAAACTTTATATAGGCATATTATATATCAAAATTTTCAGAAAAAAATTTCTACAAGATGAACATTTTCCTAGCATTAAATAAAATTCACACAAATTCAGATAATTCAAAGAGTGCTACTGGTCTAATAAAATCCAACAAAAATCATTTTAGAAATACCAGAATGAATTCAAATTTATTTATCTCCAATTTTCTGATGTAGGGAATCATATTACCCTATTTTCCATATATTTTATTTTTGGAGAAAATAATTTGAATAAAACTCAAATGACTCCAAATTGAAAATAAATTCAAAAAGAACTTTGAATTTAATTCTTTGAAACTCCTAACTCATATTTCATATAATTTGAAGAAGTCATTTTATCTTCTCTCATGAAAATCACTGAGCTACCTGAAGTTTATGAATTGAGATATTTCCAAATGAAATTCAATTATTTTCAAATACCCTTTCATTTAATTTAAATGGAAGAAGTCATATCATCTTCGCTCAAGGGTTTTGTATTTGAAAAGAATTTTAATTCACGGAGATCAGAAAGCAAATATGAAAGTTTGGGAAAGTCCTTTTATTCCCTCTCATTTAACTTTCAAAAAGTTTCGAATTCACTCACTTTCAGACAATCAATCAAACAATCAATCAAATCTATCTATTTATTATAACATTCCAAAATTTAGAATTTTGGGATGTTACAAACCTACCACCCTTAAAATGAATCTCGTACTCGAGATTCGGAGAGGCTAGAAAGAAATAGGTTAGGTTCGGGGTCTTCTCAAAATCCATCGATCGTCTCCGGGGTCTCGGGTGCTACCACCCTTAGAAACATTGTTACGGTCCCATCAATACTCATATACTCCATCCTTATTCTTGACAGGGCCGGTCTTCTCAGATCTTTAGTATAATTCCTTTCTCTGGGCTCTTCCGGTAACGGCATAACCTTTTCCTCAATTCTTTTGTCCTTTCATCTTGGTAAGGTTATTCCGAGACTGGGTCTTCTTACCTGACGGGTCTGGCGCCAGTACTAAACAACTAATCGATATCTCATGGTGGTCAACAATTTATGGTTTCTCCTGCAGGAAATGGGTCTGGGTTGATCCTCACCGTATAACCTACGGTTGGCAAAAGCTGCCTTGTACAAGGGAAAAATTCTTATACCATTCTAGGGTTTAAACAAGGTTTGATCGTCGTCTCTCTACTATAGGTAAGTCACTCAGATTTACCATCCCATCTAGCAAGGCGAATAATAAGAGTAAGTCGGTATGGTGATCAATCCATCCCGCACCCAAATCATTACCTTGTATATGGTTTAGCGAATCTCGCATTCTAACACTCGGTCATCCTCACAAGCATTGCAGAATTTCTCTTGTCCATGAACTGCGTTCGGAATAAACCATTGATTCTGCAAGCCAAACAAACATCTATCGTTCCTTCACAACTCTCAGGTTTTGCGTTACTCCTATAAAATTGTCTGCCGATAAACGTCGTATCTTCCTCCAGGGTTTTTCCTTCAGCAAGAATGTGCTTGCTTCTTGGTAGGTCCTGGGGCATGTGGGTTATGGCCCATCTCATCACTTGTAGTCCTTGAACTTATCATCGGGCAACTGATCATTATTCCAACTTCCAACTTCCTAGCATCCTTAAAATTCATCCAATTGTACTGTCTCTTTTCCTTCTATTGGCACCAAACCAAGATGTGAGTACTCAGACTTGTCATGGGGTTGCCATTGCTCCATATTACCAACATCATACCTCCTTTATATCCAATAGTACTTCATCTCTTCATCCTCGTGGGTTATCCCACATACCGAGATATAAACTTATACTTATGGAGTCCATACTCCACTTCGTGGAACATCATTATCCTTTCCAGGGTCAAGCGTCCTTACAGGGGAATATTGGCCATCTCCGCATGACACTTCTTTAACTGGGAAACGTGAAACACATCATGAACTCCTGACAGTCCTTTGGGTGACTCCAACTTGTTGGCCACTTCTCTCATACGCTCCAAAACTCGGTATGGTCCTACAAATCTCGGGGCTAACTTTCCCTTAACTACAAATTGTTTAACTCCTCGCAGAGGGGACGAAGACCTGCTCTGTCTCCAATCTCATAGACTACCTCCTTGAGTTTTTGAGTCTGCATAACTCTTCTTCCTGGACTGGGCTACCTTCAGTCTATCTCGAATCAACTTAACATTCTCTTCTGACTCCTTGATCACATTTGGTCCAAACAACTGACGGTCTCCAACTTCATCCCACATACTCTTGGGGCATCACACATATCGAGACAAAAGCCGTATTCATTTTGTCTGAAATCCACTCAGTGGAGTATCCTTATCTTTTCCAGGGTCAAGGGTTCTTATAGGGTACTACCACCCTTAAAATGCACAAATCTTCCCTAGACCATATTTCTCATATCCTCAAAAATGGTCAAAATCCTTCTTCATAGAGTAATAACTCATAAAATCCATATCAGTACCAACGATGCTAACTTTATTCACTTTCAATTGATTACAATCTCTCGCTTTTCCATTACATGTCTCAACTCAACACCTCAATATAAAAGAAAATGTTCTCACTTCTACTACTCCATTTCCTTTGTTGCAAACTCACTATCTAGCACAAGTCTCCTTCTCCTTAGGGCATCCTCTGGCAAAGTGCCCTGCTCTATTACAACGAAAACATATTACTTATGACAAGTCTCGAGGTTTCCTTTTTGGGCAACTGCTGAGGTAGTGCCCTGACTCCTTGCACCTGTAATAGGTGATATGACTCAGGTCCTTCCTGGTATCCAATCTACTTCTCTTCCTGGAATTTCCCGTTCCAATCATGGATTCTATTTCTCGTGGGTCATACTCTACTTCCTCCGTCAGGAATTCTACTAGATCCCCATTCAAACAATTTTGGGAGATGTGTCCTTCTTCTCCACATGAATAGCAAGACTTAGTGCGGGGTTTACTCGGGTCCTCTTTAGGTGTGTCCTCCACATCTTCCTTCATCACGGGTTCTTCTAAAATTTCCATAAGGCTTCAACTTCTGGGACACAAGGTGAAATCTTTGCAGAGTCAACTTTAATTCTCTCCAAGTGGTTACTCCTTGCCATCCATTCATGGTTGATATATCCTCCACCAAGTAGCAGCACCTCCTTCAAAGCACTAAAGAGCATGCTGGGTCATATCATTTCCAACTATAGGGTTATTCTCCATGTGATCCTCCATGTTCTGAATCCATCGGTCTGTCTCCAATTGACTCGTCAGTCTAGAAAATACAAGCTCATCTCCATTCATCCTCTATTGGGTCCAAGGGTTTTGGGGTGAGATAAGAGAGAGGGAGAGGGATGCACAATACAAACAATCATTTTGAAAAGACAGATTTTATCTGTGGCTGTCGGAAAAACATCAAACAAATGACAGCTCACAAACGTCACATCTAACGTAGGTATATAACAGGGGTTTGGTCTTCTAAAGGTCAATAAATCTTCAACGTCTCCAAACTCTTCAAGCCTTGTTCATGCCTCCAATGGCTTCTTCCGATCATGCTTGTCTTTCTCAAGTTCTTTTGCCAGATCAACTCTGTTGACGTGAAGTCTCTCGTGACGTCCTTTAATATTCTGGAGTTGCGTTCCAAACTTTTGGGTTTCAACATCCTTGGCATGAGCCATGGTCCTACTGTCCTTCAATTCCTGACAAATCTCCGGTATCTTGAGGTTGTAGCTCCTCCAGCTTGGCTACTTTCAGCTTCTAGTTCCTGAGTTCTTCACGAAATGCTTTCTTGTCAGATACGGCTTCCTAGAGCTCCATCTTAAAATTCTTGATGTACTACTCCAGATTCTGGCGATACACCAGCTAAGGTTAAAACTTCATCTTACTGTTAGGTGCTACATCAGCCTTCTACCATCCAATCCTTCCATGCATATGCATGTTTAACTCCTCACGATGACAATGGCATAAGCGGGTGATAACACCATGATTAGTTGTGTCTATGCCCATGTTACTGCCATGAGTTTTCATTCCATAATTGATGTCTTTCGGGTTTTTCTGGACAAAACTTTGAGTTCTCATGCTCCATGTTCCGGTCTTTCTCCGATACACCTTGATCTCGGGTATTGACAGCTTCCTTAGTCTGCCAAGTTCCATAAGAGGTGCCTTCCTAGGTCATACAAATCTGGAAAATTCTACAGGGCCTTCAAATTCTCCTACTCTTCAGAGTCTTCACCCGTTGTAGTTTCCATTATTATAATGTATGGTAAAATCCTCTTCATTTCGAATGGTCTCAGTTGTTCGATATCTTGTACTTCTTAGAGTGGTCTCATCAGTCGAATCTTCGTGTAGTCAAAAGGGGAAAGGGGTATGGTCTCACTAAAGGGAATATTTGAATAAGCTCAGAAGAGAGGAGAGGTAAAAGATCTTTTTTGAAAAGAAAGTTATAGAGAAAATCTTTCCTATGGGCTTGCCAGTTTCTAGGGGTCACGTCCTACAGTCAACATGTGCTCTGATACCATCTTGTAGCGACCCGACCTCAGACGGTCAAGTCTCTGTGCTTAAGTGTCATCCCTGGATCGGTATGCTGACACACACAGTACTCGAGGATTTATAACAGAGGTAAATCACATGTATAAAATAACGTAAATACTATTACCTCAATCCAAATAGCGGAAGTAACAAAGTTGTGGATTCCCATCAACACCAACGGCAAAGTTGAGTGTAGAAATCGTAACCCTAACGTATCACTTACTCGTCGTAAGATAATCCTGCAACATGAGACGTTGCAGCCACAAAGGGTCAGTACATTGAATGTACTGGCAAATTCACACCATAGGAGAATGATGAATAAAGGCTATCACTACATGCATATTTGGCTGGTGGAAAAGCTCTATGGTTATAGTTTTTGCGAAAAGCCAATTTTTCCCTACTACAAAGTAATATATTTTATTTAACTACAAAGTTGGTTGAAAATATTGAGAAGGTTCCTCCAACTCAATCCCAAAATAATAATCATTAACCCAATCAAGTTGATTAAATAGAGTGTTGAGATCAACATGAATATCCAAAGACCAGAGACTCAAAATTGTCCATAACCGGGACACGGCTAACCATGATTAGTTTATACACTCTGCAGAGGTTTGCGCACTTTTCCCCACAAGACTCAATCGCCTCCGTTGGATTTCTCGCACTACATGGTGTTTGAGAAACGGATGACCGAGACGCAGTCTTTCAGAAACATTAACTCTCTACTCCGGGCAGACCATACCAAACCTACAACCCTATACCTGCTGATCCACCTCTTCAAGAGCTTCACGTAAATTACTCAACTATGCTAGAGCCCATAATAGCTTGTGGCTGCACACGGAAGTTTCTAGCATGAATAATCTTATGATCCCTTTGAGCCTGGGTGGCGGTCCATAGGAAAATCACACGGGTACTCCGAGATTTCCAAAAATACAGGCAACACTGGGTACTCCAGGTGCCTCAATCCACCCAGATGTGTATTTAAGTTGCCACCTTAAGTTGAACCATTAATTAACAATCTCACATTTGTCATGGATTTCACTCACCCAAACCACGTCTACGAGCATAGCATAGCAAATTAAGCAACGCGTAGAAGTAACTCCCAAGGGTTTGAATGTAACATGGTAATAGGTTCTACCTCATCAACTACTTCCCAACCCACATGTTAATGACATCCTAATCATGTCAAACCAAAAGTCGCGCCGGAGATGAGAAAAATATTTTTCTTTAAAGAATCTAGTCAAACCAAAATATAGATTTAACCCAAATCGAATGATTTTTGGAGGCTGTATGGGTCTATATTTATTGATGGAAAAGAGGCTTAGGGGTTAAAGGCTAGGCAATGAGGGACTAAATGTAGACGAAAAATATACAAAACAGAGAAGAAAAGAGGCGGATGGGCCTAAAGGCCTTCGGCCGGCCGCACGCGCACGCTGCGGCTGCAGTTTTTCTAAAAAAACAAAATCGACCTAAGAAAGAAAAAAAAGAAAAGGCTGGCTGGGCCTGGCCCATATAGGATAAAGAAAAAAAATAAGGCTCCCGCTGGTACTATGATGCGCACGTGGGCGACAGTTAGTTTCGGGCGCGCGCGCAGTTTTTTTTTTACAGAATGCGGTAAACTGAAAAACGAAAATAAAAATAAAATTGTATATATGCATATTATATATCAAAATTTTCAGAAAAAGATTTTCCACAAGATGAACATTTTCCTAGCATTAAATGAAATTCACACAAATTCAGATAATTCAAAGAGTGCTACTGGTCTAATAAAATCCAATAAAAATCATTTTAGAAATACCAGAATGAATTCAAATCTATTTATCTCCAATTTTCTGATGTAGGGAATCATATTTCCCTATTTTCCATATATTGTATTTTTGGAGAAAAATAATTTGAATAAAACTCAAATAACTCCAAATTGAAAATAATTTCAAAAAGAACTTTGAATTTAATTATTTGAAACTCCCAACTCATATTTCATATAATTTGAAGAAGTCATTTTATCTTCTGTCATGAAAATCATTGAGCTGCCTGAAGTTTATGAATTGAAATATTTCCAAATGAAATTCAATTATTTTCAAATACCCTTTCATTTAATTTAAATGGAAGAAGTCATATCATCTTCGCTCAAGGGTTTTGTATTTGAAAAGAATTTGAATTCACGGAGATCAGAAAGCAAATATGAAAGTTTGGGAAAGTCCTTTTATTCCCTCTCATTTAACTTTCAAAAAGTTTCGAATTCACTCACTTTCAGACAATCAATCAAATAATCAATCAAATCTATCTATTTATTATAACATTCCAAAATTTAGAATTTTGGGATGTTACAAACCTACCACCCTTAAAATGAATCTCGTCCTTGAGATTCGGAGAGGCTTGAAAGAAATAGGTTAGGTTCGGGGTCTTCTCAAAATCCATCGATCGTCTCCGGGGTCTCGGGTGCTACCACCCTTAGAAACATTGTTACGGTCCCATCAATACTCATATACTCCATCCTTATTCTTGACAGGGCCGGTCTTCTCAGATCTTTAGTATAATTCCTTTCTCTGGGCTCTTCTGGTAACGGCATAACCTTTTCCTCAATTGTTTTGTCCTTTCATCTTGATAAGGTTATTCCGAGACTGGGTCTTCTTACCTGACGGGTCTGGCGCCAGTACTAAACAACTAATCGATATCTCATGGTGGTCAACAATTTATGGTTTCTCCTGCAGGAAATGGGTTTGGGTTCATCCTCAACATATAACCTACGGTTGGCAAAAGCTGCCTTGTACAAGGGAAAAATTCTTATACCATTCTAGGGTTTAAACAAGGTTTGATCGTCGTCTCTCTACTATAGGTAAGTCACTCAGATTTACCATCCCATATAGCAAGGCGAATAATAAGAGTAAGTCGGTATGGTGATCAATCCATCCCACACCCAAATCAAGCTCCGCCGGAGAGGGCCGTCATCACGGAGGGCTTCTACATCATCCTAGCCCCTCCGGTGAAGTGTGAGTAGTTTACCTCAGACCTTCGGGTCCATAGTTAGTAGCTAGATGGCTTCTTCTCTCTTTTTGGATCTCAATACAAAGTTCTCCCCCTCTCTTGTGGAGATCTATTCGATGTAATCTTCTTTTTGCGGTGTGTTTGTTGAGATCGATGAATTGTGGGTTTATGATCAAGTCTATCTATGAATAATATTTGAATCTTCTCTGAATTCTTTTATGTATGATTGGTTATCTTTGCAAGTCTCTTCGAATTATCCGTTTGGTTTGGCCAACTAGATTGGTAGTTCTTGCCATGGGAGAAGTGCTTAGCTTTGGGTTCGATCTTGCGGTGTCCTTTCCCAGTGACAGAAGGGGCAGCAAGGCACGTATTGCATCGTTGCCATCAAGGATAAAAATATGGGGTTTATTTCATATTGCATGAATTTATCTCTCTACATCATGTCATCTTGCTTAAATCGTTACTCTGTTTTTAACTTAATACTCTAGATGCATGCTAGATAGCGGTCGATGAGTGGAGTAATAGTAGTAGATGCAGAATCATTTCGGTCTACTTGTCACAGACCTGATGCCTATATACATGATCATGCCTAGATATTCTCATAACTATGCTCAATTCTGTCAATTGCTCAACAGTAATTTGTTCACCCACCATAGAATACTTATGCTCTTGAGAGAAGCCACTAGTGAAACCTATGGCCCCCGGGTCTATTCTCATCATATCAATCTCCATCACTTTAATCTTGCTTTGCTTTTTACTTTGCTTTTACTTTTTACTTTGCATCTTTATACCAAAAATACCAAAAATATTATATCTATCAGATCTCACTCTCGTAAGTGACCGTGAAGGGATTGACAACCCCTAATCGCGTCGGTTGCGAGTAGTTATCGTTTTGTGCAGGTACGAGGGACTTGAGCGTGACCTCCTACTGGATTGATACCTTGGTTCTCAAAAACTGAGGGAAATACTTACGCTACTCTGCTGCATCATCCCTTCCTCTTCGGGGAAAACCAACGCAACCTCAAGACGTAGCAAGAAGGATTTCTGGCGCCGTTGCCGAGGAGTCTACGCAAAAAGTCAACATACCAAGTACCCATCACAAACCCTATCTCTCGCATTACATTATTTGCCATTTGCCTCTCGTTTTCGTCTCCCCCACTTCACCCTTGCCGTTTTATTCGCCCTCTCTCTCTATCCTCCCTCTCATTTCCGCTTGCCTCTCGTTTGCTCGTGTGCTAGTTTGCTTGCTTGTCGTTATGTCTGAAACTGGGGAAGTTATCGCCAATATGGGCGATAACAATATCATGGAAAATTCTGATGCTCCTGCTAAAGAACCTACCATCTTTCATACAAAAAAATTCCGTGTTGGTAGTGGTAATATTATTGTAAAAGGAGTTATTCAAGATTTATTTACTTGTGCCGGTGCTTTACTGTAATGCCCTCGATGCGGCTATATCTCCTACGTGTCAAAGCATGACTTAGAGGCACAACCGCATTGAAAGCAATGTCGCAAGTAAGGTAATCTTCACAACAACCCATGTAAATAGATAATAGGGGGAAAAGGTACATAGTTGGCTTACACTCGCCATGTCACACAAATACATAAATAACATTACAATCATCCAATACACTCATGGTCCGACTACGGTACCAAAATAAAAGATCAACCCCAACATGCGACACGGTCCCGATCGCCCCAACTGGGCACCTCTACTGATCATCAGGGAAACACACATAGTAACGGCGTGAGTCTTCGTCGAACTCCCACTTGAGCTCAAGCGCATCATCTGGAACGGTATCATCGGTCCCTACATCTGGTTTGGAAGTAATCTGTGAGTCATGGGGACTCAGCAATCTCGCACCCTCGCGATCAAGACTATTTAAGCTTATAGGTAAGGCAAGGTAATATGTGGAGCTGCAGCCAGCGACTAGCATATATGGTGGCTAACCTGTTCGCAAAAGAGAGCGAGAAGAGAAGGCAAAGCACGAACGAAGAACTAAAGAACAACCTACGGCAAACATAACTCCAACACCGTGTTCACTTCCCGGACTCCGCCGAGAAGAGACCATCACGGTAACACACGCGGTTGATTCATTTTAATTAAGTTAAGGTTCATGTTATTTACAACCGGACATTACAAATTCCCATCTGCCCATAACTACGGGCACGGCTTTCGAAAGTTCAAATCCCTGCAGGGGAGTCCCAACTTAGCCCATCACAAGCTCTCACGGTCAACGAAGGATAAACCTTCTCCCGAGACATTCCGATCAGACTCGGCATCCCGGTTCTACAAGACAACTTCGACAATGGTAAAACAAGTCCAGCAACACCGCCCGAATGTGCCGACAAATCCCGATAGGAGCTGCACATATCTCGTTCTCAGGGCACACTTAGATGAGACTAGCTACGCGTAAAACCAAACCTCAAGTTTCCCCGAGGTGGCCCCGCAGGCAGCTCAGTCGGACCAACACTCAGAGGAGCACTGGCCCAGGGGGGGTTTAAATAAAGATGACCCTTGGGCTCCGGAAACCCAAGGGAAAAAGAGGCTAGGTGGCAAATGGTAAAACCAAGGTTGGGCATTGCTGGAGGAGTTTTGTTCAAGGCGAACTGTCAAGGGGTTCCCATTATCACCCAACCGCATAAGGAACGCAAAATCCGGGAACATAACACCGATATGACGGAAACTAGGGCGGCAAGAGTGGAACAAAACACTAGGCAAAAGGCCGAGCCTTCCACCCTTTACCAAGTATATAGATGCATTAAGATAACAAGATAATATAGTGATATCCCAATAATAAACAATGTTCCAACAAGGAACAATCTCCAATCTTCACCTACAACTAGCAACGCTATAAGAGGGGCTGAGCAAAGCGGTAACATAGCCAATCAACGGTTTGCTAGGACATGGTGGGTTAGAGGTTTGACATGGAAATTTGGGAGGCATGATAAGCAAGTGGTAGGCATCGTAGCATAGGCATAGCAAAAGAGCGAGCATCTAGCAAGCAAAGATAGAAGTGATTTCGAGGGTATGATCATCTTGCCTGCAAAGTTGTCAGAGTTGACTTGATCCTCGTAAGCAAACTCAACGGGCTCCTCGTTAGCGAACTCGTCTCCCGGCTCTAGCCAAACAATACAAACAAGCAAAAGGAACACAATCAACCACGTGCAAATGCTCGAACAACATGATGCAAACATGGTATGCTATGCGGGATGCAATATGTGATGCATATGCAAGATTTGACAAGGAATGATTGAACCTAGCCTCAACTTGGAAATCCAAGAATGCCACTGGAAAGGTGAGGTGATTTCGGTTGAAATCGATATAAATATCACCGGAATCGGATGCACGGTTTGGAAATGGCAAGCAAAACAAATATGGCACCGGTCTGCGATAAACAACAAATAGCCATCTAAATGCATCAAGATAATTATGCTACAGCACTCAAACATGACAACAAAATACATGGCAGGGATCCACTCATGATGCTTGACAAAATATGAACACTGAGCTACGGCTAATTCATTCATTAACAGGTTCAAACAAGCATGGCAAAAATGCAAACGATAACAGGTTTCAGACTTAGTGAAATTTACACAAGTCTGGAATTTAACATCAGGTAGCACACTTTGGACCATGAAAACTATATGCTACAGGAACTTAACATGGCAAAGCAAGGCATGAAATGAAGCTACTCAAAGCACTTAACAAAAGTCCCTTAGTGAACCTGAGCCAAAATGGATCATAAAATACAATTGCAAGCATGTGAACATGGCAAAAACATAATCAGATTACAGACTTAGTGAAAAACTGGAGCATGCAAATCTGTTAACGAGTAGGCATGTTCACGAGCTCGATGCACTCACTACGGAGCATGGAATGACAAACTAAGCACACCCCCATCAAGAATACCTATCATAGAAGCTAGACATGGCAAGAACAACAACATAGCACGCACGGATCACTAGCAACATCCTCGGCAAAATCGCTAACAAGTCAACAATCTACCAGGATTCACGAAATAGCAAAATTGGAGCTCGATTGACTCAAGCTAGGGTGCTCCATAATTGCAAACAAGGACATGGATGGATAGAGAACCACAATATTAACAAATCATCCTTACTAATCATCCTCAAAAGAGGCACGGATCACTAGGAAACAATATGAACATATGGCATATTGACAAAAACAGGTCAAGGACTTAGAGCAATTTCTAAGTCCCTGAAATCAGCATTAACGAATGCACTACTTTGCAAGCTTGTGCTAGTCACCAAACATATCACAAAAATACATGGTAAGCACCTCTGTAAACATAGCATGGCATATAACAAAACACATGTAGAGCTCAGGGGCATATCATGCACACATTAATCATGGCAAAAATGACAAATAGCTATTTGATGCAGCAGATCTGGCAATTATCTCAAATAGCTATCTTCCAACAGAATTTCGGGCATCAAGATGAGCTCAAATGAAAATGATGCAATGAGATGAAATGATGTACTCTCTGAGACGAACATTTTGATATGCTACACGCCCAAAACGGAGCTACGGAGAGAGAGTTATAGCACGATGAAAAATGCCAAAATTTAAGGGGAGCGGAGAGAAAATCAACCCTCGCTAGGGTTTACTGTAGCCCGGATCTGGATCGGACGGCACGCAGAACGAGGAACGCCGGGGAGCTCGGCAAGGCGGCGGGCATGGCGTCGCGGCGGCGAGGCCCGGCGAGGGCGCTGGTGGCCGGGCGGAGAGGGCGCCGTGGTGGAGGAGGGGAGCATGCGCGCGGGGCGCGGGCTCGCAGGTGGCGGGGCGTTAGAGACCGGCGACGAGGCGGTGGTGTTGCGGCCTCCGGCGATGGCGGTGGCGGCGTCGGGCGGCGCTCGTCGGCGAGGAAGGCGGCGGAAGAGGCTCGGGCGGCGCGCGGGATCTGGCCCGGTTCGTCCCAGAGGCGGGCCGGCGATGGGCCCCGTGGGCCCTGGCGGCGGCGGTGAAGTGGGCACCGGGCGGACGAATAGGGAAGCGCCATGTGGCGGCGGACGGCGGAATGGACGTGTCCGGCCGGCGAGATTTCGTCCGGCCGCGCAAGGAGAGGGAGAGGGTTAGGGTTTGACCCGGGAATTTCGGAGGGGGTCTATATTTATACATAGGAGGAGCTAGGAGACTCCAAATGAGGTGCGGTTTTTGGCCACGCGATCGGGATCGAACGCTCTAGATGATGGAGAGGGTTTTGGTGGGTTTTGGACCAAATTGGAAGGGTGTTGGGCTGCAACACACACGAGGCCTTCTCGGTCCCTCGGTTAACCGTTGGAGTATCAAACGAAGTCCAAATGGTACGAAACTTGACAGGCGGTCTACCGGTAGTAAACCAAGGCCGCATGACAAGTCTCGGTCCAATCCGGAAATGTTTAACCCCCACACACGAAAAGAGGTAGAAAGGACCACCGGAGGAGATAGGAGCGCCGGAATGCAAAACGGACAACGGGGAAAAAGCTCGGATGCATGAGACGAACACGTATGCAAATGCAATGCACATGATGACATGATATGAGATGCATGACAAAGGCAACAACACACGGAGACAAAAACCCTAACCCGAGGAAATAAAATAACTTAGCGCCGGAAAACGGCAAGAGTTGGAGTACATATAAGGTAAATTACATCTGGGGTGTTACATTTACCTTCTATGGGTAGTTCTATCCTTCACAGAACTAGTAGTCTTGCGGACGCTATTTCCATGCTTGTAGTTGAACTTGAAAGACAATTCATGCACATGCATCCTTCCATACAAGGAATTTTTCTGGAATTTTCTAATATTGAGCATTCTTCTGTTAAGCGTGCCGCTACTATTTTTTTGGCTCATGAGTTTAGATTCATAATAAAAGAAGCCAAATAAATCTTTGCGCATTATAGGGTGGACGCTTGCCGGCCCATAGAGGCTATCCTCTTTGATCAAGAAGAAATAATGCGTTTTCAATCTCTAGATTATGTTGCTTTCAATGAAAATCTTAGAAAAAGGGTTCCTACCAATGTTTTAGTTGATAGAATTTCTGAACTTAATGATGATTTGGCTATTCGAAATAATGAACTAGGATATTCTCCTGAATATAGGCTACAAAGTTTTATCAAAAGAATGCTTATAATGATGAATTGGTTGTGCATTATGAAGGACCAAAGGAGGAACCTATACCTCCCAAGGTTGATCTTGGGGACTTTTGTCCCGTTAAATTTAGTCCTTTTGATTACTTTTGCTTGCCTCAAAGAAAACTTGCTGCCGAACGTAGAGAATATGAAATGATTTTTAATAATCTATCTTACTATTATGGCAATACTTAGATCTATCCTCGCTTTTATGCCTAGCTAGGGGCGTTAAACGATAGCGCTTGTTGGGAGGCAACCCAATTTTATTTTTATTCCTTGCTTTTTGGTCCTGCTTAGTAATAAATAAATTATTTAGCCTCTGTTTTGGTTGTGTTTTTTGTGTTTAATTAGTGTTTGTGCCAAGTAGAACCGTTGGGAAGACTTGGGGAAAGTCTTGTTGAACTTGCTGTAAAAAACAGAAACTTTAGCGCTCACGAGAACTGCTGTCATTTTTATTTGAATAGTGCTATTTAGTTAATTATTTTTGCAGATGATTAATATATAAATTCCTCACGTCCAGAAATTTATTTTAGAATTTTTGGTGTTCCAGATCTTGCGCTAGCTACAGATTACTACAGACTGTTCTGTTTTTGACAGATTCTGTTTTTCGTGTGTTGTTTGCTTATTTTGATGAATCTATGGCTAGTAAAATAGTTCATAATCCATAGAGAAGTTGGAATACAGTAGGTTTAACACCAATATAAATAAAGAATGAGTTCATTACAGTACCTTGAAGTGGTCTTTTGTTTTCTTTCGCTAACGGAGCTCACGAGTTTTCTACTTTAAGTTTTGTGTTGTGAAGTTTTCAAGTTTTGGGTGAAATATTTTGATGGATTATGGAACAAGGAGTGGCAAGAGCCTAAGATTGGGGATGCCCGTGGCACCCCCAAGATAATACAAGGACACCAAGAAGTCAAAGCTTGGGGATGCCCCGGAAGGCATCCCCTCTTTCGTCCACTTCCATCGGTAATTTACTTGAAGCTATATTTTTATTCACCAACATGATATGTGTTTTGCTTGGAGCGTCTTGTATTATTTGTGTCTTTGTGTCTTAGTATGCCACAATCATCCTTGCTGTACACACCTTTTGAGAGAGCCATACTGAAGGAAATATGCCCTAGAGGCAATAATAAAGTTATTATTTATTTCCTTATATCATGAAAATGTTTATTATTCATGCTAGAATTGTATTAACCGGAAACATAATACATGTGTGAATACATAGACAAACAGAGTGTCACTAGTATGCCTCTACTAGACTAGCTCGTTAATCAAAGATGGTTATGTTTCCTAACCATGGACAAAGAGTTGTTATTTGATTAACGGGATCACATCATTAGGTGAATGATCTGATTGACATGACCCATTCCATTAGCTTAGCACCCGGTCGTTTAGTATGTTGCTATTGCTTTCTTCATGACTTATACATGTTCCTATGACTATGAGATTATGCAACTCCCGTTTGCCAGAGGAACACTTTGTGTGCTACCAAACGTCACAACGTAACTGGGTGATTATAAAGGAGCTCTACAGGTGTCTCCAAAGGTAGATGTTGGGTTGGCGTATTTCGAGATTAGGATTTGTCACTCCGATTGTCGGAGAGGTATCTCTGGGCCCTCTCGGTAATGCACATCACATAAGCCTTGCAAGCATTGCAACTAATGAGTTAGTTGTGAGATGATGTATTACGGAACGAGTAAAGAGACTTGCCGGTAACGAGATTGAACTAGGTATTGAGATACCGACAATCGAATCTCGGGTAAGTAACATACCGATGACAAAGGGAACAACGTATGTTGTTATGCGGTCTGACCGATAAAGATCTTCGTAGAATATGTAGGAGCCAATATGGGCATCCAGGTCCCGCTATTGGTTATTGACCGGAGACGTGTCTCGGTCATGTCTACATTGTTCTCGAACCGTAGGGTCCGCACGCTTAAGGTTTCGATGACAGTTATATAATGAGTTTATGAATTTTGATGTACCGAAGGAGTTCGGAGTCCCGGATGTGATCACGGACATGACGAGGAGTCTCGAAATGGTCGAGACATAAAGATTGATATATTGGACGGCTATATTCGGACACCGGAAGTGTTCCGGGTGATTTCGGAGAAAACCGGAGAGCCGGAGGGTTACCGAAACCCCCCGGGAGAAGTAATGGGCCATATGGGCCTTAGTGGAGAGAGATAGGGGCGGCCAAAGGTGGGCCGCGCGCCTCCTCCCCCCTGGTCCAAATTGGACTAGGAGAGGGGGGCGGCGCCCCCCTTTCCCTCTCCCTCCCCACTTCTTTCCCCCACCTAGTAGGAGTCCTACTCCTACTAGGAGGAGGACTCCTCCTTGGCGCGCCATAGAGGGCCGGCCGGCCTCCTCCCCTTGATCCTTTATATACGGGGGCAGAGGGCACCCCTTGACACACAACTTGATCCAGGTGATCATATTCTTAGCCGTGTGCGGTGCCCCCTTCCACCATAGTCCTCGATAATATTGTAGCGGTGCTTAGGCGAAGCCCTGCGACGGTAGTGCATCAAGATCGTCACCACGCCGTCGTGCTGACGGAACTCTTCCCCGACACTTTGCTGGATCGGAGTCCGGGGATCGTCATCGAGCTGAACGTGTGCTAGAACTCGGAGGTGCCGTAGTTTCGGTGCTTGATCGGTCGGGTCGTGGAGACGTACGACTACATCAACCAAACGCTTCCGTTGTCGATCTACAAGGGTACGTAGATCACACTCTCCCCTCTCGTTGCTATGCATCACCATGATCTTGCGTGTGCGTAGGAATTTTTTTGAAATTACTACGTTCCCCAACACATACATGAATTAAAATTTGATAGAATACTCCATGTGCTTCACTTATATATTTTGAGCTAAGTAGTTTTGCTCTATGTGCTTCACTTATATCTTTTGAGCTATGTAGTTTTGCTCTATGTGCTTCGCTTATATCTTTTGAGCGTTATAATTTTGCTCTATGTGCTTCACTTAGATCTTTTATAGCACGGTGGTGGATTTGTTTTAAAGAAACTATTGATCTCTCATGCTTCACTTAAATTATTTTGGGAGTCTCTTAATAGCATGGTAATTTGCTTAATAATAATATGCTTGGTATTCAAGATTTGTGAAACTTTCTTTTGAGTGTGTTGAATACTAAGAAAAGATTGAAGCATGATAATTGTTTTGAGATATGGAGCTGATAATATTAAAGTCATGCTAGTTGAGTAGTTGTGAATTTAAAGAATACTTGTGTTAAAGTTTGTGATTCCCGTAGCATGCACGTATGGTGAACCGTTATGTGATGAAGTCGGAGCATGATTTATTTATTGATTGTCTTCCTTATGAGTGGCAGTCGGGGACGAGCGATGGTTTTTTCCTACCAATCTATCCCCCTAGGAGCATGCACGTAATACTTTGCTTTGATAACTTCTAGATTTTTGCAATAAGTATATGAGTTCTTTATGACTAATGTTGAGTCCATGGATCATACACACTCTCACCCTTCCACCTTTGCTAGCCTCTCTAATACCGCACACTTTTCGCCGGTATCATACACCTACCATATACCTTCCTCAAAACAGCCACCATACCTACCTATTATGGCATTTCCATAGCCATTCTGAGATATATTGCCATGCAACTTTCCATCATCTAGTTCATCATGACACATTCATCATTGTCATATTGCTTAGCATGATCAGTTGACATGGTATTTGTGGCAAAGCCACCGTTCATAATTTCTTCATACTTGTCACTCTTGATTCATTGCATATCCCGGTACACCGCCGGAGGCATCCATATAGAGTCATACTTTGTTTTAGAATTGAGTTGTAATCATTGAGTTGTAAATAAATAAAAGTGTGATGATCATCATTTAATAGAGCATTGTCCCAAGAAAAGGCCAAAAAAAAGAAGGCCCAAAAAAAGAGAAAATAAATAAAAAGGGGCAATGCTACTATCCTTTTACCACACTTGTGCTTCAAAGTAGCACCATGATCTTCATAGTAGAGAGTCTCTCATGTTATCACTTTCATATACTAGTGGGAATTTTACATTATAGAACTTGGCTTGTATATTCCAATGATGGGCCTCCTCAAGTGCCCTAGGTCTTCGTGAGCAAGCAAGTTGGATGCACACCCACTAGTTTCTTTTGTTGAGCTTTCATACATTTATAGCTCTAGTGCATCCGTTGCATGGCAATCCCTACTCACTCACATTGATATCTATTGATGGGCATCTCCATAGCCCGTTGATACACCTAGTTGACGTGAGACTATCTTCCCCTCCTTTTTATCTTCTCCACAACCACCATTCTATTCCACCTATAGTGTTATATCCATGGCTCACGCTCATGTATTGCGTGAAGATTGAAAAAGTTTTAAAAAAGTTAGAGTATGAAACAATTGCTTGGCTTGTCATCGGGGTTGTGCATGATTTAAATACTTTGTGTGGTGAAGATAGAGCATAGCCAGACTATATGATTTTTGTAGGTATAACTTTCTTTGGCCATGATATTTTGAGAAGACATAATTGCTTTGTTAGTATGCTTGAAGTATTATTATTTTTATGTCAATATAAACTTTTGTCTTGAATCTTTCGAATCTGAATATTCATATCACAATTAAGAAGATTTGCATTGAAATTATGCCAAGTAGCACTTCGCATCAAATTTTTTTATATCATTTACCTACTCAAGGACGAGCAGGAATTAAGCTTGGGGATGCCTGATACGTCTCCAACGTATCTATAATTTTTGATTTCTCCATGCTATATTATCTACTGTTTTGGACTATATTGGGCATTATTTCCACTTTTATATTATTTTTGGGACTAACCTATTAACCGGAGGCCCAGCCCAGAATTGTTGTTTTTTGCCTATTTCAGTGTTTCGGAGAAACAGAATGTCAAATGGAGTCCAAATGGAATAAAACCTTCGGGAACGTGATTTTCTCACTGAACGTGATCTAGGAGACTTGGACCCTACTCCAAGGAGTCAAAGAGGAGGTCACGAGGGTGGGGGCGCCCCCCTGCCTCATGGGCCCCTCGGTGCTCCACCGACGTACTCCTTCCTCCTATATATACATACGCACCCCCAAACGATCAGAACAGGAGCCAAAAACCTAATTCCACCGCCGCAACTTTCTGTATCCACGAGATCCCATCTTGGGGCCTGTTCTGGAGCTCCGCCGGAGAGGGCCGTCATCACGGAGGGCTTCTACATCATCCTAGCCCCTCCGATGAAGTGTGAGTAGTTTACCTCAGACCTTCGGGTCCATAGTTAGTAGCTAGATGGCTTCTTCTCTCTTTTTGGATCTCAATACAAAGTTCTCCCCCTCTCTTGTGGAGATCTATTCGATGTAATCTTCTTTTTGCGGTGTGTTTGTTGAGATCGATGAATTGTGGGTTTATGATCAAGTCTATCTATGAATAATATTTGAATCTTCTCTGAATTCTTTTGTGTATGATTGGTTATCTTTGCAAGTCTCTTCAAATTATCCGTTTGGTTTGTCCAACTAGATTGGTAGTTCTTGCCATGGGAGAAGTGCTTAGCTTTGGGTTCGATCTTGTGGTGTCCTTTCCCAGTGACAGAAGGGGCAGCAAGGCACGTATTTCATCGTTGCCATCGAGGATAACAAGATGGGGTTTATTTCATATTGCATGAATTTATCTCTCTACATCATGTCATCTTGCTTAAAGCGTTACTCTGTTTTTAACTTAATACTCTAGATGCATGATGGATAACGGTCGATGAGTGGAGTAATAGTAGTAGATGCAGAATCGTTTTGGTCTACTTGTCACGGATGTGATGCCTATATACATGATCATGCCTAGATATTCTCATAACTATGCTCAATTCTGTCAATTGCTCAACAGTAATTTGTTCACCCACCGTAGAATACTTATGCTCTTGAGAGAAGCCACTAGTGAAACCTATGGCCCCCGGGTCTATTCTCATCATATCAATCTCCATCACTTTAATCTTGCTTTGCTTTTTACTTTGCTTTTACTTTTTTACTTTGCATCTTTATACCAAAAATACCAAAAATATTATATCTATCAGATCTCACTCTCGTAAGTGACCGTTAAGGGATTGACAACCCCTAATCGCGTTGGTTGCGAGTAGCTATCGTTTTGTGCAGGTACGAGGGACTTGAGCGTGGCCTCCTACTGGATTGATACCTTGGTTCTCAAAAACTGAGGAAAATACTTACGCTACTCTGTTGTATCATCCCTTCCTCTTCGGGGAAAACCAACGCAAGCTCAAGACGTAGCAGTGGTGTTAGGATTTTCCACTTCTTGGGCCCAAGTGCCTGCTGCTTGTGGTGAATTTGATCTTGTTGTGTTGCTACAGTGTTAATTGATGCTTCGATTGAACTGCAAGATTAACCCCTAGTGCTACCACCATAGATTCAATGAAGTAGGGCAGACTTATTGCAAGTATCCAATGAGCAAGAAGGCAGTTGGTTTTTGTTTTGAGAATTTTTATGTTGTGCTCCTGCAATTTGAGACGTAGGCTCTAGTGAGAAAATGCAGCCTACAGGTCTGTTTTGGCGGATTTTGATTGCCTGACGCTTTGGTTGCCTCTATCCTCATGATGCATCGACGCACGTTGCCCTGTCTCCACTTCCTACAACTAATTGTATATATGAATTAATTTGAGAAGTGCAGGTTGATGCAGCGCTATGAGGCTTGGTCGCTTGGATGCGGTCCTGGAGGCATAAAACGCACATGATGTTTACAAGCATGGTGGCAGTAAGGTGCGGATGGATCTAACTAATGCTACCAAGTAATATGCTGATCAATTCTATGTTATTTTGTTTGATGGATATCCCTGATTTGATTGCAAATAATTTCCTGAGCTTTGAGACTAATTTGTTTTCTCACATGCACAAGTAATTGTTTTGTTGAAATTTAAATCATGCCTCAGATTGCACGTAGATCTATTGACCGGTTCCTAATGAGCTCCAAAATAGAGAAGCGCCATGATGTACCATGGCTTGACGAGATGCATATGTCGGCATTTTTTTGTGTATTGCTGGAACATGGTTTGCATCACTACATTCTAAGGTAATTTGCCTTCTTTCCCCCTATAATTTAATGTAATGCATTACTCCTTCCTTTCTAATGTTGGTTGGTAATGTATGAGCCTAACCTGAAATTTGCACACATCAGCATCAACCTAAAATCATAGATATCAAAAGATAAAAAGAATCTGAGTATCAGCCTGCTAGGCTCCCACCCTACGTTTTTCATTGTTTGTTGTGACGATATAATGGAGAAGCCCTTCCTTGAGTAAACTAATACTACTGCAGTTACTAATCCTTTCTATATTTCTACATGTAGTGTATAATGTGAAGGTGGATAGTTCAGCATAATTACTAACGGAATTTGATACCTTTCAACGAAACGGTAGGTACTTTATGGTTTCCTGCAAACATATATTCTATACTCCCTCTGTCCCATAATGTAAGATGTTTTTGGACACTATTGTAGTGTCAAAAAATGTCTTAAATTATGGGACAGAGGGAGTAGAATTTAGTTTAAGCTTGATTTAGTATTAGTGCAATATATATTTCACAATAGGTGATTTAAATATTCATTCCTTTGATTAGCTCAACAATTTATTAATTAAGATGTTATGGCCATTAAGATATCCATGCTTGGAGATTTATAATAGATTTTCTTGCAGATATCTTCTTGGTAAATATATCACTGTAGAAAATCTACATCATCATATATCGTCCAATCGATGCTCTGATCATGTATGTGATTTTATTTTGTATTCAGTGTACATTATTTGCTAAGACTGCCATGCGTTGTTCAACTACTACAACTTCCCTGGATATATACATCAGGACAATCCTCCATTTTGAATTTCATTCATATGATAAACTTTTCCATAAAATCTCAATATAGAAACCAAGAAAATGCTGCTAATGTAATCAACACCTTTAGAAAATAGCCACTCGAAATTTTAAATAATAAAGGTTTATAAATACATATTTATTTTGCAAATTATGATAAATGTTGCATAACTTTCAACATTTGGGCGGAGGTGCCATACTTTTCTCATTTACACAAGTGTATCTCCCACTATCAAACCTCCTTTTAAAACTATTTTGTTCAAGCTAATAGGCTAAACAACAAGACATCTAAGTGGGCAGTCTCTAGAGACTTTGCTGCTACATAGAGATAACACGACTTAGTATTTTTAGTGTTTGTATGCTTTCAACCTTTGTATGCGTCTAATACCTTGCCTCATCACTACTTGCATCATGTCAATGCATTGTGTATTAACAATTCAATTTGTTATTTTTTTGTAGATTCAAAAGATATATGGATGATTATATGGGTGCGTGGCAAGTATAATGCAATGATGATGATGTTCCAGTTCGTGATGATGATGATGATGGATGCTTTTGGTTTTGTTAAGTTGTAGGGACGTTGTTGATGTTACTAGATGATGTTCCTCAGTTACGTTTTAGTTTAGTTGTAGGGATGTTGATGGATTCTTTCAGTTAAAGTTTCGCTTCGCTGTGAAGAAAATATTTAGATTATGCAGCATATTTGGATGATGTTCCTCATGTAATATCCACTATTGTAATCCAAAAGTTTTTATCCAATATATGATTTCTTCCCTTCCTGAGTATTTTCTCTTATTTTTTCCTATGTGTGGAGCATTAATTTAATTGATGACAATATATATAATAATAATATTCACATTATATATGTACCAAGACATGTTGGAAACTCTTTGTTGCCAAGCAATGAGATTTGGATTCTTGTACATTCAGCACCAACGTATAAAAGTGTAGTAATAGTGGGTATTATGTGTTGTACTCTTGCAACGATTCCTTTTACCAACGGCTATATAAGTGTTGCGTTATGAGCTAGCAACATTGGCTAAGGCAACGCATCCAAAACCGTTGGAAAATGCACTAACAACGCATATATGGACTCTTAGATACGGAAAAATGTGTTGCTCTAGGAAGGGTCCTGTTGTAGTGTCAGATTACAAAAACTTATATCTACCATCCATATTGCACTTGTATCACCATCTCTTCGGCGAACTAGTGCACCTATACAATTTACCATTGTATTGGGCGTGTTGGGGACACAAGAGACTCTTTATTATTTGGTTGCAGGGTTTTTTGAGAGAGACCATCTTCATCCTACGCCTTCCACGGATTGATAAATCTTAGGTCATCCACTTGAGAGAATTTTGCTACTGTTCTACAAACCTCTGTACTTGGAGGCCCAACAACATCTACAGGAAGAAGGTTGTGTAGTAGAAATCCTCATCCTGGCTGAGAAACATCGCATTGTCAAACAATGGGGGGCTCTGGAGGCGCGAGAGCGTGAGCTCCAGTCGGCATAGGCACATGAACTCCGGCAATCCCCTTGATGGACCGCTTTGTCGACTACACAAAGAAGACACATGGTGCGTGACTTGGGTAGCCGGGAACTGGAAGCATGTGTATCCATCACACTTCCGACAAGATTCTCCTGGCTTAGGTACAAATAGCATATTTACGAAGTGCAGCGATTTGGTGCCCAGCCTCATCTGCACCCGGCCATAAAACAATTCGCAAAAAATACTAGAAAAATTCAAAAAATTCCGAATTTTTTCCCATGGTAGACAATTTATTGCACGAGGTTCGCTCCCCATTTTAGATCATTTGAATATTTGAGTAGCTCTCAGCAAAAAAGACAAATCGGGTCAAAACAATACATGAACAGTAAACTGTTTTACAGACCCCGAATTTGTCTTTTTTGCCGAGGGTTTCTCAGTTGTCCAATTGATTTGAAAATTTGGTCGAACCTCACGTATCAAATTTGGAATTTTTTGAATTTTTATAGTATATTTTTATTCAACATGGGTGCAGATGAGCCCATGCTTAGAGAAGGATTTCCCATATTGGTGTGTATATAGCACAATAAAGTTGATGAACATGACAATTTACAACCCCGCCTTATGGACTTGAATATCTTGTGAACATTAGATTTTTATAGGCATGGCAAACCAAACGTTTTCCATTTCAAATTATATTTGCTGTGTGTGGCAAGTTTAGTTAGCAAGCATGGAAAATTCACCCCCATTCATTTTTTACTAGGAAATTGCCATCATCGCCAAATAAATTTGTCATCCTCGTACCAACATAAATTGCCATGAAAAACATTTGATTTTTAAGCATGAAAAATTGAACTTATTTTGATTGAAAATCACGTGTTGCAAGCATGGCAATTCCCTTCAGTAAGGAGGGAAAATCCATGCAAGAAAACAGAATATGCCAGGTGTCGGTGTCAAAACCGGCGGATCTCGGGTAGGGGGGCCCGAACTGTGCGTCTAAGGCAGATGGTAACAGGAGGCGAGGGACACGATGTTTACCCAGGTTCGGGTCCTCTCGATGGAGGTAATGCCCTACTTCCTGCTTCATTGATCTTGATGATATGAGTATTACAAGAGTTGATCTACCACGAGATCGTAGAGGCTAAACCCTAGAAGCTAGCCTATGGTATGATTGTTGTTGTCCTACAGACTAAACCCTCCGGTTTATATAGACACCGGAGGGGGCTAGGGTTACACAGAGTCGGTTACAAGGAAGGAGATCTACATATCCGTATTGCCAAGCTTGCCTTCCACGCCAAGGAGAGTCCCATCCGGACACGGGACGAAGTCTTCAATGTTGTATCTTCATAGTCCAACAGTCCGGCAAAAGGATATAGTCCGGCTGTCCGGAGACCCCCTAATCCAGGACTCCCTCAGTAGCCCCTGAACCAGGCTTCAACGACGATGAGTCTGGCGCGCAGATTTGTCTTCGGCATTGCAAGGCGGGTTCTTCCTCTGAATACTCCATAGAAGATTTTGAACAAAAGGATAGTGTCCGGCTTTACAAAACAAGTTCCACATACCACCGTAGAGAGAATAATATTTCCACAAATCTAATCTGCTGACACGTTTGACAGCATGACATCGTACCACGGCCCAGTCATTATTCGAACCGTTTTTCTCAATCAGCACCGCACATATCATGAGGCGGTTTTCTTGACACGTCTTGTCGAAGCAGAGATCGTGTCCCCTTATCACGGGATTCTCATCAATACGGGTATGGGTAACCCAACCGCGCCATCAATTACGGCGTTCGGGGAATAAGCGATTTTACTAGGTAAGTGGGGAGGCGCATCGCCTCTTCCGCCCTTATAAAGGGACAAAGATTCACCCTTTTTACCCACGCCTTCTTCCTCCTTGCTTATCCATTCTCGCACACTCGAGCTCTAGCGTCCAAGTTCGCGTCTTTCTCCTTAAACCACTCCAAGCATGTCTGGAGCAGGAGGCAAGTGGATGGTCTCCTCCGTCATGGAGGAGAACATCACAAAGCTACGGGAAGCCGGATATCTGGTCGCGGACATCGCGCACCGGCTGCAAGACGCGGGGCAGATCATCCCTACGCCCGAACCCCATGAGAGGGTAGTTTTCCTTACCCACTTTGTCCGCGGACTGGGATTTCCCCTTCACTCGTTTGTCCGCGGGCTCATGTTCTACTACGGGCTGGATTTTCATGATCTGGCCCCCAATTTCATCCTCAACATCTCGGCGTTTATCGTCGTGTGCGAGGCCTTCCTCCGCATCAGGCCCCACTTCGGCCTGTGGCTGAAGACCTTCAATGTTAAACCGAAGGTGGTGGTCGGCCAGCAAGCAGAGTGCGGAGGTGCCATGGTGGGAAAAATGCCTAACGTCTGATAACCCACAAGAATAGGGGATCGCAACAGCTTTCGAGGGTAGAGTATTCAACCCAAATTTATTGATTCGACACAAGGGGAGCCAAAGAATATTCTCAAGTATTAGCAGCTGAGTTGTCAATTCAACCACACCTGGAAACTTAGTATCTGCAGCAAAGTGTTTAGTAGCAAAGTAATATGGTAGTGGTGGTAGCAGCAACAAAAGTAAAGACAGCAAAAGTAATGTTTTTGGTATTTTGTAGTGATTGTAACAGTAGCAGCGGAAAAGTAAATAAGCGAGAACCAGTATATGGAAAACTCGTAGGCACCGGATCAGTGATGTATAATTATGCCGGATGCGGTTCATCATGTAACAGTCATAACATAGGGTGACACAGAACTAGCTCCAATTCATCAATGTAATGTAGGCATGTATTCCGTATATAGTCATATGTGCTTATGGAAAAGAACTTGCATGACATCTTTTGTCCTACCCTCCCGTGGCAGCGGGGTCCTATTGGAAACTAAGGGATATTAAGGCCTCCTTTTAATAGAGAACCGGAACAAAGCATTAGCACATAGTGAATACATGAACTCCTCAAACTATGGTCATCACCGGGAGTGGTCCCAATTATTGTCACTTCGGGGTTGCTGGATCATAACACATAGTAGGTGACCTTAGACTTGCAAGATAGGATCAAGAACTCACATATATTCATGAAAACATAATAGGTTCAGATCTGAAATCATGGCACTCGGGCCCTAGTGACAAGCATTAAGCATAGCAAAGTCATAGCAACATCAATCTCAGAACGTAATGGATACTAGGGATCAAACCCTAACAAAACTAACTCAATTACATGATAAATCTCATCCAACCCATCACCGTCCAGCAAGCCTACGATGGAATTACTCACGCACGGCGGTGAGCATCATGAAATTGGTGATGGAGGATGGTTGATGATGATGACCGCGACGAATCCCCCTCTCCGGAGCCCCGAACGGACTCCAGATCAGCCCTCCCGAGAGGTTTTAGGGCTTGGCGGCGGCTCCGTATCATAAAACGTGATGATTTCTTCTGTCTGATTTTTTCTCATCAAAACTCAATATATGGAGGTGGAGTTGGAGTCAGAGACGCAACAGGGGGCCCACGAGGTAGGGGGCGCGCCCTAGGGGGGCGCCCCCCACCCTCGTGAGAAGGGTGTGGGCCCCCTGGTCTTCATCTTTGGCGAGGATTTTTTATTGTTTTTTCTAAGATGTTCCGTGGAGTTTCAGGTCATTCCGAGAATATTTGTTTTCTGCACATAAAACAACACCATGGTAATTCTGCTGAAAACAGCGTCAGTCCGGGTTAGTTCCATTCAAATCATACAAGTTAGAGTCCAAAACAAGGGCAAAAGTGTTTGGAAAAGTAGATACAACGGAGACGTATCAACTCTCCCAAGCTTAAACCCTTGCTTGTCCTCAAGCAATTCAATTGACAAACTGAAAGAAAGAAAGAAAGAAAAACTTTTACAAACTCGGTTTGCTCTTGTTGTTGTAACTATGTCAAGCCAACATTCAAGTTTTCAGCATAGATCATAACTAACAACATTTGCAATAATTCTCAGGTCTCGCAATTACTCATATCAATAGCATAATCAACTAGCAAGTCATAATAATAAATCTCGGATGACAACACTTTCTCAAAACAATCATAATATGATATAACAAGATGGTATCTCGCTAGCCCTTTCTGAGACCGCAAAACATAAATGCAGAGCACCTTTAAAGATCAAGGAATGACTAGACATTGTAATTCATGGTAAAAGAGATCCAATCATAGTCATACCCAATAT
Organism: Triticum urartu; assembly: GCF_003073215.2. Lineage (NCBI taxonomy): Eukaryota > Viridiplantae > Streptophyta > Magnoliopsida > Poales > Poaceae > Triticum > Triticum urartu. The sequence goes on from NC_053025.1 coordinate 9,778,568, forward strand.
AAATTAATAGTGATGAATGCAAATGATGGTTGTGCTCTCCAGCTAGTGCTTTTTAATAAGAGGGTGATAACTCAGCATAAAAGTAAATGGATAGGTCCTTCGCATAGGGAAGCAGGGATTTGTAGAGGTGCCAGAGCTCAGTTTTGCAATAGAGATAAATTGTGTTTTGAGCGGTATACTTTCATTGTCAACGTAACAACTAAGAGATGGCGATATCTTCCATGCTAAACACATTATAGGCGGTTCCCAAACAGAATGGTAAAGTTTATACTCCCCCTCCACCAACAAGCATCAATCCATGGCTTGCTCGAAACAACGAGTGCCTCCAACATACATCAGGTCCCAGGGGGAGTTTTGTTTGCAATTAATTTTGATTTAGTTTGCATAAAGCATGGGACTGGGCATCCCGGTGACCAGCCATTTTCTCGTGAGTGAGGAGCGGAGTCCACTCCTCTTGAGAATAACCCGCCTAACACGGAAGATAAGGACAGCCTTTGTTGATACATGAGCTATTCGAGCATACAAAACAGAATGTTTATTTGAAGGTTTAGAGTTTGGCACATACAAATTTACTTGGAACGGCAGGTAGATACCGCATATAGGAAGGTATAGTGGACTCATCTGGAATAACTTTGGGGTTTAAGGGATTGGATGCACAAGCAGTATTCCCGCTTAGTACAGGTGAAGGCTAGCAAAAGACTGGGAAGCGAGCAACTAGAGAGCGACAACAGCCATGTACATGCATTAAAATTGATAAACATTGGATGCAAGCATGAGTAGGATATAATCCACCATGAACATAAATATCGTGAAGGCTATGTTGATTTTGTTTCAACTACATGCGTGAACATGTGCCAAGTCAAGTCACTTAAATCATTCAAAAGAGGATACCACCCCATCATACCACATCATAATCATCTCAATAGCATATTGGCATACAAGGTAAATCATTATAACTCATAGCTAATCAAGCATGGCACAAGCAACTATGATCTCTAATTGTCATTGCAAACATGTTTATTCATAATAGGCTGAATCAAGAATGAGGGACTCATCATATTTACAAAAACAAAAGAGGTCGAGTTCATACCAGCTTTTCTCATCTAAGTCAGTCCATCATATATCATCATAATTGCCTTTCACTTGCACGACCGAACGGTGTGAATAATAATAAGAGTGCACGTGCATTGGACTAAGCTGGAATCTGCGAGCATTCAATAAACAGGAGAAGACAAGGCAATATGGGCTCTTGGTTAAATCAACAATGATGCATATAAGATCCACTTCAACAATTTAATCATGGTCTTCTCCTATCGACCCCCAAATAAAAGAAAAGAAATAAAACTATTTACACGGGAAAGCTCCCAACAAGCAAACGAAGAACGGGAAATATTTTTGGGTTTTCTTTTTAATTATTACTACTACAGCAGAAAAATAAACTACTACTAATTTTTTTTGGTTTTTCTTAAGGTTTAACAAACACACAAGAAGAAAACAGGAAAAAGAAAATAAACTAGCATGGATGATACAATGAAAAAGTATGAGCACCGACATCTAGCAATGAGTGTGTGTGAGCATAAATGTAATGTCGGTGAGAAATACGTACTCCCCCAAGCTTAGGCTTTTGGCCTAAGTTGGTCTATGGCCACGGCTGGCCTGGCGGATATCCTTAATAATAGTTGTTGGGGTCGTACTGTGATGAGGAAGAATAGTTGGGATCATACTGTGATGAAGAAGAAGACTCTGACTGCCACTGGCTGACAGTCATCTCTGGATCCCAAGAATAAATAGATTGTCGTGGAGGCTCATCTTGTGGTTCCTGTTCTGGCTCCTCGACTGGTGCAGGGTTCCGGTAGGCATGAATAGCCGTCAACGGAACAAGGTACGTGCCTGCAGTCAAATCAAACAAAGAAGGAGCAGGCAAGGTAATAGTCTTAGGATGATGTTTATTAAAGAACAATTGATATTTAAGCTCCCCTGCCCTATTTTTAACAATAAAATCATGCGTCACCATACTTTTATGATCTAGATAAACACGGGGCAGCACCTTTTCTTCCTTCTCAGCATGCCTAATAGGTATGTTAAAATGTGCGGCTAGGCTTGTGGCATAGATGCCTCCAAAGATGGGGCCCTTAGTACGGTTCATATTTAACCGTCTAGCAATAATACCGCCCAAACTAAAAGTGTTATCACCGTATAAACCTTGGAGCAGAATAATTAAATCAGGGATACTAAGGTTTCCAGAATTTCTGCGTCCAATTAAACAACGACTAGCAAATAATGCAAAGTAACGCCAAACAGGAAAATTTATGCTAGTGATTCGTGCGTCGGAAACCTTCCTCGTTTCTCCTACAGTGATATTATCAATAAACCCAGCCACATCATCATGATGTGGTTCTTCTGTCTTGCCCTCAAAAGGGACTAAACAAATCCGATAGAAATCATAAAGTGACATCTCCTTATGCTCATCATATAAATGAAACTCCACCGTAGGTGGTGAGTTCCTAGAATGAAAATGAAAGTTTTGCACAAAGGTATTTGTGAGTAAGAGATACTGATCGCATTGGTCGTGGAGGAAAGCGGTGAGGCCTGCATTGTGAGCCAATTCATGAAAATCTTCATAGATACCGGCTGCTCTCAAGAAATCATCAGAAGGCCATTCACACGCCCGAATCTCCGCGGTGCGTGGCAAATTATACTTAGGCTTCGGTGCCTTTTCCTCCGAGCTTTGGCTCGATGAGCCCCTCAATAATCTCCTCATCATTTTCTGAAAAATTCTGAAATTTTTAGTAACTTCAAAATAAAAGTGAAGCAACTTCAATAAAACTGATAGCAACTACTCCTACAAGTACCTAGAGCCTATATCAAGCATTAGAACTACTTGGAACCATATAAATTTGACATGCAAGCTCAAGAGCATGGTCACCTATGAAGCACAAATTTGCAAAGAATAAAGCACTAGAACAAAAACTAATTGGACCAATGGAGGAGTTACATGCCAAGGAACAATCTCCCCAAGCAGTTTTGCGGGAGGTGCTTTGAGCAAGGAGATCGAAAATCACAACAAAAGTGGCTGGAACTCGTGCTTGAGTTGGTTTTTCGGGTTTGTGTGAGATAGAGGAAGAAGATGGGTGCTGGGATAAGTGGAGGAGGGCCACCATGGGCCCACGAGGCAGGGGCGCGCCCTATAGGGGGGCGCCCACCACCCTCGTGGCCAGGTGGCAGCTCCTCCCGCGGTAATTTCTGCACAGTAAATCCTCAAATATTCCCGAAAAAATCATATTAAATTGGCATGGCATTCTGAGGACTTTTATTTTTGGGATATTTTATATTGCACAGATAAGTGAGGAAATAGACAGAAAATACTATTTTTACTTTATTTAATATAAATAACAGAAAGCAAAAGTGGGGTACAGAAGTTTGTGCTTCTAGTTTCATCCATCTCATGCTCATCAAAAAGAATCCACTAACAAGGTTGATCAAGTCTTGTTAACAAACTCATTCCGATAATCATGAAACCGAAGAAATTTCGAATAACACTAAGTTACCTCAACGGGGATATGCACATCCCCAATAATAAGAATATCATATTTCTTCTTGACATTAGGAAGAGGAAATTCAAAACCTCCAAATATAATCGATGGAATTTTTCCAATAGAATTGATACTATGAACTTGAGGTTGTTTCCTCGGAAAGTGTACTGTATGCTCATTACCATTAACATGAAAAGTGACATTGCCTTTGTTGCAATCAATAACAGCCCCTGCAGTATTAAGAAAAGGTCTTCCAAGAATAATAGACATACTATCATCCTCGGGAATATCAAGAATAACAAAGTCCGTTAAAATAGTAACGTTCGCAACCACAACAGGCACATCCTCACAAATACCGACAGGAATAGCAGTTGATTTATCAGCCATTTGCAAAGATATTTTGGTAGGTGTCAGCTTATTCAAGTCAAGTCTACGATATAAAGAGAGAGGCATAACACTAACACCGGCTCCAAGATCACATAAAGCAGTTTTAATATAATTTCTTTTAATGGAGCAAGGTATAGTAGGTACTCCGGGATCTCCAAGTTTCTTTGGTATTCCACCCTTAAAAGTATAATTAGCAAGCATGGTGGAAATTTCAGCTTCCGGTATCTTTCTTTTATTAGTAATGATATCCTTCATATATTTAGCATAAGGATTTGTTTTGAGCACATCAGTTAATCTCATACGCAAAAAGATAGGCCTAATCAATTCAGCAAAGCGCTCAAAATCCTCATCATCTTTTTTCTTGGATGGTTCGGAGGAAAAGGCATGGGTTTCTGAACCCAAGGTTCCCTTTCTTTACCATGTTTCCTAGCAACAAAGTCTCTTTTATCATAACGTTGATTCTTTGACCGTGGGTTATCAAGATCAACAGCAGGTTCAATTTCTAGATCATTATCATTACTAGGTTGAGCATCATCATGAACATTATCATTAATATTTTTACTAGGTTCATGTTCATTACCAGATTGTGTTTCAGCATCAGACATAGATATATCATTTGGATTATCAGATGGTTCAGCAATAGGTTCACTAGAAGTTTGCACAGTTCTATCATTTTTCTTCTTCTTTTTAGAAGAACTAGGAACATCAATATTATTTCTTTGAGAATCTTGCTCGATTCTCTTAGGGTGGCCTTCATGATACAAAGGTTCCTGAGTCATTCTACCAGTTCTAGTAGCCACTCTAACAGCATAATCATTTTTCTTACTATTCATTTCATTAAGCACTTCTTTTTGAGCTTTAAGTACTTGTTCTACTTGAGTGGTAATCATAGAAGCATGTTTGCTAACAAGTTTAAGTTCACCTTTAATATTAGCCATATAATCACCCAAGTATTTAAGCATACCGGAATCATATTTCAATTGTCTACCAACATAAGATTGAAATTTTCTTGTTTGACAATAAAATTATCAAACTCATCAAAGCATTGCCTCGCAGGCTTATAGTGAGGGATATCTCCTTCATCAAATCTATAGAGAGAATTTACCTTTACTACCTGTGTCGGGACACCGGGATCAGGAGGTTCTTCAGTAAATAAATAATTAAGATCATATGTTTCTTCAACAGGCGGTATATTAAGACCATGTATTTCTTCAATAGGAGGTAAATTCTTAACGTCTTCAGCTTTAATACCTTTTTCTTTCATAGATTTCTTTGCCTCTTGCATATCTTCGGGACTGAGAAATAAAATACCTCTCTTCTTCGGAGTTGGTTTAGGAATAGGCTCAGTAATTGGAGCAGGAGTTGGCTCAGGAGCTGGCTCAGGAGGTGCCCAATTATTTTCATTTGTCAACATATTATTCAATAGAATTTCAGCTTCATCCGGTGTTCTTTCTCTGAAAAGAGAACCAGCACAACTATCCGGGTAATCTCTGGAAGCATCGGTTAGTCCATTATAAAAGATATCAAGTATTTCAGGTTTCTTAAGAGGATGATCAGGCAAAGCATTAAGTAACTTGAGAAGCCTCCCCCAAGCTTCGTCGGATGGTTCTTTGGACTCGTCGGATATGAATAGCGATTCACTTCCGGCCGCCTCCACCCCTTGCCCTACGGACAACGTCGAGGTGTTGTCTCAAAAGGCACCGAGCCGAGGGGAGGTAGTATTGGGGGCGCCTCGAGGCGACCTTCCGGACCCTGGTGCAAAGGGAGCAAGACTCCCACGGGCACCAAGTTCGGCCCCCGGCCGAACACTGCGCCGGAACCTTCGGTGGTTCCGGACTCCGGCAGGCGATCCCCCGTTAAGAGGGGCAATCCGCCCGTGCCGGTGGCCTCTGTCCATCCATAGGCACCGGACAACTTGCTGGAAGCGCTTCGCGACGCTTCCATCGATGAAGAGCACCGCACTATCATGAGTGCGGTGATCGAGAAAGTTCAGTCCGCCAAAAACGGACTAACCGAAGCTTGTGCCAGCCTCCTAACAGGCTTTCAGGTAAGCAATCAAAATATAGGAAAATATTACCGCATAGACAGTAGCCCCTGATGCTCTGTTTGGCGTTCGCGAAGAAAGGCCGAATAGAGGATCAAATAATGACTCAGGAGTCTAATCAGAATATGTCTATGTGCATATGCAGGCTTCACTGCTGGCCGCTGCCGCACGTACTGCGGAGGTCGCTGCACTGAAGTAGGACCTTGAGCGGTCCGAGGAAGAGCTCGGCCTTACCAAGAGGCAGCTCGAGGAGAGCAAAGGTAAGCAATACCTTGTCTATATATTAAAAAGAAATTCGGTTGTAAAGTAATAGGATCATCATGAATTTGCCAGGGGCCACGACCGAGGTGGCGACCCTGAAGAAGGCGTTGTGCGAGGCCGAAGACAAAGTGGCCAAGGAGCGCATTGAGCGGGAAAAGCAAGAAGCCCGGGTAGGCGAGGTGCAGCAAGAGCTCGAGGCTCTCGCCAAAAAACATGAGTTCTTGGAGCTTGACTCTAAGACGCGAGAGTTCGAGCTTGCGAAGGTGCTCGAAAGCGCACGAAGCGCCAAGGCTGAAGCCCACAAGGCCCTCCAGGAGATTGATGCGGTGAAGAAGATAGCAGCGGGTAAGGCATTCATTATTCAAAGCAAGCATGTGAAGGAAACTTTCCTTTTACTTACCCGAGTTCGGAGCTCTCCGGGAGCGTTCGCAGATCTTCCCCGCAGTGTACTGGATGCCGCAAAGTTTTACCGAGCTGAGGAGGGGAGCTCGACGGGAAAGTTGTTCTGGTCTCAGTATACTGGGACCGAACACCCAATGCCCTTGAGCGACCAGCTGAAGCAACTGGTCGATCTTCACAAGGCGGCCGAACAGGCCATGAAGGGTCTTATAGTCCGGATGTGGCCTGGCGATCCCCTGCCTAGCAGCTACTTCGGTCTGGTGAGGTGGCTTGTGGATGCCTGCCCACGGCTTGAAGTCATAAAGCGGTCCGTCTGCATCAAGGGTGCGCGTAGGGCTTTTGCCCGGGCGAAGGTGCGCTGGGCGAAGTTGGACGCCGTAAAGCTGGTGAAGGAGGGGCCGCCAGAGGGCAAGGAGCATCGCTGCCCCAAAATGTATTATGACAGTGTCCTGAAGGGTTCCCGCCTTGTGGCGGAGGAATGTGCTAGAGATGTAATTTTTGAATGAACATGCTCATGTGATCCTGTAATGTGAAACGAGTTCATTTGCGCTATGCAACGCTTTTTGAATTTAAAATATTACCTTCTGTGCGGCCGTTTATAAAATCTGAGAGTTGGCCAGTCGTCGGCTTCTGCCCCCATGTAACTAGTACTAGGGTGTTCGGGATAAACCTGAGCACTCTTTATCCCAATTTTGGGTCCTTTGAGGGAGATGTTCAGCATAACGAACCAGGCAATCAGACTATAAGGTTTTATCACTCTCACTTAGCCATACAAGTCTACAATTTTAAATTTTGGCGAAGCCCCTAGTATTCGGAAGGCCGAATTTGGGGCGCTATATACGCCTAAGTCGGGCAAGGACGACTCCTCGCCTGAAGTGGAAAAAGTCTTTAAGGACTTGAGACCTCTCGAACAGCGACCAGCTCTCGCCTTATCTTGATAGTCAGTTTTCGGCTTTCTCTACTAAGGTGCTCGTCTAGAAGAACCGGGACATAATCGCAGTAGTTCTCCCAGCGCTACCTTGGCCGATATAGTGGAACGTAAGGTACCAAAACATGGGAGCCGGGCAAACCCAACTATTGACCCCAGACATGATTCGGAGCCGATGCATATAATGCTATAAGTTCGAGGTGCCGCACTGTCGAAAGTGTTCGGACTTCTCACGCCATATTATGCGGTAAATGAAAGCCCCTGGCATACTGACCGTACCAGAATGTACGGGTGCAAGTTGTCGTAAATGAACATATAAGAAAAAGGGATGGATAATGCAATAATAGACTAATGTTATGCATTGTTATTTAAATAATACGCCGAAGCGTACTGATACAAGTAGTGCAATAAGCAAAAAATAGGACTATTTGACATGTCCTATCCAAGGGCAAGCTGCGTATGGGTAGTAAAAAGCGGGTATCGATTGTTATTAGAGACCACCTGGGGGTTCCCTTGTACGTCTTAGCTTCTTGCCTCCTTGGTTGTTCCTTCCCGTAATGTGTCCGGCAATCATACTGCCGGAAAGGGCTTCCAGAGAGTAAGGTCCTGAAAGAGAAAAAATGATAACGGTATGCAGCCCCTAGGGCGGTTAAGCCGCATTGCGGGACGTGCCCTGATTGTGCCCCCGCCTATGCCCATAGTATTTCCAGTGCGTAATTATGTACGCGCGGCACAGATTTCGTCGCTTGACTGGGACTGGGACGGGGGACGAATTGCTAGGCGAGCTCTAAACGTGCCAGGCGATCCTGTTGCAGGTTACTCCGGACTCGCTTGACGGTGTCCGGGGGCTGTATCAACGAATTGGCGGTTGCCTTAAAAGGCTGCTTTGTGCTTCTGCTGCGAGGGCCGCAGTGTGCTCTTCCGTGCGGAGCGAGCGTTCTGTGTTTCCATTGACTGTTATGACCCCCCTACGTCCTAGCATCTTGAGCTTGAGGTATGCGTAATGTGATACCGCATTGAATTTTGCAAATGCGGTTCGCCCGAGCAGTGCGTGATAGCCACTGCGGAACGAGACGATATCGAAGATTAACTCCTCGTTTCGGAAGTTGTCCGCAGATCCGAAGACCACTTCCAGTGTGATTGAGCCCGTGCAATGGGCCTCTACACCTGGGATGATGCACCTAAAGGTGGTTTTGGTGGGTTTGATCCTCGAGGGATCTATACCCATTTTGCACACTGTATCCTGATAGAGCAGGTTCAGGCTGCTGCCGCCGTCCATAAGGACTCGAGTGAGGTGAAATCCATCGATGATGGGGTCTAGGACCAATGCGGCGGATCTGCCATGACGGATACTAGTGGGGTGGTCCCTGCGATCGAAGGTGATCGGGCAAGAGGACCATGGGTTGAACTTTGGGGCAACGGGCTCCATCGCATAGACGTCCCTTAGTGCATCCTTCCGTTCCCTTTTGGGAATGTGGATTGCGTATATCATGTTCACCGTCTTCACTTGTGGGGGGAACCTCTTCTATCCTCCCGTGTTCGGCGGCCGGGGCTCCTCCTCGTCATCACTATGCAGCCCCTTGTCCTTGTTTTCGGCATTCAACTTGCCGGCCTGCTTGAACACCCAGCATTCTCTGTTGGTGTGATTGGCTGGCTTATTGGGGGTGCCGTGGATTTGACACGAGCGATCAAGTATGCGATCCAAACTGGACGGGGCCGGAGTACTTCTTTTGCATGGCTTTTTCCGCTGACTGGATCTAGAGCCTCTGAATCCGGCATTGACTGTGGTATCATCGGCGTTATCACTGTTGTTGCGGCGCTTGTGTCTGTTACGACGTGGTCTGCCGTTGGCATCTTTGGTATCCGAAGTGCCCGGATTCCTTGATGTATTGTTGCTGCGAGCCAGCAAGCTATCCTCGCCCGCGCAAAAGCGGGTCATGAGTGTCGTGAGGGCTGCCATAGACTTCGGCTTCTCCTGGCTGAGGTGCCGGGCGAGCCACTCATCACGGATGTTATGCTTGAATGTCGCTAAGGCCTCTGCATCCGGACAGTCGACAATTTGGTTTTTCTTAGTTAGGAACCGTGTCCAGAATTGCCTGGCCGATTCCCCTGGCTGCTGAGTTATATGGCTCAAGTCATCAGCATCCGGTGGTCGCACATAAGTGCCCTGGAAGTTGTCAAGGAATGCGTCCTACAAATCCTCCCAACTGCCGACGGAGTCTGCTGGCAAGCTATTCAGCCAATGTCGAGTTGGTCCTTTGAGTTTTAGTGGGAGGTACTTGATGGCATGCAGATCATCACCGCGAGCCATGTGGATGTGGAGGAGGAAATCCTCAATCCATACAGCGGGAACTGTTGTACCATCATACGATTCGATATTTATGGGTTTAAAACCTTCCGGGAATTCGTGATCCATAACTTCATCAGTGAAGCATAGGGGGTGTGCGGCGCCTCTGTGCCGGGCTATATCATGACGCAGTTCATATGAGTCTTGTCTGCTGTATTCGGCCCGGCCGGATTTACTTCTAGTGTATCTGGCGTGACGGTCATCGTCCCGCGTTGGCGCGCGCCCCCGTGACCCGTATATCGACCTTGCATGTTTTTCCCTGCTTTCCAATACGTCTCGCAGGTCCCGTGTGTTGCCCCGGGCCTTGGTATTTTTGTTTGAGTAGCGGCGGGGTGCGGGCTGAACTTCGGGCTAAAACGCCTCTCTGGCTCGGCCACGAGGTGGCCGGTCAGCCGCATCGTACACTGGTGATGTAGGTTTCAATGCTTCCTCCTCGAGTCAGGGTAGCGACCTACAATTTGGGTAACTATTGGAGGGGCGCTCGAGTTCGTATTCCTCGTCCGCAAGGACTTCGGTCCATCTGTGTGCTAGCAAATCTTGATCAGCTCGAAGCTGTTGTTGCTTTTTCTTTAAGCTATTTGATGTGGCTATAAGCCGGCGCTTGAAGCGCTCCTGCTCGACGGGATCCTCAGGCACGATAAATTCTTCGTCGCCGAGGCTCGCCTCGTCTTCGGAGAGAGACATGTAATTGTCCTCCTCCGATTCTCTATCTGCTGCCCGCTCTGGAGGGCTAGCTTGTTCACCCTCCCGCTCTAAATCATGCTGGAAGGGATTGTTGTCGTCTTCGGCACTATCCGGAGTGTTATTGTCTCTTGTGCCGGTATCACTACTTTTGCTATGGCGGGACTTAGAGCGGCTCCACTGACATCGGCGCTTGGGTTGCTTCTTGGAGGGGTCATCTCCCGATGTCTCGTCGCCATTGCCTTTTTTGGGGGTGTCCACCATGTATATATCATATGATGAGGTGGCGGTCCAGCACCCTGTGGGCGGTGGTTCCTGTTCGTCTCCTGCATCGTCGTCCATACCGTCGATGTCTTCGGAGTCGAAGTCGAGCATGTCGGTTTAATCGTCGACAGTGCCTACTAAGTGGGTGGTGGGTGGGGAGCGAATTTCTTCGTCGTCCGCATCCCATTCTAGCCGGACATAGTTCGGCCAAGGTTCTCCTGACAAGGCGAGAGACCTTAATGAATTTAGCACGTCGCCGAAAGGTGAGTGCTGAAAGATATCCGCGGAGGTGAACTCCATGATCGGCGCCCAATCGGATTCGATAGGCACGGACGCAGGCGGCTCGGAGTCCGTGGCCGGAGACGAATCCAGTGGTTCGGCAACACGGCTCTCGTAAGGGGTGAAGTCAGTATCCGACTCCATCGCCACTGAGAGTGCGGCCTCCATGGCGGGGTCCATCCCCCCGTCCTCGGATGGCACGATTTGCTCCGGATTGAGGGCTGAAGTAGTTGCGGGTGTGATCTCCCAAACACTGTCTGATGGCAGAGTTACGTCATGCTCGTCGTGATTGTGCGGCGCACCTGACATGGGCCTGAATCCGTCGAAGATCAAGTCTCCGCGGATGTCGGCAGTGTAGTTTAAGTTTCCGAACCTGACCTGATGGCCAGGGGCGTAGCTCTCGAGCTGCTCCAGATGGCCAAGCGAGTTGGCCCGCAGTGCGAAGCCGCCGAATATGAAGATCTGTCCGGGGAGGAAAATCTCACCCTGGACCGCATCGTTACCGATAATCGAAGGAGCCATCAAGCCTTATGGTGACGGTACAGTGGAACTCTCAATGAAAGCATCAATGTCGGTGTCAAAACCGGCGGATCTCGGGTAGGGGGTCCCAAACTGTGCGTCTAAGGCGGATGGTAACAGGAGGCGGGGGACACGATGTTTACCCAGGTTCGGACCCTCTCGATGGAGGTAATACCCTACTTCCTGCTTGATTGATCTTGATGATATGAGTATTACAAGAGTTGATCTACCACGAGATTGTAGAGGCTAAACCCTAAAAGCTAGCCTATGGTATGATTATTGTTGTCCTACGGACTAAACCCTCCGGTTTATATAGACACCGGAGGGGGCTAGGGTTACACAGAGTCGGTTACAAGGAAGGAGATCTACATATCCGTATTGCCAAGTTTGCCTTCCACGCCAAGGAGAGTCCTATCCGGACACGAGACGAAGTCTTCAATCTTGTATCTTCATAGTCCAACAGTCCGGTCAAAGGATATAATTCGGCTGTCCGAAGACCTCCTAATTCAGGACTCCCTCACCAGTGCAGCGACACAAAATTTACCATAGAAAACGTTCGTTTTGCCACGTTTAAAAAGCTGACATCATATTTGTAGTGCGGTCCTTGGATATCGGTCCGGGCTTAGGTTTGCATATATTATGTGTCGACTACAGAAAGAAGACACAGGGTGCGTGACTTGAGTATGAAGCATTGCTTCATAGAGTATCTAGGACTTAATTCCCGATCAATATACCAATTTATTTGAAAGATCAATATATCAATTTATGGATGGAACACGCGCATTGCTCACACGTTGATGTTGAGTACCGTGAGCGAGTCATCCTTGTCACCGGTACGCGTGACCACATTTTGCTGTACGTGCCGTGATGCCACAGAACATGCTCTCCGATCTTGGGGCAACTATTCAAGGGCAAGGAGTTGACGTTGCCTTTCTTCTTTTGCTACTATGTTAATGATTAATAGGCAAACATATTTATTTGGCTCTAGCACTTTGTTTTCTTACAAGCACACCGTAGAAATGCAGTATAAATCACATATTTGCGTGTATATAGCACGTTCAAGTTGATGAACATAAGAATTTCCACAAACCCTTATTTCTCGGACATCGATCCGGGCTTAGATTTGCATATATGCTATAAAGCATTGCTTCAGAGAGTATCTAGGGCTTAATTCCCCGCCATATATATATCGAGTTATCGATGGAACGCGCGTGCATTGCTCACACATTGATGTTGAGCACCATGGGCGAGTCATCCTTGTCGACGGTGAACTCCTGTGTGATCTTGCAGCCGGTGGGCGTGACCACGTCGACGTGGTACGCGCCGTGATGGCCGCGGAACTTGAACTCCCCGTTCTCGTCGGCGTGGCCGTGCGCGTGCGTGAGCCACTCCTTCTTCAGTTGCAACAGCCGGCGTCCGGCCTCGTTGATGTCCCCCTCGGCGTTGACGAGGTGCGCGGAGTCGCGGCTCATGAAGAGCTCCCAGAAGCCCCAGAGCATGACACCCTCCACCGCCGGGTGTGCGTACGCCTCCCGCAGCATCACCTCCAGGTCGTCGGCGCGCACGTACTCATTCGCCGCCGACACGTCCAGCTCTGTGAACCAGAGTGGGAGGCCGAGCACGGCGAGCCGGTCCAGCACATTGCGGATCACCGGCCCCACCGGGTTGCTCACGTGGCCCTGCAACCCGACGCCGCTCACCGGCGCGCCCTGCTCCTGCAGCCCTATGATCTGCTCGATGTAGGCCTCGGGCGTGGCGCGGATGTCGCACATGCCCTCCACGTTGTAGTCGTTGACGAAGAGCAGCGCGTCGGGGTCGAGCTCGCTGGCCGTCTTGAACATGGTGGCGCGGATGTCCTTGCCGAGCTTGTCCTGGTAGAAGGAGCCGTGCAGCATCTCGTTGTTGACATCGTAGTGCCGGAACTTGCCCTTGTATCGGGTGAGCAGGCTGTCGATCCTGCTCTTGACGGCAGCGGACAGGTCGTCGGTGGAGAGAGTCTTCACCCACTGCTGCACCATGTTGTCCACCTCCCAGAAGATGCAGTGGCCGCGCACGCACATGCCGTTGTCGGAGCAGAGCTTGAGGAGGTCGTCGGCGTCGGCGTAGTTGACCTGCCCCCTCTGCGGCTCCGTCCAGTACCACTTGAGCTCGTTCCCGAACACGGCCCAGTTGAAGTTCTTGGTGAAGAAATCCACGAAGTCCTCGTTGTCCATGTTGGTGCGCATGATGCACGCGCCCAGCGGGAAGCTGTTGGACACCTGGCGCACGCGCACATCCACACATTCTGCGGCCTGCACCACGGCGCCGTCAGCCCCCGTCAGCTTCACGACCACATCACGCTTGCGCACCTTGTCGGTGATCTTCCTGAGGTGCTTCATCCGGGCCTTCCGGTCGACAGGGAACACTTGGAAGCCGGCGACCATGAGGTCCAGGCCGGCATCGGGCCCCTGGACGTACACCATGGCGCGTGATGCCGGCTTGGCCTCCACGCGGAACGAGCCACCGATCTCGTACCACCGCTCGTCACGCGCCAGGACCTGCCCGCCGTTGAGCCATTGGCTGTCGACGGCGACGGCGATGTTGATGTTCTGCGCGCCGGTCATCTGGCCGGCGACGCGGACCCAGGCCGAGACCTGGTACGTGGCGTGGAGGGTAAGCTTGTCAGTGATGATCTGCGCGGGGCCCATCCACGTCTGCGTTCGGCCGGTGACGTGGATGTGCTTGCCGTTGAGCGGCTCGTCGTCCAGCGCCAGGGACTCCTGCGCCATTGGAGGGAGCACGCGCGGCGAGCCATCACGAACGGCGAGCGCGCACGGCCCGAGCGGGAACCAGCAGTTGAGGCCGTCGTCGAGGTTGCTGTTCTGGATAATGTTGGCACCGTACTCAAGATTCTGTACAAGAAAAGAAGCAGGATTAAAACCACTTCATGACTGTCTACTATAACAAGTTTGATATGGCTTCAGCGTAGAAGCGATGATGACCGTGGCGTGCCTTCGGCTCGCTGCAGTGTTTGTAATCATCGTTAGGTGCTCTATAGACCTGGATATAATTTTTGTTGGTGCTCAGAGGATGAACAAATAGGAAGTTTTCCTTAGAAAAAGAACTTTGACCACCGTTTGCATGGCGTGATGATTCTTGGTGTGCATGGTTGACCAGTTGACCCATGTTGTCAACGCTTTAAGATCCGGGCAAATATATCTCCTGAATTCCTGATCTTGTCGTTGCTTTAAGGTGCGCGCTCACTTTCTGAAGCACTGTTTTCAATTTTGTGTTGTACGTACCTCGCATGCAGTCTTGACGCATGGTATTAAGAAGGTACTACTACGATTCAGGCAACATACTTGTGGAACAGTAACGTGAGAGTTTAGCTGATGCTTCGATTGTAGTACTAACATTTGTTGTGTTATTACAACGTGAAAGCTTATCTGATGGATCGGGTACTGAACTTTGGTGCTGATGACGAACTTCAGAGTTACCAGAATGGCGTTCACCTGAAAGTCTGGCGGCGAGCACGGCGGTGCCTTCTGGGCGTGCTTGACCACCAGGCAGTCGAGCAGCAGGTCGACGCCGGCCTTCGGGCCTTCGATGTAGATGGTTGCCTTGGCCACGGTGCTGTTGAGCAGGAACTTGCCCTGCAGCTGCGCCCAGTCCTTGTCCGACGCCTGCAACCTGCGCAACGTTAACATGCAGAAGAAAAAGTATGAAAAACAGGCACTGCATGCACAAATGTTTTTAAAAAGTGATTGGGCAGGAAAATGGCCATACTTGCCGACGCTGATGTACTGCTGCCTGCCGTCGGCGGTCTGCACGGCGAGCGTGGCGCGGACCTCGCAGGGCGAGACGTTGGCCCCGGAGAGGCGCACGGTAGCCGCCACCTCGTACGCCGTCTTGCGCTGCAGCCGCGCCGTCACGTCCTGCATGACGCCGTTCCACGTGTCGGTCCTCCCCGTGGCGGCCACGAAGTACTTGCCGGTGGCCGGGAGCACCTTGCCGTCGTCGAGCGAGTCGTGCAGCTCGATCTTGCACCCGCTGCCGGACCAGCCGTCCAGCCCGCCGTCGAACTCCGGGTTCAGGATGATGTTGTCGTCCTCCCCGCCGTCGCCGGCACGCCCCCCCGCGTTGCCACCCATCGCCATTGCTATGCTCGACGTGACGCGCGCGCACCGATCGAGTAGTGTGCGTGAGGGCGGCTGTGAGCTATACTGGCTGGCGATCGCTTGATCTGGCTGGTTAATCTGAGGCTAATGCCGATGAACGGTGGCCTATATATACCGATCACCGATCGCAGGTTCGGAGCCTGCAAAGGCAGACAGAGAGTGGCCAACGAACCATTCCGAACAAGTAATCTGCCTGGGATTGCAATGCAAGCTACACAAGGCGCCGTTATTCAAAGAGATTTAGAGAAAGGAACTGAACATGGCGGCGATACGCCAACCGTAACGATCACTTGATCTGCCACTGGCTCTTCTCATGGGTTAATCCACTTACCGCATGCCTTGGAGCGGATGGTTGCTTCAGCTTAGGAGTTGAATTATCGGAGACATTATAATCTGATTCTGAATGATCGTAATCAATTCTTGCACTGCAATATAAGGCTCTCTACTCTCTTTCTCTCTCTCTCTCTCTCTCTACTCTAGGGAGATGGATGGATGCCAGTAGGAGGAGTCTGGACGGACGAGCATGGCGGAAGGCGTTGGAGTGAAGGGGAGGGCGACGACCTAAACACCGGAGCTAGTGGTCGAGATTGTGTGCGAGCCAATCGGGGTGGGGAGCGGGAGGGCTACGGCAAGCAGGGGATGGATGGAGGCGCTTTGCATGCTCAGGGCGGCGGGCGATGGCATACGAGGAGAACTAGCTGGATCGGCGGTTGGTCTGTCACCGTCGGCGAGAATATATATGGGCACGTTAAGGTAGTGGCCGGACTACTGCTGGCTTGCTCAAGCAGGCTGTGCCTGTGTGTGCTACTCCTGGATGACGGGAGATTACTTTCCTTACTACGGAAACAATATCTGGGCAGATTTTATTAGAAAGAAAAAAGTTCATGGAACTGAAAAAAAGTTCATAAATCAAAAAAAGTTCATCCATTTTCAAGAACAATGTTCATTAAATTTCGAAAAAAAAATCATCAATATTCAAAAAAATTCATCAATCTCAAAAAAGTTCACAGAATTTTAAAAAAAATCATCCACCGGCGCCTAGACGGGCCGGCCCATTTACGGACGCCGCAGGCGCCAGTTAACAAAATGCACGTTAACTGGCGCCTGTGGCGCCAAATAGGAAATGCCCCAACCTTCCCCTCTACCCCTTTATATATTTTTCCCCACCCCTTCAAAATACATATATATTCCTGCTTTTATGCCCTTTTGCTATTGTTTTTTTCTTTTTGGTTATTGGTCGCTTTGTTTTTTTCTATTTTGTGGGTATCTTTGGGATGTTGGGTGAGTATACATTACACACACAAACATTATACAATATGTGCGAAAGTTGCGGTAATTGCCTCTCAGAAAGTTGCACTATTATATGTTTGTCTTTTGCATACTACAAAAGTGCAATTTCAGGGCAAAGTTGTGCAAGTTTTTTAAATTTTTTTTCTTTCGTCATAAATGGTAATACCAATGTCACTAATTCATTCTTCCTTATAAAACATCATTGTTTTTCTTTTAATAGTTTGTATGTCATTTTCTTTCTTCTTTAAGGGTAACACAAATACCACTAATTTATTAATTCTTAGGAATTTTGTTTGCAAAATTCCACCATAATATGCTTATTCTTGCATATTTTAAAAGAGTGCAATTTTGTGTATTGTGTGCAAATTTTTCATTGTTTGTTTTAGATAGTTTTTCCTTTCTTCTTAAATAGTGACACCAGTGCCACTAATTCATTATTATTTAGAAAACTTCATTATTTGGTTTTGTTTTCATTTTTATTTCACTATCTTTCCTCTTAAAGGGTAATACCGAAGCCACTAATTCATTCTTTCTTAAAAAATTAGTAGTTTCATTTTGTTTTATTTTTTATTTCATTTCATTTCTTCTTTAGGGCAATACCAATGCCACTAATCCATTCCTTCTTATAATTTTTTTTTGTTCTGATAATATAAAAATCTATTTTTTATATAAACTGTGTGACAATTTTATGATTATTTGTTTTAGATTTTTTTTTTCATTTCATGTCCTCTTAAAGGGTAAGCAATGCTAGTAATTCATTAATCCTTAAAAAACTTCATTATTTTGATTTGTTTTATTTTTTAATTCACATTCTTTCCTATTTAATGGTAATATCAATGCCACCAATTGATTCCTTCTTAGAAACCTCTTTTGTGGAAATTCCATTGTTATATGTTTATACTTGCCTACTATAAAAAACACAAAATTTTGTGTATATTGTGTGCAAATTTTTATTTTTATTTTATTTTTTCTTAAATGGCAATGCCAATACCACTAATTCATTCTTCCTTAGAAAAAATCATTATTAGGGATTTTCTTTATTTTTTATTTTATTTCCTTTCTTCTTTAAGGTGAGCCCAAGACCACTAATCCATCCTTTCTTAGAAAACTTCTTTATTTTGAATATATTTCAGCTTTTATTTTCTTTCGTTTCTTCTTTAAGAGCAATGCCAATGCAAGTAATTCACCCATTCTTATAAAACTTATTTTTTGCGAAAAAATCACTATTATATGTGTCTTTTGCATATTTCAAGAGATCACTATTTTCTGTGTAAATTGTGTGCAACTTTTCTCATATTTGTTTTCATTTTCTACTCTTTATGGGTAATACCAATGCCACTTGCCACTAATTCATTTTGTCTTAGAATCATTTTTATTTTTCTTGAATTTTTTATTTTTGTTCATTTTAACCAACACAATATTAAATTTCTAATCTAAATTGAACTTTCTTCATTTTTAATTTAAATTTAATTTTCTTCATTTCTAATCCCACGATATGTTAACAAGTGCTCCCTTTATCCTGTTTTACTAGGTCAGAGAGCCAAAACATTGAGACCAAGGCTGTGTTTTTTGGTTAAGATATGACCAATTAGCAACCGATGATTATCTCGCATTAACTAGAAATAGCCCCTCAATTAGCGGTTGGGCCTATTAGCGCGCATTCATGCATGGGCCGACCCTATCAACAGGCTTTCAGAAAACAGAGCAGAGTTGGTTGCCTTCAATTAGCAGCTGGCCCTATCAAACAAGACAAAATTACAGATGCAATGGTTTAGATCATAGAATAACTAATACAACAAGCAGCCATTAACAAAATCTTAGCACGCCTCACCACGAGATCAGACCGAGAAGTAGAAGGAACTAGCAATGTTGGACCGTCGAAAGGAATTCAGAACACCGACAAGACAAAGAGAAGAAGTCACCGATGAGCCCTGCGGTCACTGTGCACCTTAAAGACCTAGGAGAGTCGCGGCTACTGTTGAAGTGCTTCTCCAAAAGGGATGCCCCCAGTAAGGGCACAACACGCAAGCGCCACCATCACCGGATCCAGTGGCCGAAGGTCCTATGGTGGATTTTCACCCTGGATATAAAGTCCGAGCAAACTTTGAGAAATTCATTCCTGAAGTTAACACAGCATAGAACATCGTCTTTGCAAGGTATAACAAACTAGGGTCACACCTAGGGTATTCATGCTGGAACTCGAGATCGGGTAGTCGAGATAAACCCCCCAATAAAATTCATCATTTGTTTTCTCCTCCACTTTCCATAGTTCCTGCAGCTGCATACGCACAAGAGCCACTTGCCACATCACAAAGTCTTTGACAAGGATCGCTAAATTTTTGGGTTAGGGACATTCCGGAGCCCCCACACCATCCTCGCAATTGGCACCTGATGGCTGGTCTACACTAGTGTGACGCCCGGGTAATTAAGCTACAGTAACCCTCTGCTAAGGATGCCACGTCACCTCGGTTACTGTTGATAAACTCGAGTTAGCTCAAAAATGATTCAAATTCAAATTTGAAATATAGGCCAACAGTAAAAGTTTTCAAACATTAAAACTAAATTGTTCATCGTGGCAAATAATCCCTAACTAATTGAGGTGAAGAAACCACATTCTTATAGAAAGTTTAGATGCAATTGAATAATTAAAACAGTTGGTAAAACAATGAAATAAATGTCTTTTGCATTTTATAAAATAATAAACTGTTTATTTAGTTGCCCCTAAGTTAATGGGACAATAGCATAATTATTAACACTAAATTAGTGACTGCTTTTATAATTTATAAAACTAATATAAATGAGAAATTAAAAGAAAACAGAAAAGAAAAATAAATAAAAGGTAAAAAGAGAACAAAAGAAAAGAAAAATCCCCGGCTCCCAAGGGCCTTGGCCAACTGGCCCAGCTGAACGGCCGGCCTAAACCGGCCCAGGCCGCCCCCCCTCACTCCCTTATCCCCGGTCCACCCCCGCAACCCTAACCCACTCCCTCCCCCGTCGCCCCACACCCCCACTCTCCCCACTCCTCCCTCTCCCTGCCCCATTTCTAGATCGGGGGAGCGAACCCCTCCCCCTCGGACCGACCGTCGCCATCGACCGGGACGACCACGCCGGACGCCATCGCTGCTCCTCCCCTGCGTCGCCGCGTCCTCGGCCTCCTCCTCATCGGCCGACCCCGAGCCTCGCCGCCCCAGATCCCCTGCAACGGGGGTGAGCAGCGACCCCCCTCTCCTCCTCTCCTCGCGTCGGACGCGCACTCGCCATCCCCGCGCTCACCTCGCAGTCGCGCCCGCCTCTGCGTGGCCGCGCCCCGCCACGGCTCCCGCAAGCCCGCGCACACCCTGTGCGCGCAGCCCAGCTCACCGCGGCCAAGCCTTGCCTCAGTCTCGCGCTCCGCTATGCCCGGCCGCGCCCGCGGGTGGTTGTGCCCGCCTGCGTTCGCGTTCGCCTCCCGCCGCCCATGGTTGTGCCCCTGCTTGTTGCTGCGTTGCTTCGCTGTTGCCTGCCTGCGCTGCTCCTCTTTTGCTGCTGCTCACCTGCTCCTGCTGCCGCTGCTCGCGCTTGCCGCTCGCCTCCCCTGTCTCGTCCCTCTGGCCGCCCAGGCTACGCCTTCGCACGCGCGCCCTCCCGCGACAGGCCCTGCCCTACGCCCGCTGGCGCAGCCCCGCGCCTACCGCCGCCGCACCGCCCACCTCCGGCGGCGGCGCCCCGTGGGTTTGCCCCGTTGCCCGGTGGCCTCGCCTCGCTTCCCCCGGCCGGGCTCGGGTGGTTCCCGTAACCGCTAGCACCCGCTCCGCTTTGGCCCCCTGGGGCCTACGACGAACGGGGCCCACGCCCGGAACGAAAAAAAAGAATTAATAAAATGGTATTAATTAATTAATTAATTAATTAACTAAATAATTAACTTAATTAATCCTGATAAGTTGGCTAATTAACTTAATTAACCTGTGTTAGTTAAACTAATAACCTAATTAGTCTTTTTAATCTGTTAGGTTAGTAAAACAGTGTATGACAAAGGGGCCCACCCCTGTTGACCAGTCAAAGTTTGACTGGTCAACTGGGACCTCTTGGACCCACATGTCAGCCCCTCTAAGCTGGGTGCACCTAGCAATTCACATTTATTTTGAATTAAAATAATCTAATAATTTAGAAAATGAATTAAAACTTTAAAAAATAATATAAAATAAACCGTAGTTCGGATGAAAAAACTTTGTACATGAAAGTTACTCAGACCGACGAGACGAATCCGGATACGCAGCCCGTTCGTCCGCCACGCATCCCTAGCATAGTAAACACGCAACTTTCCTCCTCCGGTTCATCTGTCCGGAAACGTGAAACAGCGGGAATACTTTCCCGGATGTTTACCCCCTTTACCGATATCACCTCATACTGCGTTAGGTCACCTCTAGCACCGCGCATTGCCATGTTATGCTTTGTGTTGCTTTGTTTGCTCTATTATTTATTGTGTTCCCCCTCCGTTACTTCTTTCCGGTAGACCCCGAGACCGCTGCCGGTACCCCCGATCGACTAAGGTGTTGACGACCCCTCCTTGCCCGAGCAACCAGGCAAGCCCCCCCCCCCTTGATCACCAGATATTGCCTACTCTTCTCTATACTGCTTGCATTAGAGTAGTGCAGCATGTTACTGCTTTCCTTAATCCCATCCTGATGCATAGCCTGTCCTTGCTACTACTGTTGTTACCTTTACCTGCAATCCTAATGCTTAGTATAGGATGCTAGTTTATCATCAGTGGCCCTACATTTTTGTCGGTCTGCCATGCTATACTATCGGGCCGTGATCACTCGGGAGGTGATCACGGGTATATAATATATACTTTATACATGATACATGTGATGATTAAAGTCGGGTTGGCTCGAGGAGTACCCGCGGTTGATCCACGAATTGGGGGCTGGAAGGACATACTTTCCCGACAGCCCTCTGTGTGGATCTTTGTGGCAAAGCGACAGGGCAGGTTGAGACCACCTAGGAGAGAGGTGGGCCTGGCCCTGGTCGGTGTTCGCGGTTATTTCAAAATAACACGCTTAACGAGATCTTGGTATTTGATCTGAGTCTGGCTACTGGCCTATACGCACTAACCATTTACGCGGGGACAGTTATGGGCACTCGACGTCGTGGTATCAGCCGAAGCCTTCGTGACGTCAGCGACTGAGCGGCGCACGCCGGATTGGACCGGAACGCCTGCTAGGCTAGGTCTGCTTCCGGCCGCGTTCGCAACGTGCAGGTGTGCAAAGGGCGATGGGCCCAAACCCCTGCGCCATAGGATTTACACCGGCGTGCTGACCTCTCTGTTGTGCCTAGGTAGGGCTGCGACGTGTTGATCTTCCGAGGCCGGGCATGACCCAGGAAAGTGTGTCCGGCCAAATGGGATCGAGCGTGTTGGGTTATGTGATGCACCCCTGCAGGGAAGTTAATCTATTCGAATAGCCGTGATCTTCGGTAACAGGACGACTTGGAGTTGTACCTTGACCTTATGACAACTAGAACCAGATACTTAATAAAACACACCCTTCCAAGTGTCAGATACAATCCGGTGGTCGCTCTCTAACAGGGCGACGAGGAGAGGATCGCCGGTTAGGATTATGCTATGCGATGCTACTTGGTGAATTTACCATCTACTCTCTTCTCCTGCTGCAAGATGGAGGTTACCAGTAGCGTAGTCTTCGATAGGACTAGTTATCCCCTCTCATTCCGGCATTCTACAGTTCAGTCCACATATGATACCCTTATTCCAATTGATACCAATGCATACATATGTATTGTAGCTCCTTGCTTGCGAGTACTTTGGATGAGTACTCACGGTTGCTTTGCTCCCTCTTTTCTCCCTTTCTATACCCGATTACTGCGACCAGACGTTGGAGCCCAGGAGCCAGATGCCACTGTCGACGACGACTACTACTACTCGGGAGGTGCCTACTACTACGTGCAGCCCGCTGACGGCGATCAGGAGTAGTTTAGGAGGATCCCAGGCAGGAGGCATGCGCCTCTTTCGATCTGTATCCCAGTTTGTGCTAGCCTTCTTAAGGCAAACTTGTTTAACTTATGTCTGTATTCAGATATTGTTGCTTCCGCTGACTCGTCTATGATCGAGCTCTTGTATTCGAGCCCTCGAGGCCTCTGGCTTGTAATATGATGCTTGTATGACTTATTTTATTTATAGAATTATGTTGTGATATCTTTCCGTGAATTCCTGATCTTAATCGTACACGTTTGCGTGTATGATTAATGTACGATTGAATCGGGGATGTCACAACTAGAGAGCATCACCACACCCCACCAATAGCTTTGCCACCGTCACTTATGGCATCAAATCATATCGTGGGGAAGGACACGTCCGCCGCCACGCATCGCGGACAGCGACACCGACCACAAACCATCTGGCGCGGGAATGAGCATGGCGCTACCAACCCACAAAAGAGCCATTGACAACTCCACACTCTCGACTGTAGATCTAGACATATCTGACTGATCACTAGCCATCATCTCCTTTGTCATGGGCTCGAGAGGTCAAAACCCCTTGTGGCTGATGTGGTGACCATGGAGGTAGTGTCAGGTAGTCATCCTCGTTCGGCACCGCCCAGCAGCTCCCTGGCCAGATCATCGATTTCCGAACTAGAGCAGGGGGTCTTGCACTGATCCAGCGGGTGGGCGACAATGCCATGTTGGTCCCGGCGGTTACGGGTGACCTCCGCCGCTTGGCGCACCTGCCTCATGCTTTCAACAATGCCATCAGGGGAGAGGAAGATATCAGGTCGCCGCCCAAACACGAATAGACGCCATCAATACAATGTTCGCCTTCACCATGACGTCTGACCGTCGCCAGTGCATCGCCTGACACCAGCGGAATGGAGTCCCGCACCGTCAGCTGGGAGGAGGGGGGCACGACGACGGCTCCCGAAAAGAGTGGACCGAGTGGCCGCTTGAGTCGCCCACACGGATGACGAGAAGGCTACGGTTTCCTTTTCACACTAGAGCTTTCTTGTCCAACCACCTTGCACACTATTTTGGCAAGGAAAAAAAATCAGTTGGCAAGTTTTTGATGGCAAGTTTAGTTGCTTGGGGATGACAAAACTTTAGTTGTGAAGTATGACAACTTTCTGTTTGGATGGTAAATTTCAGTTTTTGAGGGGTTTTTTCATGACAATTTTAATTGTAAAAATCGTCAGGGTGGTGTTACTTTATGCCACAAGTGTGCCACTTAGAGCATCTCCAACAGCCGTGCCAAAAGACGTGCGCGCGGGGTAAATTAGCTTTTTAGCATGCGTGGGACGTTTTCGCGCGCTCCAGCGATGGCGGAAAACTAGCACGCGCGGAAAAAGGCGGCAGCTCGCGCGCTACATTTGACGCGCCGCATCCGGCGCGCCTATAAATTGCAGCGCCTTCTGCCGCTCTCTCCATCTCTCCATCGCCCTCTGCCGCCGACACGCCACCACCGCGCCACCATGCCGCCTCGCCGCTGGGGAGGTACGGGCTACCGCGGCGTCCGCGTGCGTCCGTCCGACACCTACTCTGCCGAGATTCGGTGGGGCGGCGGCATGCGGCTCCGTCTCGGAACCTTCGACACCGCCCAGGAGGGTGCCCGCGCATACGACGCTGCGGCGTGGCGCCTCCTGCGGTCCCGTCAGAACATGAACTTCGCCGACGTGGCGACGCGGGAGCACACACCGGAGGTGGCGCCTTTCCCGCGGCTTCTCACCGACGAGGATCGTCGCAATCACCGAAGGCGGGAGCATCGTCTCAGGCTGGCTGAGATGGACGAGCAAGCCATGGCGTTGTGGAGCCATCGCTTTCCGGAAGACACCAACGAGGAATAGTTTTTCGCCCAGAGGAGGGCGAAGAGGAGGGAGGAACGAGCCGACTATCGCGAGGACAAGCGAACGCGAAAGGAGGTCGCTAAATACAACCAAGCGCTAGGAGATGCGTCCTCCTGGAACTCCGCCGACGAGCGGTTCCTCGACGCCTACGCTCCGACGTCGGAGGAGGACATCACCGAGACCGAGTCCGAGTCGGACGAGTAGTAGTAGTAGGAGAACTATCTACGAAACCAAATATGTATCGAATCGTAGTAGGAAAAAACTGAAATATAGCGTGCCTGCTGGAGCGGCGTGGACGCGCTTTAATTTGCGGCGGCAGTTGGAGCCAGCGCACCGTCGCGCGTAAAAACTGGCTAACCCGGCATCGTACCGTGACTTTTAACTTGCGATGCGTTGCGCGGTTGTTGGAGATGCTCTTATCATTTGAGTTTAGAAGTCCTGTGTTTTTTCTATTCATGTGAATCAGGCACATAATTTTGCAAATTCATTTGCTCTCAAAATCATCTACTCCGAGAAATCCTAGTACCATAATCCGTGCAAAGACGCCCGTAGATTCATTGGACAAGCATTCATTCATGCACTACGCACTGTACGCCGGAAGCTAGCAATCCGCCAAAAGGAGCCAACAGGGGAGCCGCCCGGCTGTTTTGTATCACCTGCCCGTCCTCTTCCTCTGCGAATCTACACGCGCGGATAAAACGCCCGCACGCGCATCGCCACCAACGAGCCAGCCGGTCGCCAACTTTTGCCTTTCGCCCCCATCATCACCAGCCCCCGCCGCCCCTCCCGCCGCCGCCGCTAGCCTTTTCGCTTCCAAGCTTCCATCCCGCCCATCATCAGATGGGCCATCTTCTCCTGCTCCTACTGGCCCTCCTCCTCGCTTCCACCCGCGCCGCCTTCCACGCCAGCGCCGCCGCCTTCGCCGAGGTACGTACGTGCAGCTCACTACACGCACGGTCAATGCACGATTCGCTTCCTCGCTTGCGGTGCGGTTGGGGTTCTGATCCTGTTCCTGCCTCCTCGCCCTCTGCCTGCAGGACAAGCGCATTGCGGGGATCAGGGGCGTGATAGGGTCGAGGCCGCCGAGCTGCGCGGGGCGGTGCCGGTCCTGCGGGCACTGCGAGGCCGTGCAGGTGCCCATTTCTCCACAGGAGCCGGGGAAGAAGAAGAGGAGGATGGAGCTTGGGCGCCATGGCAGCCGGGCTGCTGCAGCCGGTGGTGGTGGTGGTGGGAGAGCAATGCCGTCCTCCTACGACGACCACTCCAACTACAAGCCGTTGAGCTGGAGGTGCAAGTGCGGGCGCTTGATACTGAGCCCATGAAATGCACGACATAGTTCTAGACTACTAATAGTATAGCCATCTTTTGGGGTTTTTTTGGTGGATCTTGTTTGACTTTCTTATGCGACACTGGTGGTCGGTCGATCCTTTTGTCTGTTTGGTTGATGTTGACCGGAGATGATGAAATCTTGAGGAACTTGGTGTCCCGTTCTTGTTCCAAGATGTACGTAGAGGGCTAATCAGTTTTTGTAACGAGTTTGCGGTGTTGATCATGCAATGCAGACGCGAAGGAAGGAACCAGCAGTTTTGCCCGTTTTGTTGCTAGCTTTTTCATGCTCTCATTTGTACCTATTTGTTTGTCACCTGACTTATAAGTCATCTGAGCACATCTTCCCATTTTACTTTTTTATGTAAAGGTGGTGGGACTCATGCAAAAGAAGGTGACTTATAAGTTTTAAGTTGGGGTGGAGCAACTTATGACTTATAAGTTGAGGTGACTTATAAGTTGGGTCTGTTTAGTAAAATAAGTCGCTTTTTTCACTTTTCGACTTATAAGTTGGTGACTTATTTAAAACCAAACAGGCCCTTAACTGCCCGTATTTGAGACTTTGACTTGACTCTGTAAACCGGACAAGACATGTCTTGCTTGGATTCCTTGTTTCGCGGTAATTCTATTGATCTAGATCCTGTACAATCCAGCTATAGGCTTTGGAAACGGCTGTGAAAGGAGAGGAGGCATTTATTTAGGGGCCGTTCCTTGGAAACGTCAGTGCCTCGGCGATGCAATATGCTACTCGTGTGGGGGGACAAGTCTTTGTTCTTCCCCCTGTCATGCATGCATGTTTAGTCACACGGACACGCCACAGCTAGCCCCCAGCGTGAATTGTCCTGTCAAAAATTGAAAGCTCTTTTCTTTCCAGCTGCAGCAGCAGCAGCAGCAGTCCAACTTACACACAACGGCCGAAATGTGCAAACTGCTGCTGCTGAACTGAGATTGCAAGCGAGTGCAGCACTGCAGAGAGAGAGAGAGATGAAGGGAGCTGCAGAGAAATGTTGAGAGAGATAGAGAGAGAGGCGCAGAGAGAGCATGTGTGGAGAGTGGAGACGCAAGGAAGGAAAGCAAAACAAGCTGTCTGTGTGCCGTGCTCCAAGAGGTAGCTGCCGATCAGAGACGAAAGGTGTGATTCCTTGCGAGCGCAGTGCAGAACAGGAGTGGCAGGTGGGAGGAAGCATTTGGTTTTGCTCCAAGAGGAAAACTGAAAAGCCCTTCTGGCTCGCACTGTGCATCGGTGGTGGCCATTGCCATTGCCAATGCCAGAGGAGCGGTGCACGGCACAGCACTGGTGTGGCCTATGGGGTGCGCGCCTAAAAGTAAGAGAACGGCACCGCGCCCATGGCTTCTTTTCTTCCCGACGTGGTCTACTGTGGTACCACAACCTTTGGCTGCCGTGCAAAACTTACTGTATTCTCGTTTTGTTTCGAGCTTGATCTCGCCTAGCTTGGTCTAGCGAGCAGAGTAGCTAGGGTTTGTGGTACTAGTAGTAGTAGTGCTAGGTTATTATCTGAAGTTAATGACTTGATTAACCCAGACTCCTGGATGCAAGCAATCTCCCCCTGTTTTTCGCAAGTAGACAGCTCTGCCTCGCCATTGGAATGCCACGGCAGGCGCGGCTGTGGGCATGCAGCCAGTGATTTTTTACACTGAACGAACCAAGGATCATGCATGCCTACGAGCAGGTGCAGACCAGATGGGGCCGCCGGAGTTTGGACCCATCGAATCGGTGTTCGTCCGGTCGATCCATCGATCGATCAAATGTACTGGTATTGTCTATCATGCATTGATCCCGGCGTCTCTGTGGAGTCCCGTCCGGCCAGTCGAGTCACGTCGCCCCCCTGGATGTGGCCGGCCGGCTGGCTGTCTCTCTCCGGTCAGCCATCAGAGGCCTTTTGGACCGGTCTGACCTACTCCTACTCCGGCCTGGTCTGGTCACTGTGCTACGCTAGCTCTACGCTGCCTGCACGGGATCTTGACGTGCGTTGATCGGTCGGTCAGGTACACAGTGCTTGCTTTTTACCCTGGCCGCCTCACCTGCGCCTGGGGAGAGACGATGCTCAGCTGGGGAGACGCGCTCGCTCTCCGTGTGCTCTGCGTCGCCGAGCCGTGGCCTCGCGAGAAACAGGGGAGTGTGCATGTGGCCGGCTGCAATGCTAGTGCAGTGCAGGGCTCGTGGCGTCCATGGAGCAAAGGGTCCAAACCGGCCGCTGTCGATTGGATGACATCGCTGAGGCCGGCAGGCGGCTCGTGGCAGTCCGTGGGAACCATGCGGTGCACTGCCACGTTTCCTCCATCTCAGTCACTAGGCTAGACTTTGTTATTCTTGTTGCAAATCGATATTTTTGGAGTATCATTCAGACATGAATTGAGGTCCTTTTTCAGCAGAGATTATCATTCAAATTCACAGTTTCACACAATTCACAGAGCTGCTCAGTAGACAGTTCTCACCATTGCCATTGTTCACACAAATTCTCTCAAGTTTTTTACATAACTTGACAACATTCATAGCATTGCGAAAATTTTGTCTGTATTGACATCTAACATAGAAATTGCACGGAATACAATGACCAAGAGAACAAAGTAAAAGCAAAATGGCACATCATTTTCACTGAATATACACTGCATATCTTTCACTGAATATCATGGCACATCATTTTAGCTGAATATAATGACCAAGACAACAAAGCAAAAGCAAAAGAAAAATAACGCAACATCATTTCACAAGAAAGCAATAGATTTCTTTGCTCAATTTCATTACATCAAGTTCACAAAATGAGTTGTTGCAGTCATAACACCAGGAAAAGGTACACTGGGACATAAAGTTCATTACAAAATGGGCTCTTAAGGCCATAGCTTCACGTTCAAACATGAACTTCTACAAATAAGCACGAAGTTCATTCATGAACTCACTGCAGTCTAGCACTCACCCCCTGGAGGTGCATTATGTGATACTTTTATTTCATCAATTACATTCAGGTCTGGAATCATTTGAGCATTGAGATCAGGGATGGTCCGCCTAGCTTCATCATCCTCAAACATGAGTCTATACAATGCACCCACAACTGTAGTGTTAGTTCCTCCTCTGACAGCTCCACTCCCAGCTCCTCCTCTACCAGCTCCACTCCCAACTCCTCTTGCTCTTGTTCCTCCTCCGCGAGCTCCTCTTTCAGAAGTTCTTCATGTTTTTGTTCTTTTTCTTGGTCTTCCTGCTTGTGCACTTGTCCCTGTCTCATCTAGATGTGTTTTTTGTTGTTGCTTAGCTGGCTCTCACCCTTCCACTGTTGGTTGTTGTAGTTCTTGTTCTTTGAGGAATTATGTCTCTAGCATCTACTAGAAAAGTTAATTTCTCTGGTAATGGTCCTAGTGGTGTCACATGAACTCGACATTTACACTGGAGAAATCTATAACTGAAAAAGCACATAGGCACAAAAGAGATCTGTAAATGAAAATGAACATATGCACTTACCATATGGAGTGAACATTTTCATAGCTTCCAACATATTTAGTGAACATATTTGTAACGGAAAATGCCCCGAACACATGCACTGAACATATTGAAACTGAAAACATGCACTGAACATATGCATATGCAGTGCAAGTGCCTGACAATGGAGCGCACACACTGTCATAAATGAAAACGCAGCGAACATATTATGGAGTGCATTTTCAGTTACGGTCAAAAACATGCACTGAACACTTTCATAACGGAAGATGAAAATAACATATTTATTAAACATGCGTGTAACTGAAAATGTAGTCAACATTATTTTAATTAAAATTCGACAAATATGTCAACAATGCATTGCACCGAACACATGCACAACTGCTTGGATACAAATGTTTCATTCATCGGCAACATTTGAACGCTAAAATCCCCTCTCTTTACATGTATGATTCGTTCTCCCCCCCCCCCCCCCCCAAATTAACTCCCCGGCCTACATGAATACCGAGAACCAAGGTCCACCACCAGTTCCTCATAAACAACTCGTTCCAATCCGCACAAAAAAACTACTTTCGACCGAAGGCATGACGAACGGGATTGATCACCCGTTCCTCCTAAACTTAACCAAACCCGCGTAAAGGGATTCCCAATTGCGGAACAAATACATGTATTCCGTACATACCGTACTCAGGAGGGAACTCCCCTGGATCCCGAAGCGATGGCTCCGTGGCATCTTTGATTGCCAGCGTCAACCCCCAAGACGACGTCGCCCTCGGTCATCTTGGAGACGTTGAGGAGGAGATGAAGAGAGAGAGAGAGGGGGGGGGGGTGCGCAGTGGTTAGGAAGGCGTCGACAAGTATATGCAAAATTGTAGGGGCATGCATTTCTTAATTTCTATTCAGTGCGCACGACTGAGGACGAATAATTCAGACAGATTTGTACACAAATGTTACATCATTAGAGTTCAGGGGCTACTTTTCCAGGGTATTAAGTTCTTGTATGAACTAGATGTTATCCTGCCCGTTGCCGCGGGACTGTTAACAAATAATTTGATGTTTAAATGTTTAAAAAGATGACAAAGTTTATGAAAAATAATACCATAAGTTGATGATAACAAATTTTGTTTGAAAAAATATTATTTAGAGTGAGCATCTACAGAAAATTTGATGAAAAAGCCAAATATGAGTCTGAATTTTGTTCTGTTAATTTATTGCCTTACAATATATGAGCGAGACGATATGAGATGAAAATATTATTCATTAGATAAAGTAGAGGCATCTCAACCATTCGCTAAACATAAAACTACGATAGCAATTACAGATGTGCATTCATGAAGAAACATAGCTCACACAAAATAATAAAACACGAGTTCACTCATAATTTGATTTTCCACAAAAAAGAAAGTTGCTTTTAAATCAAAAGGC
The DNA here is from genome assembly GCF_003073215.2 of Triticum urartu. Lineage (NCBI taxonomy): Eukaryota > Viridiplantae > Streptophyta > Magnoliopsida > Poales > Poaceae > Triticum > Triticum urartu. The sequence continues at coordinate 9,809,688 of NC_053025.1, forward strand.
CCACTCTCGAGTAAATCATGCTTCTCACACCGGATCAACCATGTGAGTGTACTACAGGTCTACAGCCATTCACCATAATATACTAATGTAGCTCTAATTCTTTTTGCTTGTCTTGTCTGGTGTGAAACCATGCATGCTTCCGCAATAGTGGAAGATTAGTTCTATCATAAAAAAAACCTTATTAGCTACTTGAGTGTATACAATGAACCAAATTGAAATTAAAAGGTTGCATGGGGACAATGGATTGTTAAAAAATAAAAATAAACTTGATGAGCAACATCACTGTACACAACGGAATTAATTGGGATCAAAAGGTTACTTGGAACACCGGCGGTTCGAAGGAACGAAGGCTCCCAATGCAACTATGTGGCCTAACGGGAGAAAAGTGGCATGGACAAGAATCTCAGGAGAATTGAAATGAGAAAAGCCGATGGTTTGGGCTTTCAGAATCAGATGATCGCATTAACAACAGAAGAAGTCTAACCGACTGGTTGGACAAGGACTCATGAATGGTTGAACGTGACTCGTGTTGGATGTCAGGAGTGGATCCGATGACAACAAAAAATATACAAATAGTAAAAGAAATCTTGGATGACATGCATGGTTGATTGAGAGTACATGAAAAAGATCGTTAATGGTTATTTGTGGTAGGTTGCATGCGCATGAAGGGTCACTGGGAGTATGTGCATGCAGAGTTAGTGGGAAAATATTTTTACATGATGGACCTATTTGATGAACTGGATATGTTGCATGTCAACGTAAATAAGATAGTGAAGATTAGGATAGGATATGTTCCCACCACCACAACATTTATGTAGTAAAACATGCTTTATTGACTTTTTTTGGAAACGTTCCTTATGGGCGACCGATCGAACATTGCGCCAGTCGGCTGTTGCCTAGCTTCACCTCTTTTTTTTATTCTATTGAACGTATCGGTCGTGTGCATCCCATTGTGCATTGTGCTTAGCGGGTCATTCATTCAGTGTGGTCATATCATGCGGATAGAAAATTGAGTGGAAAAAAGATTGATCAAAGCAAGGGGCAAAATGCGGAATAACATTAAGAAAATAGAGAGTTATTATACTCAATGATTTTACTATCTCTCTCTACTCTTTTTTCTATAGTTCATTCCTTCTATTTCGAACGCGTTCAAAGTTTTTTTAGGGGAATACACCATCATGACGATTTATATTTCATGCCAGAATATGAATACATCGTATGCTAAAACATCAACAAGAAAATCTGGAGACTCCGATTGTCAAACAATGGATCGATCGATCGCACCCCGCCTTGCTGGCTAAAACGTTCGCCACCATATTGGCCTCTCTAGAACAATGATTAAAAGTAACAGAAGAGAACTTTTGACTAAGGAAAGAACATTCTTCATAGACTAAGGAAAGAACTTGTTCAAAGTTAAGCATACATCTAAAGTCAAAATCAATTGTTTTTTTCCTTTTTAGTGTCAAACAATTCTTTTTTCCTCTTTGCCCATGAGCACAATAGCTTAGGACGGTCTGGCCTTATCTCAAAAGCAAAAGGTTGACGGCTGGCTCAGTTGCTGGCAGCCTGGGCATGCACAACTGGGCAGGAGCTCTTATAGGGTGCCCTCTGCGCCAGGGAACCAACTGGTGCTCACTGCAGCACACAGTTGGGCCGACCCACAAGACGCGAGTGTAGCAAGTTTACAGCGCGGAAAAAGCGCAAACAATTTGCCTTTGTCCAGGATTCCAAATCGCACCGTTGGACTCTTGTACAAATTTTGTTAACCACTAGATCTACTCAATTTGCCTCACAAAAAAACTAGATCTACTCAATTGCACAAACTGAAAAATAGCGCCAATAATATTAGAACTACTGTGTACACGCTATTTATACTGCATCACTTAGATTTTTAAATTATTTAGAAAAACGTGAATTTTCAAAAGTACATTGATTTTGAGAAAAGCTCGTCATTTTTGGAGAAAAGGCATCAATTTTAAAAAAACAATGATTTTTTAATACTTTCATTGATTTTGAAAACAATCATTGATTTTCAAAAAATGTTCATTGATTTTGAAAAATATTAACAGATTATTAAAAAACATTGATTTTGAAAAAAAATCGTCCAATTTTTTAAAAAGTTCATTGATCTTTTTTTGGAAAACTTCATCGATTTTTGTGTTCCAAACTCAAATGTCACGTAGTTTTTTGGTGTTAAAAAAGAAAGAAAAAAGGGAAGATGGGCTGGCCAGCACGGAGGAAAGGGTCAGCGCCCGTTTGTGAGAAAGCAAGGAACGGGTGCTTAAGGCGGGAGCAACTAGTTAACGAGTGCTCCTTCGGGAGCCTTGCAACGATCAGCGTCACTTGGCGTGCTATCAGCCATTCGTCATGTGTCGCGCTCTGGGTGCTCCCTCCGGATTTTGTTTTTTTATTTCTTGGCATGCATTTTTGGCTTTTTAAACGGTATTTTCCTGGGTTTTTTTGACGTTTTTGAATTTTCACCGGTCTTCCCTAACTTCTCAATAAAAAAATTTTAAAAAAATTGCGCGAAAAAACGTGTTTTTTTCCTTTTGCGAGAGTCATGGTTTTGCTTCCGCGAGAGGCACGGTTTTGCTTTCGCGAGAGTCACGGCCGTGCCTCTCGATAACGTAAAAAATGCATTTTCTGTTTTTTTTTCTTTCGCGAAAGTCATGGTTTTCCTTCCGCGAGAGGCACGGATGTGCTTTCGCGAGAGTCACGGCCGTGCCTCTCGGAAACAAAAAAAATGTGTTTTCTATTTTTTTTTCTTTCGCGAGAGTCACGGTTTTGCTTCCGCGGGAGGCACGGTTGTGCTTTCGTGAGAGTCACGGCTGTGCCTTTCAGAAAGGGAAAAAAGCGTTTTCTATTTTTTTTTCTTTCATGAGAGTCATGGTTTTGCTTCCGCAAGGGGTACAGTTGTGCTTTCACGGGAGTCACGGCCGTGCCTCATCGAAAACGAAAAAAACGTGCTTTCTCTTTCTTTTTTCCTTCCGCGAGAGTCACGGTTTTGCTTCTGCGAGAGACACAGTTATGATTTCGTGAGAGGCACGGGTGTGCCTCTTTCGGAAAGGGAAAAAACCCGTGGTCCTGGTTCGGTTTTTTCACCCGGTTTTTTCGTTTGTTTTTTTTCATGAAAAAAGTTCATCAAAACCTATCAACATGGGATCTAGTTTTGAAGATCTCGACGCGAGGAGATTTAGACGCACGGTTTGAGAGATAAAATATTTTGAATAAACGAATCTACGAAAAAAGAGAAAACTCACAGGTTACGACAAGTGGCGTGCTGCATATGCGCCACTTGTCGCAACCAGAGGAATTGGAGTTATCTTTGCAACGAGTACTCCTCAATTAGTAATTTCAGCCTAACGCGCCATTAAAGATTTGCCCAACTGGGGGTTCTGCTTGGACCTCCTAGTCGGCGCTTATCTGGGCCGGCCCGGTAGCACTGTTTGCTCGTCCTATGTCGCATAGTTCGCCGACATAACTAGTTTTTTTAGGATGCCGAAATAACTAGTTGAGGAGTACTTGTTATAAAGATCACTCTCACCTCTTCAGGTTGCGACAAGTGATGTGCTACATGTGTGCCACTTGTTGCAACCTATGAATTTTCCCTTTTTTCGTAGATCTGTTTATTCAAAACGTTTTATCTCTTAAACCGTGCATCCAAATCTCGAACCATTTTCACCATTGAATTGCTCGTGTCGAGATCTTCAAAACTAGATCCCATGTTGATACGATTTAACGAACTTTTTTTTCACCAAAAAACGGATGAAATAAACCAGACGAAAAAATTGAACTGGGAGTATGAGTTTTCCCCCTTTACGAAAGAAGCACGCCCGTGCCTCCCGCGAAAGCACAACCATGCGTCTCGCGGAAGCAAAACCGTGCATCTCGCGGAAGGAAAAAACAGAAAACGTATTTTTTTCCGTTTCCGAGAGGCACGGCCTTGACTCTCGCGAAAACACAACCTTACCTCATGCGGAAGCAAAACCGTGCCTCTCGCGGAAGAAAAAAATTAGAAAACACTTTTTTTGTCTTTCCGAAAGACACGGTTGTGACTCTCGCGAAAGCACAACCGAACCTCTCGTAGAAGGAAAAAATAGAAAACGTGTTTTTTTAGTTTCCGAGAGGCACGGCCGTGACTCTCGCGAAAGCACAACCGTGCCTCTCGCGGAAGCAAAACCGTGCCTATCGCGAAAGAGAAAAACAGAATTTTTTTTTCTTTTTCGAAAGGCACGTCCGTGACTCTCGCGAAAGCACAACAGTGCCTCTCGCGGAAGCAAAACTGTGCCTCTTGCGAAAGGAAAAAAACAGAAAATGCGTTTTTTCGTTTTCGAAAGGCACGGCTGTGACACTAGTGAAAGCACAACCGTGCTTTTCACGGAAGCAAAACCGTGACTCATGAAAAAAAAACGTGTTTTTTCGTGATTTTTTTTAAATTTTTTATGACCCAAAAGCTAAGGAAGATAGGTGGAAAACTGAAACGTAAAACAAAACGGAAAAAACCCCATTCAAAAAGCCAAAAATTTGTGCGAAAAAATAAAAAAATAAAATCCGAAGGGAGCGTCCACAACGCGACACGTGGCGGGCGGTTGAGACCGCGCCAAGTGACGCTGATCGTTGCAACGCTCCCGCAGGAGCGCTCGTTAACTAGTTGCTCTCCTAGTTCGCTTGCTCAAATTTGACCTATCGATGGTTGACTAGTTCACGGTCAACTATTGACTTTTAAAAAGTAATAAAAAATCATGAATTCAAATATTTTCATGAATTTTTAAAAAAAACCGCAAACTTAAAAAAGTTCATGAATTTAAAAAAATCTTTAATTTTGGGAAAAGTTAATCTAATTTTGAAAGAATGTTCACAAATTAGTAAAAAAATCTATTTTGACAAAATATTCATCAAATTGTAAAGAATTTCATAAATTTGAAAAAAAACAAATATAATTATAAATGTTTATCCAATTTGGAAAATGTTTACCGAATTTGAAAAAAACAATTATTGATTTTGAAAAAGGTTCATCAATTTATTAACAAAGTTCACATACTTTAAATAAAGCTTATCGATTTTGAAAACATATTATCAATTTTTTTAGAAAAAAACTGAGATTTGAAAGAAGTTTGCGGATTTGAAAAAAGTAATTCATTGTTTATGTTTTTTACCAAGGATTTGAAAAAAAGTTCACGAATTTGAAGAAAAAAGTTGCAACAAAACCGAAAAAGTTAATGGGTTTGAAATTGGGAAAAGTAACAGGAAAAGGGAATAAAAATAAAAATAAAAGGAACAAACAAGAAAAAGGGAAAAGTAACAGTAACAGGCACGGTGTGGTCGTGAGTCACCACAGGATTGATTTGTGGTAAACATAAGCCGCCTCCACAATCCTTTGATATGCACAATCGCAACCGTCACTTTGGCCTCTCGTGGATCCTGAATAGATCTCCTGCAACACACGCCCCCTCCCAAGCATCGGTCTCTGTTCGTATCAGCAACCAGCCACCCGCTTGCCCCTGATTGCAGCACCGACGCCGCCGGTGCTACTGGCCGCATCCTCCGCTAGATGCTGCAAAGCAACACCGACGAGCCTCCATTGTACCGCCGGGAGCTACACCACAGACCGCGACCGCTAGTCAGCGCTCCATTGCAGCATCTGGAGCGCCGACGAGCGCTCCATTGAAGCGCGTGTGAGCTCTTCGTTGCAGCGCTAGGAGGGAGCGCCGGCGAGTGCTCCATTGCAGCGCCGGGAGGGAGCGCCGATGAGCGGTCCATTTGATAGAGGCAAAGGTGTCCCGTTTTTCGATGAGATGGTGGCTATCGTTTTAGAGGAAGTCGACTTTGACGATCCGACTACGAACGTGCGAGGACGTCGCGCCTTAGCAATCGCTAATCCAACTCCGAGGGGTTATTGACCACGCCGGAGCACGATCAACCTGACCACGAGGGTCTGTTTCCTGCGAGCAAACGAAGAACAAGCAAGAAACTGAGATTGCAATCTGGATATTGCGAATATAAGATGAAAGATTTATTGATCAAGGTGGGGTTCTGTGATGTCTTGGTCTGGTCGCTGGACATAAACGAAGTACGCGAAATTGCAGCTATGGCGAACTTTTAATCTAAACAAAACCAAAAGTCTAAACGACGCCCTAAGGGCTGTATATATGGAGGAAGAGGGGGGGATTTCGTGGCCCTTGGAGGAGGGGTCCGAAACCAACCCTAACTCTTGTTTCCCCACACATCCGGACTCTAAAAACAGCATATACTTAAGTATATCGAAAATACATGGGTCTGGCCCAATAATAAGGTGATGCAACACCTAAAATAGCCTCTGGACAAAATTTATGAAGTGGCATCTTGTATATTTCATCCAAGGCTTCATGCACTCCTTATGGTGGCTTCAAAGTCCTGAAATCATCACTTGTAACTCCGTTCTTGATCCCCTTGCGCATGCCATCATCTCCTGTTGGGGAACGTAGTAATTTCAAAAAAATTCCTACGCACACGCAAGATCATGGTGATGCATAGCAACAAGAGGGGAGAGTGTAGTCTACGTACCCTCGTAGACCGACAGCGGAAGCGTTATGACAACGCGGTTGATGTAGTCGTACGTCTTCACGGCCCGACCGATCAAGCACCGAAACTACGGCACCTCCGAGTTTTAGCACACGTTCAGCTCGATGACGATCCCCGGACTCCGATCCAGCAAAGTGTCGGGGAAGAGTTCCGTCAGCACGACAGCGTGGTGACGATCTTGATGTTCTACCGTCGCAGGGCTTCGCCTAAGCACCGCTACAATATTATCGAGGAGTATGGTGGAGGGGGGCACCGCACACGGCTAAGAAAATGATCACGAGGATCAACTTGTGTGTCTAGAGGTGCCCCCTGCCCCCGTATATAAAGGAGCAAGGGGGGAGGCCGGCCGGCCCTTGGGCGCGCCAAGGAGGAGGAGTCCTCCTCCTAGTAGGAGTAGGACTCCCCTCTTTCCTACTCCTACTAGGAGGGGGAAAGGAAGGGGGAGAGGGAGAAGGAAAGGGGGGCGCCGCGCCCCCCCTCTCCTAGTCCAATTCGGACCAGAGGGGAAGGGGGCGCGCGGCCCACCCTGGCCGCCCCTCTCTCTCTCCACTAGGGCCCATAAGGCCCATTACTTCTCCCGGGGGGGGGGTTCCGGTAACCCTCCGGCACTCCGGTTTTCTCCGAAATCACCCGGAACACTTCTGGTGTCCGAATATAGCCGTCCAATATATCAATCTTTATGTCTCGACCATTTTGAGACTCCTCGTCATGTCCGTGATCACATCCGGGACTCCGAACAAACTTTGGTACATCAAAATATATAAACTCATAATGAAACTGTCATCGTAATGTTAAGCGTGCGGACCCTACGGGTTCGAGCACAATGTAGACATGACCGAGACATGTCTCCGGTCAATAACCAATAGCGGAACCTGGATGCTCATATTGGCTCCCACATACTCTACGAAGATCTTTTATCGGTCAGACCGCATAACAACATACTTTGTTCCCTTTGTCATCGGTATGTTACTTGCCCGAGATTCGATCGTCGGTATCTCAATACCTAGTTCAATCTCGTTACCGGCAAGTCTCTTTACTCGTTTCGTAATACATCATCTCGCAACTAACTCATTAGTTGCAATGCTTGCAAGGCTTATGTGATGTGCATTACCGAGAGGGCCCAGAGATACCTCTCCGACAATCAGAGTGACAAATCCTAATCTCGAAATACGCCAACCCAACATGTACCTTTGGAGACACCTGTAGAGCTCCTTTATAATCACCCAGTTACGTTGTGACGTTTGGTAGCACACAAAGTGTTCCTTCGGTAAACGGGAGTTGCATAATCTCATAGTCATAGGAACATGTATAAGTCATGAAGAAAGCAATAGCAACATACTAAATGATCAGGTGCTAAGCTAACGGAATGGGTCATGTCAATCACATCATTCTCCTAATGATGTGATCCCATTAATCAAATGACAACTCATGTCTATGGCTAGGAAACATAACCATCTTTGATCAACGAGCTAGTCAAGTAGAGGCATACTAGTGACACTCTGTTTGTCTATGTATTCACACATGTATCATGTTTCGAGTTAATACAATTCTAGCATGAATAATAAACATTTATCATGAAATAAGGAAATAAATAATAACTTTATTATTGCCTCTAGGGCATATTTCCTTCAGTCTCCCACTTGCACTAGAGTCAATAATCTAGTTCACATCGCCATGTGATTTAACATCAATAGTTCACATCTTTATGTGGTTAACACCCAGAGTTCACACCGACATGTGACCAACACCCAAAGGGTTTACTAGAGTCAATAATCTAGTTCACATCGCTATGTGATTAAAACCCAAAGAGTACTAAGGTGTGATCATGTTTTGCTTGTGAGAGAAGTTTAGTCAATGGGTCTGCCACATTCAGATCCGTATGTATTTTGCAAATTTCTATGTCAACAATGCTCTGCACGGAGCTACTCTAGCTAATTGCTCCCACTTTCAATATGTATCCAGATTGAGACTTAGAGTCATCTGGATCAGTGTCAAAACTTGCATCGACGTAACCCTTTACGACGAACCTTTTTGTCGCTTCCATAATCGAGAAACATATCCCTATTCCACTAAGGATAATTTTGACCGCTGTCCAGTGATCTACTCCTAGATCACTACTGTACTCCCTTGCCAAAATCAGTGTAGGGTATACAATAGATCTGGTACACAGCATGGCATACTTTATAGACCCTATGGCCAAGGCATAGGGAATGACTTTCATTCTCTTTCTATCTTCTGCCGTGGTCGGGCTTTGAGTCTTACTCAATTTCACACCTTGTAACATAGGCAAGAACTCTTTCTTTGACTGTTCCATTTTGAACTTACTTCAAAATCTTGTCAAGGTATGTACTCATTGAAAAAACTTATCAAGCGTTTTGATCTATCTCTATAGATCTTGATGCTCAATATGTAAGCAGCTTCACCGAGGTCTTTCATTGAAAAACTCCTTTCAAACACTCCTTTATGCTTTGCAGAATAATTCTACATTATTTCCGATCAACAATATGTCATTCACATATACTTATCAGAAATGTTGTAGTGCTCCCACTCACTTTCTTGTAAATACAGGCTTCACCGCAAGTCTGTATAAAACTATATGCTTTGATCAACTTATCAAAGCATATATTCCAACTCTGAGATGCTTGCACCAGTCCATAGATGGATCGCTGGAGCTCACACATTTTGTTAACACCTTTAGGATTGACAAAACCTTCTGGTTTCATCATATACAACTCTTCTTTAATAAATCCATTAAGGAATGCAGTTTTGTTTATCCATTTGCCAGATTTCATAAAATGCGGCAATTGCTAACATGATTCGGACAGACTTAAGCATCGCTACGGGTGAGAAGGTCTCATCGTAGTCAATCCCTTGAACTTGTCGAAAACCTTTTGCGACAAGTCGAGCTTTGTAGACAGTAACATTACCGTCAGCGTCAGTCTTCTTCTTGAAGATCCATTTATTCTCAATTGCTTGCCGATCTTTGGGCAAGTCAACCAAAGTCCACACTTTGTTCTCATACATGGATCCCATCTCAGATTTCATGGCTTCAAGCCATTTTGCGAAATCTGGGCTCACCATCGCTTCTCCATAGTTCGTAGGTTCATCATGATCTAGTAGCATGACTTCCAGAACAGGATTACCGTACCACTCTGGTGCGGATCTTACTTTGGTTGATCTACGAGGTTTAGTAGTATCTTGTTCTGAAGTTTCATGATCACCATCATTAGCTTCCTCACTAATTGGTGTAGGTGTCACAGAAACCGGTTTCTGTGATGTACTACTTTCCAATAAGGGAGCAGGTACAGTTACCTCATCAAGTTCTACTTTCCACCCACTCACTTCTTTCGAGAGAAACTCCTTCTCTAGAAAGTTTCCGAATATAGCAACAAATGTATTGCCTTCGGATCTGTGATAGAAGGTGTATCCAATAGTTTCCTTTGGATATCCTATGAAGACACATTTCTCCGATTTGGGTTTGAGCTTATCATGATGAAACTTTTTCTTATAAGCATCGCAATCCCAAACTTTAAGAAACGACAACTTTGGTTGCTTGCCAAACCACAGTTCATAAGGCGTTGTCTCAACGGATTTTGATGGTGCCCTATTTAACGTGAATGCGGTCGTCTCTAAAGCATAACCCCAAAATGATAGCGGTAAATCAGTAAGAGACATCATAGATCGCACCATATCTAGTAAAGTACGATTACGACGTTCGGACACACCATTACGCTGTGGTGTTCCGGGTGGCGTGAGTTGCGAAACTATTCCGCATTGTTTCAAATGTACACCAAACTCGTAACTCAAATATTCTCCTGCACGATCAGATCGTAGGAATTTTATTTTCTTGTTACGATGATTTTCAACTTCACTCTGAAATTCTTTGAACTTTTCAAATGTTTCAGACTTATGTTTCATTAAGTAGATATACCCATATCTGCTTAAGTCATCTGTGAAGGTGAGAAAATAACGATATCCGCCACGAGCCTCAACATTCATCGGACCACATACATCTGTATGTATGATTTCCAACAAATCTATTGCTCTCTTCATAGTACCGGAGAACGGTGTTCTGGTCATCTTGCCCATAAGGCACGGTTCGCAAGTACCAAGTGATTCATAATCAAGTGGTTCCAAAAGTCCATCAGTATGGAGTTTCTTCATGCGCTTTACACTGATATGACCTAAACGGCAGTGCCACAAATAAGTTGCATTATCATTATTAACTTTGCATCTTTTGGCTTCAATATTATGAATATGTGTATCACTACGATCGAGATCCAACAAATCATTTTCGTTGGTGTGTATGACCATAGAAGGTTTTATTCATGTAAACAGAACAACAATTGTTCTCTAACTTAAATGAATAACTGTATTGCAATAAACATGATCAAATCATATTCATGCTCAACGCAAACACCAAATAACACTTATTTAGTTTCAACACTAATCCCGAAAGTATAGGGGGAGTGCGATGATGATCATATCAATCTTGGAACTACTTCCAACACACATCGTCACCTCGACTTTTACTAGTTTCTGTTTATTCTGCAACTCCCGTTTCGAGTTACTATTTTTAGCAACTGAACCAGTATCAAATACCGAGGGGTTGCTATAAACACTAGTAAAGTACACATCAATAACATGTATATCGAATATACCTTTGTTCACTTTGCCATCCTTCTTATCCACCAATTACTTGGGGTAGTTCTGCTTCTAGTGACCAGTCCCTTTGCAGTAGAAGCACTCAGTCTCAGGCTTGGTTCCAGACTTGGGCTTCTTCACTTGAGCAGCAACTTGCTTGCCGTTCTTCTTGAAGTTCCCCTTCTTCCCTTTGCCCCTTTCTTGAAACTAGTGGTCTTGTCAACCATCAACACTTGATGTTTTTCTTGATTTCTACCTTCGCTGATTTTAGCATTGCGAAGAGCTTGGGAATTGTTTTCGTCATCCCTTGCATACTATAGTTCATCACGAAGTTCTACTAACTTGGTGATGGTGACTAGAGAATTTTGCCAGTCACTATTTTATCTGGAAGATTAACTCCCACTTGATTCAAGCGATTGTAGTACCCAGACAATCTGAGCACATGCTCACTGCTTGAGCTATTCTCCTCCATCTTTTAGCTATAGAACTTGTTGGAGACTTCATATCTCTCAACTCGGGTATTTGCTTGAAATATTAACTTTAACTTCTTGGAACATCTCATATGGTCCATGACGTTCAAAACGTCTTTGAAGTCCCGATTCTAAGCCGTTAAGCATGGTGCACTAAACTATCTAGTAGTCATCATATTGAGGTAGCCAGACGTTCATAACGTCTGCATTTGCTCATGCAATAGGTCTGTCACCTAGCGGTGCATCAAGGACATAATTCTTCTGTGCAGCAATGAGGATAAACCTTAGATCACGGATCCAATCCGCATCATTGCTACTAACATCTTTCAACATATTTTTTCTCTAGGAACATATCAAAATAAACATAGGGAAGCAACAACACAAGCTATTGATCTACAACATAATTTGCAAAATACTATCAGGACTAAGTTCATGATAAATTTAAGTTCAGTTAATCATATTACTTAAGAACTCCCACTTAGATAGACATCCCTCTAATCTTCTAAGTGATCACGTGATCCATATCAACTAAACCATGTCCGATCATCACGTGAGATGGAGTAGTTTCAACGGTGAACATCACTATGTTGATCATATCTACTATATGATCCACGCCCGACCTTTCGGTCTCCGTGTTCCGAGGCCAAATCTGTTATATGCTAGGCTTGTCAAGTTTAACCTGAGTATTCCGCGTGTGCAACTGTTTTGCACCCATTGTATTTGAATGTAGAGCCTATCACACCCGATCATCACGTGGTGTCTCAGCACGAAGAACTTTCGCAACGGTGCATACTCAAGGAGAACACTTATACCTTGATAATTTGGTGAGATATCATCTTATAAAGCTACCGTCGAACTAAGCAAAATAAGATGTATAAATGATAAACATCACATGCAATCAAAAAAATATGTGACATGATATGGCCATGATCATCTTGCGCCTTTGATCTCCATCTCCAAAGTACCGTCATGATCTCCATCGTCACCGGCATGACACCATGATCTCCATCATCTTGATCTATATCAATGTGTCGTCACATGGTCGTCTCGCCAACAATTGCTCTTGCAACTATTGCTATCGCATAGCGATAAAGTAAAGCAATTATTTGGCGCTTGCATCTTATGCAATAGAGAGACAACCATAAGGCTTTTGCCAGTTGCCGATAACTTCAACAAATCATGATCATCTTATACAACAACTTATATCTCATCACGTCTTGACCATATCACATCACAACATGCCCTGCAAAACAAGTTAGACGTCCTCTACTTTGTTGTTGCAAGTTTTACGTGGCTGCTACGGGCTTAGCAAGAATCGTTCTTACCTACGCATCAAAACCACAACGATAGTTTGTCAAGTTGGTGCTGTTTTAACCTTCGCAAGGACCGGGCGTAGCCACACTCGGTTCAACTAAAGTTGGAGAAACTGACACCCGCCAGCCACCTGTGTGCAAAGCACGTCGGTAGAACCAGTCTCGCGTAAGCGTACACGTAATGTCGGTCCGGGCCGCTTCATCCAACAATACCGCTGAACCAAAGTATGACATGCTGGTAAGCAGTATGACTTATATCACCCACAACTCACTTGTGTTCTACTCGTGCATATAACATCAACATATAAAACCTAGGCTCGGATGCCACTGTTGGGGAACGTAGTAATTTCAAAAAAATTCCTACGCACACGCAAGATCATGGTGATGCATAGCAACGAGAGGGGAGAGTGTAGTCTACGTACCCTCGTAGACCGACAGCGGAAATGTTATGACAACACGGTTGATGTAGTCGTACGTCTTCACGGCCCGACCGATCAAGCACCGAAACTACGACACCTCCGAGTTTTAGCACACGTCCAGCTCGATGACGATCCCCGGACTCCGATCCAGTAAAGTGTCGGGGAAGAGTTCCGTCAGCACGACGGCGTGGTGACGATCTTGATGTTCTACCGTCGCAGGGCTTCGCCTAAGCACCGCTACAATATTATCGAGGAGTATGGTGGAGGGGGGCACCGCACACGGCTAAGAAACGATCATGAGGATCAACTTGTGTGTCTAGAGGTGCCCCCTGCCCTCGTATATAAAGGAGCAAGGGGGGAGGCTGGCCGGCCCTTGGGCGCGCCAAGGAGGAGGAGTCCTCCTCCTAGTAGGAGTAGGACTCCCCTCTTTCCTTCTCCTACTAGGAGGGGGAAAGGAAGGGGGAGAGGGAGAAGGAAAGGGGGTGCCGCCCCCCCTCTCCTAGTCCAATTCGGACCAGAGGGGAAGGGGGCGCGCGGCCCACCCTGGCCGCCCCTCTCTATCTCCACTAGGGCCCATAAGGCCCATTACTTCTCCCGGGGGGGTTCCGGTAATCCTCCGGCACTCCGGTTTTCTCCGAAATCACCCGGAACACTTCCGGTGTCCGAATATAGCCGTCCAATATATCAATTTTTATGTCTCGACCATTTCGAGACTCCTCGTCATGTCCGTGATCACATCCGGGACTCCGAAAAAACTTCGGTACATCAAAATATATAAACTCATAATGAAACTGTCATCGTAACTTTAAGCGTGCGGACCCTACGGGTTCGAGAAAAATGTAGACATGACCAAGACATGTCTCCGGTCAATAACCAATAGCGGAACCTGGATGCTCATATTGGCTCCCACATATTCTACGAAGATCTTTTATCGGCCAGACCGCATAACAACATACTTTGTTCCCTTTGTCATCGGTATGTTACTTGCCCGAGATTCGATCGTCGGTATCTCAATACCTAGTTCAATCTCGTTACCGGAAAGTCTCTTTACTCGTTTAGTAATACATCATCTCGCAACTAACTCATTAGTTACAATGCTTGCAAGGCTTATGTGATGTGCATTACCGAGAGGGCCCAGAGATACCTCTCCGACAATCGGAGTGACAAATCCTAATCTCGAAATACACCAACCCAACATGTACCTTTGGAGACACCTGTAGAGCTCCTTTATAATCACCCAGTTACGTTGTGACGTTTGGTAGCACACAAAGTGTTCCTCCGGTAAACAGGAGTTGCATAATCTCATAGTCATAGGAACATGTATAAGTCATGAAGAAAGCAATAGCAACATACTAAACGATTAGGTGCTAAGCTAACGGAATGGGTCATGTCAATCACATCATTCTCCTAATGATGTGATGCCGTTAATCAAATGACAACTCATGTCTATGGCTAGGAAACATAACCATCTTTGATCAACGAGCTAGTCAAGTAGAGGCATACTAGTGACACTCTGTTTGTCTATGTATTCACACATGTATCATGTTTCCGGTTAATACAATTCTAGCATGAATAATAAACATTTATCATGAAATAAGGAAATAAATAATAACTTTATTATTGCCTCTAGGGCATATTTCCTTCATCTCCAAGCTTGAACTTGCTCCAAGGTGTTGGGGAACGTAGTAATTTCAAAAAAATTCCTACGCACACACAAGATCATGGTGATGCATAGCAACGAGAGGGGAGAGTATTGTCTATGTACCCTCATAGACCGGCAACGGAAGTGTTGACACAACATAGAGGAAGTAGTCGTACGTCTTCCCGATCCGACCGATCCAAGTACCGAACGTACGACACCTCCGAGTTCTGCACACGTTCAACTCGGTGACGTCCCTCGAGTTCCTATCCAGCAAAACGTTGAGGGAGAGTTTCGTCAGTACGATGGCGTGATGACGGTGATGATGTTCTACTGACGTAGGACTTCGCCTAAGCACCGCTACGATATGACCGAGGTGAATATGGTGGAAGGGGGCACCGCACACGGCTAAGGAACGATCACAAGGATCAACTTGTGTGTCATGGGGTGCCCCCTTGCCTCAGTATATAAAGGAGGGAGAGGGGGAGGTGCGGCCGGCCCTATGGGTGCGCCTGGAGGAGTCCTACTCCAACCGGGAGTAGGACTCCCCCCTCTTGCCTTGTTGGAAAAGGAAGGAGGAAGGGAGAAAGAGGAAAGGGGGGCGCCGCCCCCCTCCTTGTCCTATTCGGATTAGGGGGGAGGGGCCGCGCGGCCTGCCCTCCTCTTCTCCCTTATGGCCCATGTAGGCCCAATAAACCCCCCCGGGGGGCGGGGGGTTCCGGTACTCAGGTAAAATCCCGATTTCACCCGGAACGTTTCCGATATCCAAATATAGGCTTCCAATATATCAATATTTATGTCTCGACCATTTCGAGACTCCTCGTCATGTCCGTGATCACATCCGGGACTCCGAAAAACCTTCGGTACATCAAAACACAAAAACCCTAATTACGATCGTCACCGAACTTTAAGCGTGCGGACCCTACGGGTTCGAGAACTATGTAGACATGACCGAGACACGTCTCCGGTCAATAACCAATAGCGGAACCTGGATGCTCATATTGGCTCCTACATATTCTACGAAGATCTTTATCGGTCAGACCGCATAACAACATACGTTGTTCCCTTTGTCATCGGTATGTTACTTGCCCGAGATTCGATCGTCGGTATCTCAATACCTAGTTCAATCTCGTTACCGGCAAGTCTCTTTACTCGTTCCGTAATACTCATCCTGCAACTAACTTATTAGTTGCAATGCTTGCAAGGCTTGAGTGATGTGCATTACCGAGAGGGCCCAGAGATACCTCTCCGACAATCGGAGTGACAAATCCTAATCTCGAAATACGCCAACCCAACAAGTACCTTCGGAGACACCTGTAGAGCACCTTTATAATCACCTAGTTACGTTGTGAAGTTTGGTAGCACACAAAGTGTTCCTCCGGTAAACGGGAGTTGCATAATCTCATAGTCATAGGAACATGTATAAGTTATGAAGAAAGCAATAGCAACAAACTAAACAATCAAGTGCTAAGCTAACGGAATGGGTTAAGTCAATCACATCATTCTCCTAATGATGAGATCCCGTTAATCAAATGACAACTCATGTCTATGGTTAGGAAACATAACCATCTTTGATCAACGAGCTAGTCAAGTAGAGGCATACTAGTGACACTCTGTTTGTCTATGTATTCACACATGTATTATGTTTCCGGTTAATACAATTCTAGCATGAATAATAAACATTTATCATGATATAAGGAAATAAATAATAACTTTATTATTGCCTCTAGGGCATATTTCCTTCAGTCTCCCACTTGCACTAGAGTCAATAATCTAGTTCACATCGCCATGTGATTTAACATCAATTGTTCACATCACCATGTGATTAACACCCATAGTTCACATCGACATGTGACCAACACCCAAAGGGTTTACTAGAGTCAATAATCTAGTTCACATCGCTATGTGATTAACACCCAAAGAGTACTGAGGTGTGATCATGTTTTGCTTGTGAGAGAAGTTTAGTCAATGGGTCTGCCACATTCAGATCCGTAAGTATTTTGCAAATTTCTATGTCAACAATGCTCTGCATGGATATACTCTAGCTAATTGCTCCCACTTTCAATATTTATCCAGTTTGAGACTTAGAGTCATCTGGATCAGTGTCAAAACTTGCATCGACGTAACCCTTTAAAATGAACCTTTTGTCACCTCCATGATCGAGAAACATATCCCTATTCCACTAAGGATAATGTTGACCAATGTCCAATGATCTACTCCTAGATCACTATTGTACTCCCTTGCCAAACTCAGGGCAGGGTATACAATAGGTCTGGTACACAGCATGGCATACTTTATAGAACCTATGGCTGAGGCATAGGGAATGGCTTTCATTCTCTCTCTATCTTCTGCCGTGGTCGGGTTTTGAGTCTTACTCAACTTCACACCTTGTAACACAGGCAAGAACTCCTTTTTGACTGTTCCATTTTGAACTAGTTCAAAATCTTGTCAAGGTATGTACTCATTGAAAAACTTATCAAGCGTCTTGATCTATCTCTATAGATCTTGATGCTCAATATGTAAGCAGCTTCACTGAGGTCTTTCTTTGAAAAAACTCCTTTCAAACACTCCTTTATGCTTTGCAGAATAATTCTACATTATTTCCGATCAACAATATGTCATACACATATACTTATCAGAAATGTTGTAGTGCTCCCACTCACTTTCTTGTAAATACAGGCTTCACCGCAAGTCTGTATAAAACTATATGCTTTGATTAACTTATGAAAGCGTATATTCCAACTCCGAGATGCTTGCACCAGTCCATAGATGGATCGCTGGGGCTTGCATATTTTGTTAGTACCTTTAGGATTGACAAAACCTTCTGGTTGCATCATATACAACTCTTCTTTAATAAATCCATTAAGGAATGTAGTTTTGTTTATCCATTTGCCAGATTTCATAAAATACGGCAATTGCTAACATGATTCGGACAGACTTAAGCATAGATACGAGTGAGAAACTCTCATCGTAGTCAACACCTTGAACTTGTCGAAAACCTTTTTGCGACAATTCTAGCTTTGTAGATAGTAACACTACTATCAGTGTCTGTCTTCCTCTTGAAGATCCATTTAATCTCAATGGCTCGCCGATCATTGGGCAAGTCAATCAAAGTCCATACTTTGTTCTCATACATGGATCTTATCTCAGATTTCATGGCCTCAAGCCATTTCGCGGAATCTGGGCTCATCATCGCTTCCTCATAGTACGTAGGCTCGTCATGGTCAAGTAACATGACCTCCAGAACAGGATTACCGTACCATTCTGGTGCGGATCTCACTCTGGTTTACCTATGAGGTTTCGGTAGTAACTTGATCTGAAGTTACATGATCTTCATCATTAGCTTCCTCACTAATTGGTGTAGTAGTCATAGGAACAGATTTCTGTGATGAACTACTTTCCAATAAGGGAGCAGGTACAGTTACCTCATCAAGTTCTACTTTCCTCCCACTCACTTCTTTCGAGAGAAACTCCTTCTCTAGAAAGGATCCATTCTTAGCAACGAATGTCTTGCCTTCGGATCTGTGATAGAAGGTGTACCCAATATTTCTTTTTGGGTATCCTATGAAGACGCACTTCTCCGATTTGGGTTTGAGCTTATTAGGTTGAAACTTTTTCACATAAGCATTGCAACCTCAAACTTTAAGAAACAACAGCTTAGGTTTCTTGCCAAACCATAGTTCATACGGTGTCGTCTCAACGAATTTAGATGGTGCCCTATTTAACGTGAATGTAGCTGTCTCTAATGCATAACCCCAAAACGATAGTGGTAAATCGGTAAGAGACATCATAGATCGCACCATATTTAATAAAGTACGGTTACGACGTTCGGACACACCATTACACTGTGGTGTTCCAGGTGGCGTGAGTAGTGAAACTATTTCACATTGTTTTTAACTGAAGGCCAAACTCGTAACTCAAATATTTTACTTCTGCGATCATATCGTAGAAACTTTTTATTTTTGTTACGATGATTCTCCACTTCACTCTGAAATTCTTTGAACTTTTCAAATGTTTCAGACTGTGTTTCATCAAGTAGATATACTCATATCTGCTCAGATCATCTATGAAGATCAGAAAATAATGATACCTGCCGTGAGCCTCAATATTCGTCGGACCACACACATCAGTATGTATGATTTCCAACAAATCTGTTGCTCACTCCATTGTTCTGGAGAACGGAGTCTTAGTCATCTTTCCCATGAGGCATGGTTCGCAAGCATCAACTGATTCATAATCAAGTAATTCCAAAAGTCCATCAGTATGGAGTATCTTCATGCGCTTTACACCGATATGACCTAAACGGCAGTGCCACAAATAAGTTGCACTATCATTATCAACTCTGCATCTTTTGATTTCAACATTATGAATATGTGTATCACTACTATCGAGATTCATCAAAAATAGACCACTCTTCAAGGGTGCATGACCATAAAAGATATTACTCATATAAATAGAACAACCATTATTCTCTGATTTAAATGAATAACCGTCTCGCATCAAACAAGATCCAGATATAATGTTCATGCTCAACGCTGGTACCAAATAACAATGATTTAGGTCCAAAACTAATCCCTTATGGCCCATGTAGGCCCAATAACCCCGGGGGGTTCCGGTAACCCCCCAGTACTCCGGTAAAATCCCGATTTCATCCGGAACGTTTCCGATATCCAAATATAGGCTTCCAATATATCAATATTTATGTCTCGACCATTTCGAGACTCCTCGTCATGTCCGTGATCACATCCGGGACTCCGAAAAACCTTCGGTACATCAAAACACAAAAACCCTAATTACGATCGTCACCGAACTTTAAGCGTGCGGACCCTACGGGTTCGAGAACTATGTAGACATGACCGAGACACGTCTCCGGTCAATAACCAATAGCGGAACCTGGATGCTCATATTGGCTCCTACATATTCTACGAAGATCTTTATCGGTCAGACCGCATAACAACATACGTTGTTCCCTTTATCATCGGTATGTTACTTGCCCGAGATTCGATCGTCGGTATCTCAATACCAGGTTCAATCTCGTTACTGGCAAGTCTCTTTACTCGTTCCGTAATACATCATCCTGCAACTAACTTATTAGTTGCAATGCTTGCAAGGCTTGAGTGATGTGCATTACCGAGAGGGCCCAGAGATACCTCTCCGACAATCGGAGTGACAAATCCTAATCTCGAAATACGCCAACCCAACAAGTACCTTCGGAAACACCTGTAGAGCACCTTTATAATCACCTAGTTACGTTGTGACGTTTGGTAGCATACAAAGTGTTCCTCCGGTAAACGGGAGTTGCATAATCTCATAGTCATAGGAACATGTATAAGTTATGAATAAAGCAATAGCAACAAACTAAACGATCAAGTGCTAAGCTAACGGAATGGGTCAAGTCAATCACATCATTCTCCTAATGATGAGATCCCGTTAATCAAATGACAACTCATGTCTATGGTTAGGAAACATAACCATCTTTGATCAACGAGCTAGTCAAGTAGAGGCATACTAGTGACACTCTGTTTGTCTATGTATTCACACATGTATTATGTTTCCGGTTAATACAATTCTAGCATGAATAATAAACATTTATCATGATATAAGGAAATAAATAATAACTTTATTATTGCCTCTAGGGCATATTTCCTTCACAAGGTTCATCTTTCTTGTCCAAGCTAGGCCCTTCATTTGTAAGCAAAACAAATGTATCCAATTTAGGCAACATCATATTATCATGAACATTAGAATCGTTACCAAGAAACAAAAGTACCTGATAATTCAATTAGCGTGCGCGAGCTCTAGTAATTGGTCCAGTATGTATAGCAGCAGGGGCTGTGGGTGTAACAATGGTATTGATGTCCTCATCATCCTCCCCTTCTTGAAATGAAGTCGTCCTCGATGAAAGTTCATCGTCCTCACCCAAATAAGGATTCAAATCTGCAATGTTAAAAGTGGGACTAGCACCAAAATCTACAGGCATCTCAAGTTTATATGCATTATCATTTATTTTCTCTAACACCTTAAAAGGACCATCAGCACGTGGCATTAGCTTTGATTTGCGCAAATTAGGAAATCTATCCTTACGCAAATGTAGCCAAACAAGATCTCCAGGTGCAAACACAACATGTTTTCTACCCTTATCTCCAGCAAGTTTATATTTAGCATTCATATGCTCAATGTTTTCCTTAGTTAACTCATGCATTTTTAAAATCAATTCAGCACGTTCTTTAGCATCAAAATTAACCTTCTCCGAAGATGGAAGAGGCAACAAATCAATAGGTGCACGAGGTAGGAAACTATACACAATTTCAAAAGGGCACATCTTAGTAGTAGAATGCAATGAACGATTATAAGCAAATTCAATATGAGGCAAGCATTCTTCCCACATTTTCTTGTTATTCTTCAAAAGAGCCCTAAGCATAGTAGACAATGTTCTATTGACTACTTCAGTTTGTCCATCAGTTTGGGGGTGACAAGTTGTACTAAAAAGCAGTTTAGTCCCCAAATTAGCCCATAAACATCTCCAAAAGTGGCTAAGAAATTTAGTATCATGATCTGAAACAATAGTATTTGGCACACCATGCAAGCGAATAATTTCACGAAAGAACAAATCAGCAACATTAACAACATCATCGCTTTTATGGCATGGTATAAAGTGTGCCATTTTCGAGAACCTATCCACGACAACAAATATGCTATCCCTCCCCTTCTTTGTTCGAGTTAAACCTAAAACAAAGTCCATAGATATATCCTCCCAAGGAACACTAGGTACAGGCAAAGGCATATATAAACCATGAGGATTGAGTCATGACTTAGCTTTTTGACATGTAGTGCAGCGAGCAACAAAACGCTCAACATCCCGTCTCATCTTTGGCCAAAAGAAATGTGTAGCAAGTATATCCTCCATCTTCTTGACTCCAAAGTGTCACATTAATCCTCCTCCATGCGCCTCCTGCAACAACAAAAGATGAACGGAGCTAGCTGGAATGCATAGCTTGTTAGCACAAAACACAAATCCATCATTAAGAATGAACTTGTTACAAGTTCTCCCTTCCTTACAATTCTGCAATACATCTTTAAATTTAGCATCATGCACATATTGATCTTTGATGGTCTCCAAACCAAATATTTTAAAGTCAAGTTGTGAAAGCATAGTATAACGACGATACAAAGCATCAACAATAACATTTTCTTTACCCTTCTTGTGTAAAATGACATAAGGGAAAGTCTCAATGAATTCAACCCATTTAGCATGTCTACGGTTCAGTTTTGCTTGACTTTTAATGTGTTTCAAAGATTCATGATCAGAATGTATAACAAATTCCTTGGGCCAAAAATAATGTTGCCATGTTTCTAAGGTCCGAACAAGAGCATATAATTCTTTATCATAAGTAGAATATTTCAGACTAGGCCCACTCATTTTTTCAGAAAAGTATGCAACAGGTTTGCCATCTTGTAATAACACACCTCCTAATCCAATTCCACTAGCATCACATTCAAGCTCAAAAGTCTTATTAACATCAGGAAGTTAGAGTAAAGGAGCATGTGTCAACTTATCTTTCAATACCGTGAAGGCTTCTTCCTGTGCGGTACCCCAAACAAAAGGCACACCCTTCTTTGTAAGCTCGTTGAGAGGTGCAGCAATGGTGCTGAAATCTCTCACAAAACGCCTATAGAATCCGGCAAGACCAAGGAAACTCCTCACTAGTGTGACCGTTTTGGGCTGTGGCCAACTCTCAATAGCTTCAATCTTGGCTTTATCAACTTCAGTTCCCTGTGGAGTAACAACATAGCCAAGAAAAGATACTCGGTCGGTGCAAAAGGTGCACTTTCCAAGGTTACCAAACAAACTTGCATCACATAGAGCAATGAAAACAACACGTAAATGTTCCAAATGTTCCTCCAAAGATTTGCTATAAATCAAAATGTCATCAAAGTAAACTACCACAAATCGTCCAATGAAAGCACGTAAAACTTTGTTCATTAATCTCATGAAAGTACTAGGTGCATTAGTTAACCCAAAAGGCATGACTAACCACTCATATAATCCAAACTTAGTTTTAAATGTTGTTTTCCATTCATCTCCCAATTTCATACGAATTTGATGGTATCCACTACGCAAATCAACTTTGGAGAATATTGTAGAGCCACTCAATTCATCAAGCATATCATCTAGCCTAGGAATAGGATGATGATAACAAATAGTAATATTATTAATGCCTCTACAATCAACGCACATGCGCGACACACCATCCTTTTTCAGCACTAAAATGATAGGAACAACACAAGGACTAAGGGATTCGCGTATATAACCTTTGTCGAGCAGTTCTTGTACTTGACGCATAATCTCCTTCGTCTCCTCTGGATTGGTACGGTATGGTGCATGGTTGGGTAATGATGCATCGGGAATTAAGTTAATTTGATGCTCAATCCCTCTAATAGGTGGTAATCCCGGTGGCACGTCTTATGGAAAGACATCAACGAACTCCTGCAAAATGTTAGTGACAGCAGGAGGCAAAGAGGAAGGCACGTCCTCGAATGAAAATAATGCCTCTTTGCACACAAAAGCATAGAAAATAGATTTGCTAAAATCTAGATCATCAATATCAGATTTGGTGGCAAGTAAACATGCACTTTTAAATTTAATTTCAGAAACAACACTAGATGGTTTATTATTAGGCTTCATTTGTTGCTCAAATTCTTTTGTCACAATCTGATTTTCACTCTTATTTTTCTCCTGTTTTGCTTTATTAGCTCTATTAATATCATCTTTCAAAATGGAATCAGGATTCATAGGAAGCAAAGTAGTATTTTTATCCTTATGAACAAGAGTATACTGATTGTTTCTACCATGGTGTACAAATTTTTTATCAAATTGTCATGGTCTACCAAGTAATAAGGAACATGCTTGCATAGGTACCACATCACAATCAACATAATCTGCATATGTAGAGATACTAAAATGCACACGAACAGTACGTGTTACCTTAACCTTGCCGCTGTTGTTGAACCATTGGATGTAGTAAGGATGTGGATGTGGTCTTGTGGTGAGAGGTAGCTTCTCCACCGTGTTCTCCATGTGTAATAACAGCCAAAGTCTCCTCATCATAGTCACTAGCGGACTCATACCCACCATCCTCAGTAACAATCATCACACGCTGAGATTTGCATTCTCTCGCAAAATGTCCTCTTCCCTTACAACGACGACAAATAATATCACTTGTGTGCCCTGTTGATGCCATGGAAGAAGGAGAACTCTGTGCAGGCCCAGCAGGTGTGCTCTTGGCAGATAGTGGTGGTTGTGCTTGCTTTCTTGTATCACGACTGGAGGTGGCTGATACGTCTCCAACGTATCTATAATTTTTTATTGCTCCATGCTATATTATCTACTGTTTTGGACTATATTGGGCTTTATTTTCCACTTTTATATTATTTTTGGGACTAACCTATTCACCGGAGGCCCAGCCCAGAATTGTTGTTTTTTGCCTATTTCAGTGTTTCGGAGAAACAGAATAACAAACGGAGTCCAAACAGAATGAAACCTTCGGAAACGTGATTTTCTCATAAGATAAGATCCAAGAGACTTGGACCCTCCGTCAAGAAAGCCATGAGGCGGCCACGAGGGGGGCGCCCCCCTGCCTCGTGGGCCCCTTGAAGCTCCACCGACGTACTTCTTCCTCCCATATATATCCACGTACCCCCAAACGATCGGGGACGGAGCCAAAAACCTAATTCCACCGCCGCAACTTTCTATATCCACGAGATCCCATCTTGGGTCCTGTTCCGGAGCTCCGCCGGAGGGGGCATCGATCACGGAGGGCTTCTACATCATCATCCAAGCCCCTTCGATGAAGTGTGAGTAGTTTATTTCAGACCTACGGGTCCATAGTTAGTAGCTAGATGGATTCTTCTCTCTTTTTGTATCTCAATACAATGTTCTCCCCCTCTCTTGTGGAGATCTATTCGATGTAATCTTCTTTTTGCGGTGTGTTTGTTGAGACCGATGAATTGTGGGTTTATGATCCAGTCTATCTATGAATAATATTTGAATCTTCTCTGAATTCTTTTATGTATGATGGTTATCTTTGCAAGTATCTTCGAATTATCAGTTTGGTTTGGCCTACTAGATTGGTTGTTCTTGCCATGGGAGAAGTGCTTAGCTTTGGGTTCGATCTTGCTGTTGTTGAGGATCGTAGCAGAAATTTAAAATTTTCTACGCATCACCAAGATCAATCTATGGAGTAATCTAGCAACAGGGGAAGGGGAGTTCATCTACATACCCTTGTAGATCGTTAAGCGGAAGCGTTGCAAGAACGCGGATGAGATAGTCGTACTCGTGGCGATTCAGATCGCGGTCGATTCCGATCTAAGCTTCGAACAATGGCGCCTCCGCATTCAACACACGTGCAGCCTGGTGACGTCTCCCATGCCTTGATCCAGCAAGGAGAGAGGGAGACGTTGGGGAAAACTCTGTCCAGCAGCAGCACGACGGCGTGGTGGTGGTGGAGGAGCGCGGTACACCAGCAGGGCTTCGCCAAGCACTATGAGAGACGAGGAGGGAGAGAGGTAGGGCTGCGCCTTAGGAAAGAGAGACTCGCGTGTTGGGCAACCACAAAACCTCCACTATTCGGATGTAACTTTTCGAGTAGATGATTTTTCATATAAAAAAACTTTTTCATCCCGAGTTAGTATTGCAAAAGTTATGCCCATTTACAAAATTTCAGAGAGATTTTGCAAATAAAGTCAAAATTCACATTTGCAAATTTTCCCAACAACTAGACCACATATCACATGGGAAACTTATTTTCTTTTATTTTTTTGACATTTCCATCATTTTCTTTTATTTTTTTAAAACTGAAAAGGCGATCCAGGGGGGGTAGAGTTTGAAAATGGGACCTTTAGTACCGGTTCGTGGCTTTCTTTTATTTATTTTTTAAACTGAAAAGGCGATCCACGGGGGGGGTAGAGTTTGAAAATGGGACCTTTAGTACTGGTTCGTGGTACGAACCGGGACTAAAGGTCTCAACCCCATTAGTCCCGGTTCGTGCCTCAAACCGGGACTAAAGGTCTAACCTTTAGTCCCGGTTGGTGCCACCAACCGGGACTAATGGGCATCACACCCTTTACTCCCGGTTCGTGGCACGAACCGGGACTAAAGGGCCCAGGTGAACCGGGACTAATTTTTCATCTGAGTAGATGATTTTTCATATAAAAAACTTTTTCATCCGAGTTAGTATGCAAAAGTTATGCCCATTTTTACAAATTTCAGAGAGATTTTGCAAATAAAGTGAAAATTCACATTTGCAAATTTTCCCAACAACTAGACCACATATCACATGGGAAACTTATTTTCTTTTATTTTTTTGACATTTCCATCATTTTCTTTTTTTTTCAACTGAAAAGGCGAGCTACCGGGGGGTAGAGTTTGAAAATGGGACCTTTAGTACCGGTTCGTGGCACGAACCGGGACTAAAGGGCCCAGGTGAACCGGGACTCATTTTTCATCCGAGTAGATGATTTTTCATATAAAAAACTTTTTCGTCCGAGTTAGTATGCAAAAGTTATGCCCATTTTTACAAATTTCAGAGAGATTTTGCAAATAAAGTCAAAATTCACATTTGCAAATTTTCCCAACAACTAGACCACATATCACATGGGAAACTTATTTTCTTTTATTTTTTTGACATTTCCATCATTTTCTTTTATTTTTTTAACTGAAAAGGCGATCCACGGGGCGGGGGGGGGGGTAGAGTTTGAAAATGGGACCTTAAGTATCGGTTCGTGGCACGAACCGGGACTAAAGGTCTCAACCCCATTAGTCCCGGTTCGTGCCTCAAACCGGGACTAAAGGTCTAACCTTTAGTCCCGGTTGGTGCCACCAAGCGGGACTAATGGGCATCACACCCTTTAGTCCCGGTTCGTGGCACGAACCGGGACTAAGGGGCCCAGGTGAACCGGGACTAATTTTTCATCCGAGTAGATGATTTTTCATATAAAAAACTTTTTCATCCGAGTTAGTATGCAAAAGTTATGCCCATTTTTACAAATTTCACACAGATTTTGCAAATAAAGTCAAAATTCACATTTGCAAATTTTCCCAACAACTAGACCACAAATCTCATGGGAAACTTATTTTCTTTTATTTTTTGACATTTCCATCATTTTTTTTTTATTTTTTTTAAAACTGAAAAGGCGATCCACAGGGGGGGTGGGAAGAGTTTGAATATGAGACCTTTAGTACCGGTTCGTGGCACGAACCGGGACTAAAGGTCTCAACCCCATTAGTCCCGGTTCGTGCCTCAAACAGGGACTAAAGGTCTAACCTTTAGTCCCGGTTGGTGCCACCAACCGGGACTAATGGGCATCACACCCTTTAGTCCCGGTTCATGGCACGAACCGGGACTAAAGGGCCCAGGTGAACCGGGACTAATTTTTCATCCAAGTAGATGATTTTTCATATAAAAAACTTTTTCATCCGAGTTAGTATGCAAAAGTTATGCCCATTTTTACAAATTTCAGAGAGATTTTGCAAATAAAGTCAAAATTCACATTTGCAAATTTTCCCAACAACTAGACCACATATCGCATGGGAAACTTATTTTCTTTTATTTTTTTGACATTTCCATCATTTTCTTTTATTTTTTTTAAAAACAGAAAAGGCGATCTACAGGGGGGTAGAGTTTGAAAATGGGACCTTTAGTACCTGTTCGTGGCACGAACCGGGACTAAAGTTCTCAACCCATTAGTCCCGGTTCGTGCCTCAAACCGGGACTAAAGGTCTAACCTTTAGTCCCGGTTCGTGCCTCAAACCGGGACTAAAGGTCTAACCTTTAGTCCTGGTTGGTGCCAGCAACCGGGACTAATGGGCATCACACCCTTTAGTCCCGGTTCGTGGCACGAACCGGGACTAAAGGGCCCAGGTGAACCGGGACTAATTTTTCATCCGAGTAGATGATTTTTCATATAAAAAACTTTTTCATCCGAGTTAGTATGCAAAAGTTATGCCCATTTTTACAAATTTCAGAGAGATTTTGCAAATAAAGTCAAAATTCACATTTGCAAATTTTCCCAACAACTAGACCACATATCACATAGGAAACTTATTTTCTTTTATTTTTTTGACATTTCCATCATTTTCTTTTATTTATTTTTTAAACTGAAAAGGCGATCCACGGGTGGGGGGGGGTAGTGTTTGAAAATGGGACCTTTAGTCCCGGTTCGTGGCACGAACCGGGACTAAAGGTCTCAACCCCATTAGTCCCGGTTCGTGCCTCAAACCGGAATAAAGGTCTAACCTTTAGTCTCGGTTGGTGCCACCAACCGGGACTAATGGGCATCACCAGGTGAACCGGGACTAATTTTTCATCCGAGTAGATGATTTTTCATATAAAAAACTTTTTCATCCGAGTTAGTATGCAAAAGTTATGCCCATTTTTACAAATTTCAGAGAGATTTTGCAAATAAAGTCAAAATTCACATTTGCAAATTTTCCCAACAACTAGACCACATATCACATGGGAAACTTATTTTCTTTTATTTTTTTGACATTTCCATCATTTTCTTTTATTTATTTTTTAAACTGAAAAGGCGATCCACGGGTGGGGGGGGGTAGAGTTTGAAAATGGGACCTTTAGTACCGGTTCGTGGCACGAACCTGGACTAAAGGTCTCAACCCCATTAGTCCCGGTTCGTGCCTCAAACCGGGACTAAAGGTCTAACCTTTAGTCCCGGTTGGTGCCAGGAACCGGGACTAATGGGCATCACACCCTTTAGTCCCGGTTCGTGGCACGAACCGGGACTAAAGGGCCCAGGTGAACCGGGACTAATTTTTCATCCGAGTAGATGATTTTTCATATAAAAAACTTTTTCATCCGAGTTAGTATGCAAAAGTTATGCCCATTTTTACAAATTTCAGAGAGATTTTGCAAATAAAGTCAAAATTCACATTTGCAAATTTTCCCAACAACTAGACCACATATCACATGGGAAACTTATTTTCTTTTATTTTTTTGACATTTCCATCATTTTCTTTTATTTATTTTTTAAACTGAAAAGG
>NC_053025.1:9839789-9940742 GCF_003073215.2 Triticum urartu
CCGGCAAACGGGAGTTGCATAATCTCATAGTCATAGGAACATGTATAAGTCATGAAGAAAGCAATAGCAACATACTAAACGATCGGGTGCTAAGCTAATGAAATGGGTCATGTCAATCAGATCATTCAACTAATGATGTGATCTCGTTAATCAAATAACAACTCTTTGTCCATGGTTAGGAAACATAACCATCTTTGATTAACGAGCTAGTCAAGTAGAGGCATACTAGTGACACTCTGTTTGTCTATGTATTCACACATGTATTATGTTTCCGGTTAATACAATTCTAGCATGAATAATAAACATTTATCATGATATAAGGAAATAAATAATAACTTATTATTGCCTCTAGGGCATATTTCCTTCAGTCTCCCACTTGCACTAGAGTCAATAATCTAGATCACATCATCATGTGATTAACATCGATAGTTCACATCATCATGTGATTAACACCCATAGTTCACATCGCCATGTGACCAACACCCAAAGGGTTTACTGGATTCGGTAATCTAGTTCACATCGCTATGTGATTAACACCCAAAGAGTACTAAGGTGTGATCATGTTTTGCTTGTGAGAGAATCTTAGTCAACGGTCTTTCACATTCAGATCCGTTATGTATTTTGCAATTTTCTATGTCTACAATGCTCTGCACGGAGCTACTCTAGCTAATTGCTCCCACTTTCAATATGTATCTAGATCGAGACTTAGAGTCATCCAGATCCGTGTCAAAACTTGCATCGACGTAACTTTTTACGCCGAACCTTTTTGTCACGTCCATAATCGAGAAACATATCCTTATTTCACTAAGGATAATTCTGACCGCTATCCAGTGATCTACTCCTAGATCACTATTGTACTCCCTTGCCAAATCAGTGCAGGGTATACAATAGATCTGGTATACAACATGACATACTTTATAGAACCTATGGCCAAGGCATAGGGAATGACTTTCATTTTCTTTCTATCTTCTGCCGTGGTCGGGCTTTGAGTCTTACTCAACTTCACACCTTGTAATACAGGCAAGAACTCTTTCTTTGACTGCTCCATTTTGAACTATTCCAAAATTTTGTCAAGGTATGTACTTATTGAAAAAACTTGTCAAGCGTCTTGATCTATCTTTATAGATCTTGAAGCTCAATATGTAAGCAGCTTCACCGAAGTCTTTCTTTGAAAAACTCCTTTCAAACACTCCTTTATGCTTTACAGAATAATTCTACATTATTTCCGATCAACAATATGTCATTCACATATACTTATCAGAAATGTTGTAGTGCTCCCACTCACTTTCTCGTAAATACAGGCTTCACCGCATGTCTGTATAAAACTATATGCTTTGATCAACTCATCAAAGTGTATATTCCAACTCTGAGATGCTTGCACCAGTTCACAGATGGATCGCTGGAGTTTGCACATTTTGTTAGCACCTTTCGGATTGACAAAACCTTCTGGTTGCATCATATACAACTCTTCTTTAATAAATCCATTAAGGAATGCAGTTTTGTTTATCCATTTGCCAGATTTCATAAAATGCAGCAATTACTAACATGATTCAGACAGACTTAAGCATAGATACGAGTGAGAAACTCTCATCGTAGTCAACACCTTGAACTTGTCGAAAACCTTTTGCGACAATTCTAGCTTTGTAGATAGTAACACTACTATCAGCGTCCGTCTTCCTCTTGAAGATCCATTTATTTTCTATGGCTTGCCGATCATCGGGCAAATCCATCAAAGTCCATACTTTGTTCTCATACATGGATCATATCTCAGATTTCATGGCCTCAAACCATTTCGCGGAATCTGGGCTCATCATCGCTTCCTCATAGTTCGCAAGTTCGTCATGGTCTAGTAACATGACTTCTAGAACAGGATTACCGTACCACTCTGGTGCGGATTTCACTCTGGTTTACCTACGAGATTCAGTAGTAACTTGATCTGAAGTTACATGATCATCATCATTAGCTTCCTCACTAATTGGTGTAGTAGTCACAAGAACAGATTTCTGTGATGAACTACTTTCCAATAAGGGAGAAGGTACAATTACCTTATCAAGTTTTCTACTTTCCTCCCACTCACTTCTTTCGAGAGAAACTCCTTCTCCAGAAAGTTTCCGAATATAGCAACAAAAGTCTTGCCTTCGGATCTGTGATAGAAGGTGTATCCAATAGTTTCCTTTGGATATCCTATGAAGACACATTTCTCCGATTTGGGTTCGAGCTTATCAGGTTGAAGCTTTTTCTCATATGCATCGCAGCCCCAAACTTTCAGAAACGACAACTTTGGTTTCTTGCCAAACCATAGTTCATAAGGCATCGTCTCAACGGATTTTGATGGTGCCCTATTTAACGTGAATGCAGCTGTCTCTAATGCATAACCCCAAAACGATAGATCGGTAAGAGACATCATAGATTGCACTGTATCCAATAAAGTACGGTTATGACGTTCGGACACACCATTATGCTGTGGTGTTCCATGTGGCATGAGTTTGTGAAACTATTCCACATTGTTTTAACTGAAGACCAAACTCGCAACTTAAATATTTTACTTCTGCGATCATATTGTAGAAACTTTCATTTTTTGTTACGATGATTCTCCACTTCACTCTGAAATTCTTTGAACTTTTCAAATGTTTCAGACTTATGTTTCACCAAGTAGATATACTCATATCTGCTCAAATCATCTGCGAAGATCAGAAAATAATGATACCTGTCGCGAGCCTTAATATTCATCGGACCACATACATCAGTATGTATGATTTCCAACAAATCTGTTGCTCGCTCCATTGTTCCGAATAACAGAGTTTTAGTCATCTTGCCCATGAGGCATGGTTCGCAAGCATCAACTGATTCATAATCAAGTGATTCCAAAAACCCCATCAGCATGGAGTTTCTTCATGCGCTTTACACCAATATGACCTAAACGGCAGTGCTACAAATAAATTGCACTATCATTATTAACTTTGCATCCTTTGGTTTCAATATTATGATTATGTGTATCACTATGATCGAGATCCAACGAACTATTTTCATTGGGTGTGTAACCATATAAGGTTTTATTCATGTAAACAGAACAACAATTTATTCTCTTACTTAAATGAATAACCGTATTACAATAAACATGATCAAATCATATTCATGCTCAACGCAAACACTAAATAACACTTATTCAGGTTCAACACTAATCCCGAAAGTGTAGGGAGTGTGCGATGATGATCATATCAATCTTGGAACCACTTCCAACACACATCGTCACTTCACCCTTAATTAGTCTCTGTTTATTCTGCAACTCCCGTTTCGAGTTACTAATCTTAGCAACTGAACTTGTATAAAATACTGAGGGGTTGCTAT
This sequence comes from Triticum urartu, assembly GCF_003073215.2. Taxonomy (NCBI): domain Eukaryota; kingdom Viridiplantae; phylum Streptophyta; class Magnoliopsida; order Poales; family Poaceae; genus Triticum; species Triticum urartu. Next base: position 9,843,138 of record NC_053025.1, read on the forward strand.
AAACACTAGTAAAGTACACATCAATAACATGTATATCAAATATACTTATGTTCACTTTGCCATCCTTCTTATCCGCCAAATACTTGGGGCAGTTCCACTTCCAGTGACCAGTCCCTTTGCAGTAGAAGCACTTAGTCTCAGGCTTAGGATCAAACTTGGGCTTCTTCACTTGAGCAGCAACTTGCTTGCTGTTCTTCTTGAAGTTCCCCTTCTTCCCTCTGCCCTTTTCTTGAAACTAGTGGTCTTGTCAACCATCAACACTTGATGTTTTTCTTGATTTCTACCTTTGTTGATTTCAGCATCACGAAGAGCTTGGGAGTTGTTTCCGTTATCCCTTGCATATTATAGTTCATCACGAAGTTCTACTAACTTGGTGATGGTGACTAGAGAATTCTGTCAATCACTATCTTATCTGGAAGATTAACTCCCACTTGATTCAAGCGATTGTAGTACCCAGACAATCTGAGCACATGCTCACTAGTTGAGCGATTCTCCTCCATCTTTTAGCTATAGAACTTGTTGGAGACTTCATATCTCTCAACTCAGGTATTTGCTTGAAATATTAACTTCAACTCCTGGAACATCTCATATGGTCCATGACATTCAAAACGTCTTTGAAGTCCCGATTCTAAGCCATTAAGCATGGTGCACTAAACTATCAAGTAGTCATCATATTGAGCTAGCCAAACGTTCATAGCGTCTGCATCTGCTCCTGCAATAGGTCTGTCACCTAGCGGTGCATCAAGGACATAATTCTTCTGTGCAGCAATGAGATTAAAACCTCAGATCACGGATCCAATCCGCATCATTGCTACTAACATCTTTCAACACAATTTTCTCTAGGAACATAACAAAAATAAACATATGAAAGCAACAACGCGAGCTATTGATCTACAACATAGATATGCTAATACTACCAGGACTAAGTTCATGATAAATTAAAGTTCAATTAATCATATTACTTAAGAACTCCCACTTAGATAGACATCCCTCTAATCTTCTAAGTGATCACGTGATCCAAATCAACTAAACCATAACCGATCATCACGTGAGATGGAGTAGTTTTCAATGGTGAACATCGTTATGTTGATCATATCTACTATATGATTCACGCTCGACCTTTCGGTCTCCATGTTCCGAGGCCATATCTGCATATGCCAGGCTCGTCAAGTTTAACCTGAGTATTCTGCGTGTGCAAAAACTGGCTTGCACCCGTTGTAGATGGACGTAGAGCTTATCACACCCGATCATCACGTGGTGTCTGGGCACGACGAACTTTGGCAACGGTGCATACTCAGGGAGAACACTTCTTGATAATTTAGTGAGAGATCATCTTATAATGCTACCGTCAATCAAAGCAAGATAAGATGCATAAAAGATAAACATCACATGCAATCAATATAAGTGATATGATATGGCCATCATCATCATGTGCCTGTGATCTCCATCTCCGAAGCACCGTCATGATCACCATCGTCACCGGCGCGACACCTTGATTTCCATCGTAGCATCGTTGTCGTCTCACCAATCTTATGCTTCCACGACTATCGCTACCGCTTAGTGATAAAGTAAAGCATTACATCGCGATTGCATTGCATACAATAAAGCGACAACCATATGGCTCCTGCCAGTTGCCGATAACTCGGTTACAAAACATGATCATCTCATACAATAAAATTTAGCATCATGTCTTGACCATATCACATCACAACATGCCCTGCAAAAACAAGTTAGACGTCCTCTACTTTGTTGTTGCAAGTTTTACGTGGCTGCTACGGGCTTAAGCAAGAACCAATCTCACCTACGCATCAAAACCACAACGATAGTTTGTCAATTTGACTCCGTTTTAACCTTCGCAAGGACCGGGATTAGCCATACTTGGTTCAACTAAAGTTGGAGAGACAGTCGCCCGCAAGCCACCTATGTGCAAAGCACGTCGGGGGAACCGGTCTCGCGTAAGCGTACGCGTAATGTTGGTCCGGGTCGTCTCGTCTAACAATGCCGCCGAACCAAAGTATGACATGCTGGTAGGCAGTATGACTTATATCGCCCACAACTCACTTGTGTTCTACTCGTGCATATAACATCAACATAAATAACCTAGGCTCGGATGCCACTGTTGGGTTTCATAGTAATTTCAAAAAAATTCCTACGCGCACGCAAGATCATGTGATGCATAGCAACGAGAGGGGAGAGTGCTGTCTACGTACCCACGCAGACCGACTGCGGAAGCGATGACACAATGTAGAGGAAGTAGTCGTACGTCTTCACGATCCAACCGATCAAGCACCGAAACTACGGCACCTCCGAGTTCGAGCACACGTTCAGCTCGATGACGATCCCCGGACTCCGATCCAGCAAAGTGTCGGGGAAGAGTTTCGTCAGCACGACGGCGTGGTGACGATCTTGATGTACTACAGCAGCAGGGCTTCGCCTAAACTCCGCTACAGTATTATCGAGGACTATGGTGGCTGGGGGCACCGCACACGGCTAAGGAATAGATCACGTGGATCAACTTGTGTTTCTTTGATCTGTCTTTGGTGCTAGCCCTGCCCCTCTATTTATATCTTGAGCCCTGGGGTCGAAACTTGGAGTTAAAGCCTTCACAAAGTCGGTTTCACCCGATAGGCAAGAGTCCTTCTCGGACTCCAGGGCCAGACGCCAGGGATCCCGGCGTCTGGACCCAAGACGCTAGGGACCCTGGCGTCTGGCCCCTGGACTCCGCAAAACTTCCTTTTGCGCTTTCCAAAAACCTTGTGGGCTTTCCCCTTTGGCCCAAATAAAGTGTTCTCGTACCCAAACATTTCGGGAAACATCCGGAACCCCTTCCGGTGATTTCCGGAACCCTTCCGGTGACCAAACACTATATAATATCAAACTTTATCTCCGGACACAATTCCGAGTTCCTCGTTCATGGTCCGTGAATCTCATCTCGGACTTCCGAACAACTTTCGGTACATCAAAAATTGCATAACCTCATATATAACTGTCATCCGTAACCTTAAGCGTGTGCGGACCCTACGGGTTCGAAAACAATGGGTTTTAAGAGCCATGACCCCGAGAGAAAAAACATGTCCCCCCTCCCGGGTCCCAAAATAACCATGCGGGGATCCTGGGAATGCCCATAATTTTGGCCTCCTACATATTCCTACGAAAGAAATTCTTTATCGGTTCCCCCAGACCCGCAAATAAAAAACATACGTTTGGTTCCTTTTGTTCATCGTATGGTTACTCTTTGCCCCGAGGAATTTTTCGGATCATCGGTATTCCCAATACCGTAGTTTTTCAATCTCGGTTTACCGGCAAGGTTTTCCTTCTTTTTACTCGTTTCTCCGTAAATTACAATTCATCCCCCTTTCGCAAACTAACAAATATTAAGGTTTACAATGCCTTTGCAAAGGCCTTATGTGATGTTCATTAACCGAGAAAAGGGCCAGAGAGATAACCCTCTCCGAACAATTCGGCAGTGGGACAAATCCTTAATCTCTGAAATACGCCAACCCAACATTACCTTTGGAGACACCTGTAGAGCTCCTTTATAATCACCCAGTTACGTTGTGACGTTTGGTAGCACACAAAGTGTTCCTCCGGCAAACGGGAGTTGCATAATCTCATAGTCATAGGAACATGTATAAGTCATGAAGAAAGCAATAGCAACATACTAAACGATCGGGTGCTAAGCTAATGGAATGGGTCATGTCAATCAGATCATTCTCCTTAATGATGTGATCCCGTTAATCAAATAACAAACTCATTGTTCATGGTTAGGAAACATAACCATCTTTGATTAACGAGCTAGTCAAGTAGAGGCATACTAGTGACACTGTTTGTCTATGTATTCACACATGTATTATGTTTCCGGTAATACAATTCTAGCATGAATAATAAACATTTATCATGATATAAGGAAATAAATAATAACTTTATTATTGCCTCTAGGGCATATTTCCTTCAGTCTCCCACTTGCACTAGAGTGAAAGAAGGCGCCTCAAGGCGACCTTCCCGGACTCCAGGAGCAAAGGGAGCAAGGCTCCCGGGGCTCCAAGTTCGGCTCTAGCCGAACACCGCGTTCGGAACCTCCAGTGGTTCCGGACTCTCGGCAAGGCGGCCCCCTTCCAAGAAGGGGGCAAGAGCCCTGCCGGTGACCTCTGTCCATCCAGAGGCACCGGACAACCTGGGGAGCGCTTCGCGGCGCTTCCATCGACGAAGAGCACCGCACTATTATGAGTGCGGTGATCAAGAAGGTTCAGTCCGCCAAGAGCGAACTGACTGAAGCCTGTGCCAGCCTTCTAACAGGCTTTGAGGTAAGTATTTAAAATATAGGAAAAATATTACCGCATAGACAGTAGCCCCTGATGCTTTGTTTGGTGTTCACAAAGAAAAGCCGAATAGAGGATCAAATAATATCTGCAGGAGTCTAATATAAGTATGTCTGTATATGCGTATGCAGGCTTCGCTGCTGACCTCTGCCGCACTGACTGCGGAGGTCGCTGCACTGAAGCAGGACCTCGAGGGGTCCGAGAAAGGAGCTCGGCCTTGCTAAGAGGCAGCTCGAGGAGAACAAAGGTAAGTAATACCTAGTCTGACAAGATGCGATGCAAAATGACAGGATCATCATGAATTTGCGCCAGGGCCATGACCGAAGTGGGACCCTGAAGCAAGCGATGTCCGAGGGCCAAAAACAAAGCGGCCCAGGAGCGCACCGAGCGGGAAAAGCTAAGAGGCACGGGTGGGCGAGGTGCTAGCAAGAGCTCCAAGCTCTCGTGACGAAGCACGAAGGGCGTTGGAGCTTGACTCAAGACGCGAGAGTCTGAGCTTGCCTGCGACCTTGGGAGAGCGCAAACAAAGAATTGCCAAACGGCCCCTGAAGCCCATAAGGCCCCTCCCCAGGAGATTGAGAACGATGAAGGAAGAAGCGGCCGGGTTTAAAGGCCAATTCAATAAATGCCCCAAAGGGCAACGCCATGTTGAAAAAGTTAAATTACTTTGGTTACTTTTTACCGAGTCGGAAGCTCTTTTCCAGGAGCATTTCCACAAGATTTTTCCCCCGCAAGCGTTGAGTCAGAATGCCAGCAAAAGTTTTTAACCAGGGCCGAGGAGAGGAAAAGCCGCTTGATGGGAAGCTGTTTCCCCTTTGGTCCCCTCTCAGTTTAATCGCTGGGAAACCCCGAAAATATCCGAATGCCTATGAGGCGACCAGCTTTTGAAGACTGGTCAAGGCCTGCCCACAAGGGAGGCCCGAAAACAGGCCCCATTTGAGGCCTTTTATAGTCCGGAATGTTGGCTTGGCGATGCCCCCCCTCCCCCAAACAAGCTTATTCGGGCCCTGGCGAGGGGCTTTTGGTGAATGCCTGCCCATTGGCTTTTAAAAGTCCATCAAGCGGCCCCCCGTCGCCATCGAAGGGTGGCACGCCCGGGCTCTTTTTTCCCGTTGGGGGCCCCGAAGGTGCCACTGGGCCAAGAATGGGAATGCGTGAAGCTTGGGTTGAAAGGAGGGGTCACCCCGCCCGCAGGGCAGGAGCATCGCACCCCGAAGATTGTATTTTATGAAGGGTGGTTCCTGAAAGGGGTTGCCCCCGTTCCTTGTAAGCGGACGAGTGTGCGAAGGAAAATGTTAATAAAATTTGAATGACTTGCCTCGTGGTTGGAAATCCCTGGTATTAATGAAAAACCTTTTTTCAATATGTTGTTATGCAATGCTTTGTTTGAATTTAAAATATTACCTTCTGTTCGGCTGTTTATCAAATCTTGAAGAGATGGCTAGTCGTCGGCTTCTGCCCCCATGCCATGAGTGCTGGGGTGTTCGGGATAAACTGAGCACTCTTGTTCCCATTGTTGGGTCCTTCGAGGGAGGTGCTCAGCACAACAAACAAGGAAATCAGACTATAATGCTTTATCACTCTCACTTAGCCATAGAATTCTACAATTTTAAATTTTGGCGAAGCCCCTAGTATTCGGAAGGCGAATTCGGGGCGCTATACACGCCTTAAGCCGGACCAAGCCGACTCCTCGCTCTAAGCGGCATAAGTCTTTAGGGACTCGAGACCTCTCGAACAGCGACCAGCTCTCGCCTTATCATGACAGTCAGTTTTAGCTTTCTCTACTAGGTGCTTAGCCCAGAATGGGGCACAATCGCAGTAGTTCTCCCAGTGCTACCTTAGCCGATATAGCGGAACGTAAGGTACCAAAACATGGGAGCCGGGCAAACCCAACTATTGACCCAAGACATGATTCAGAGCTTGAATGCTATAATCTACGTACATGTTTCGGCAAAATTGGTTGAAGGAAATATGCCCTAGAGGCAATAATAAAGTTATTATTTATATTTACTTATGTCATGATAAATGTTTATTATTCATGCTAGAATTGTATTAACCGGAAACTTATTACATGTGTGAATACATAGACAAACAGAGTATCCCTAGTATGCCTCTACTTGACTAGCTCGTTAATCAAAGATGGTTAAGTTTCCTATGTGTTGTCATTTGATGAACGAGATCACATCATTAGAGAATGATGTGATGGACAAGACCCATCCGTTAGCTTAGCATAATGATCGTTCAGTTTTATTGCTACTGCTTTCTTCATAACTTATACATGTTCCTCTGACTATGAGATTATGCAACTCCCGAATACCGGAGGAACACCTTGTGTGCTATCAAACGTCACAACGTAACTGGGTGGTTATAAAGATGCTCCACAGGTGTCTCCGATGGTGTTTGTTGAGTTGGCACAGATCGAGATTAGGATTTGTCACTCCGTGTATCGGAGAGGTATCTCTGGGCCCTCTCTGTAATGCACATCACTCTAAGCCTTGCAAGCATTGTGACTAATGAGTTAGTTGCGGGATGATGCATTACGGAACGAGTAAAGAGACTTGCCGATAACGAGATTGAACTAGGTATGAGGATACCGAAGATCGAATCTCGGGCAAGTAACATACCGATGACAAAGGGAACAACATATATCGTTATGCGGTTTGACCGATAAAGATCTTCGTAGAATATGTGGGAGCCAATATGAACATCCAGGTTCCGCTATTGGTTATTGACCAGAGACGTGTCTCGGTCATTTCTACATAGTTCTCGAACCCGTAAGGTCCGCACGCTTAACGTTCGCTGACGATCGGTATTATGAGTTTATGTGTTTTGATGTACCAAAGTTTGTTCGGAGTCCCGGATAAGATCGGGGACATGACGAGGAGTCTCGAAATGGTCGAGGCGTAAAGATCGATATATTGGAAGGCTATATTCGGACATCAGAAAGGTTCCGAGTGATTCGGGTATTTTTCGGAGTACCGAAGAGTTACGGGAATTCGCCGGGAGGGTCAATGGGCCTTAGTGGAAATAGAGGGCAACAAGGAAGTGTGGGGTGCGCCCCCCTAGGCCCAAACCAAATTGGTTTAGGGATTTGGGGGTCAGCCCCCTCTTTCCTTCTCCCCTCCTCCTCTTTCCTTCCCCTCCTAGTTGGACTAGGAAAGGGGGAACCTACTCCTAGTAGGAGTAGGATTCCCTCCTTGGGGCGCACCCTATGAGGCCGCCGGCCTCCTCCCCTTGCTCCTTTATATACGTGGCCAGGGGCACCCCATAGACACACAAGTTGATCATTGAACTTTTAGCCGTGTGCAGTGCCCCCCTCCACCATAATCCACCTCGGTCATATCGTAGCAGTGCTTAGGCGAAGCCCTGCGTCGGTAGCTTCATCAACACCGTCATCACGCTGTCGTGCTGACGGAACCCTCCCTCGAAGCTCTACTGGATCGTGAGTTCGTGGGACGTCACCGAGCTGAACGTGTGCAGATCGCGGAGCTGCCGTACGTTCGGTACTAGGATCGGTCGATCGTGAAGACGTACGACCAAATCAACCGAGTTGTCATAACGCTTCCTCTTACGGTCTACGAGGGTATGTGGACGACACTCTCCCCTCTCGTTGCTATGCATCACCATGATCTTGCGTGTGCGTAGGATTTTTTTTGAAATTACTGCGTTCCCCAATAGTGTCATCCGAGCCAGGTCTATGCATAGATGTTATATGCACGAGTAGAACACAAAGGAGTTGTGGGCGTGGGTATATACATATTTCTTGCCGTCACTAGTTGATTCTTGATTCGGCAGTATTGTTGGATGAAGCGGCCCAGACCGACATTACGCATACGCTTACGTGAGACTGGTTCTACCGACGTGCTTCACAACTAGGTGGCTGGTGGGTGTCAGTTTCTCCAACTTTAGTTGAATCGGTTTCAATGAACATGGTTCTTTCTGAAGATCAAAAAGCAATCACTATACTACGTTGTGGTTTTGATGCATAGGTAAGAATGGTTCTTGCTAGAAGCCCGTAGAAGCCACGTAAAACTTGCAACAACAAAGTAGAGGACGTCTAACTTGTTTTTGCAGGGCATGTTGTGATATGATGTGGTCAAGACATGATGAGATATAAATTGTTGTATGAGATGATCATGTGTTGTTAAAGTTATCGGCAACTGGCAGGAGCCTTATGGTTGTCTCTTTATTGCATAAGATGCAAGCGCCATACAATTGCTTTACTTTATCACTATGCGATAGCAATAGTTGCAAAAGCAATAGTTGGCGAGGCGACCATGTGATGACACGTTGATAGAGATCAAGATGATGGAGATCATGGTGTCATGCCGATGACGATAGAGATCATGACGATGTTTTGGAGATGGAGATCAAAGGCACAAGATGATGATGGCCATATCATGTCACAAATTTTGATTGCATGTGATATTTATTCTTTATGTATCTTATTTTGCTTAGTTTGGCGGTAGCATTATAAGATGATCTCTCACTAAATTTTAAGGTATAAGTGTTCTCCTTGAGTATGCACCATTGCGACAGTTCGTCGTGCCGAGACACCACGTGATGATCGGGTGTGATAAGCTCTACGTTCACATACAATGGGTGCAAGCTAGTTGTGCACACGCGGAATACTCGGGTTAAACTTGACGAGCCTAGCATATGCAGATATGGCCTCGGAACACTGGAGACTGAAAGGTCGAGCGTGAATCATATAGTAGATATGATCAACATAGTGATGTTCACCATTGAAAACTACTCCATCTCACGTGATGATCGGACATGGGTTAGTTGATTTGGATCACGTGATCATTTAGATGACTAGAGGGATGTCTATCTAAGTGGGAGTTCTTAAGTAATATGATTAATTGAACTTTAATTTATCATGAACTTAGTCCTGATAGTATTTGCATATCTATGTTGTAGATCAATAGCTTGCGATGTAGCTCCCCGTTTATTTTTTGATATGTTCCTAGAGAAAAATAAGTTGAAAGATGATAGTAGCAATGATGCGGACTGGGTCCATGATCTAAGGATTATCCTCATTGCCGCACAGAAGAATTATGTCCTTGATGCACCGCTAGGTGACAGACCTATTGCAGGAGCAGATGCAGACGTTATGAACGTTTGACAAGCTCGGTATGATGACTATTTAATAGTTTAGTGCACCATGCTTTACGGCTTAGAACCGGGATTTCAAAAACGTTTTGAACACCATGGAACATATAAGATGTTCTAAGAGTTGAAATTGGTATTTCATACTCATGCCCGTGTCGAAAGGCATGAGACCTCTGACAGTACTTTGCCTACAAGGTGGAGGAGAATAGCTCAACCAGTGAGCATGTGCTCAGATTGTCTGGGTACTACAATTGCTTGAATCAAGTGGGAGTTAATCTTCCAGATAATATAGTAATTGATAAAGTTCTCTAGTCACTATCACCAAGTTACTAGAACTTAGTGATGAACTATAATATGCAAGGGATGACGAAAGTAATTCCCAAGCTCTTCGCGATGCTGAAATCGGTGAAGGTAGAAATCAAGAAATAGCTTCAAGTGTTGATGGTTAACAAGACCAGTAGTTTCAAGAAAAGGGCAAAGGGAAAGAAAGAGGAACTTCAAAGAAGAAAGGCAAGCAAGTTGCCACTCCCATGAAGAAGCTCAAAGTTAGACCCAAGCCTAAAACTGAGTGCTTCTACTGCAAAGGAAATGGTCACTGGAAGTGGAACTACCCTAGATACTTGGCGGATAAGAAGGATGGCATAGTGAACAAAGGTATATTGGATATACATGTTATTGATGTGTACTTTACTAGTGTTTATAGCAACCCCTCGGTATTTGATACTCGTTCAGTTTCTATGAGTAGTAACTCGAAACGGGAGTTGAAAAATAAACAGAAACTAGTTAAGGGTGAGGTGATGATGTGTGTTGGAAGTGATTCCAAGGTTGATAAGATCATCATCACACACTCTCTATACTTTCGAGATTAGTGTTGACCTAAATAAATGTTATTTGGCGTTTGCGTTGAGCATGAATATGATTTGATCATGTTTATTGCAATATTGTTATTCATTTAAGTCAGAGAATAATTGTTGTTCTGTTTACATGAATAAAACCTTCGATGGTCATACACCCAATGAAAATAGTTTGTTGGATCTCCATTGTAGTAATACACATATTCATAATATTGAAGCCAAAAGATGCAAAGTTAATAATGATAGTGCAAATTATATGTGGCACTGCCGTTTAGGTCATATTGGTGTAAAGTGCATGAAGAAACTCCATGCTGATCGACTTTTGGAATCACTTGATGGTTGTGAACCATGCCTCATGGGCAAGATGACTAACACTCCGTTCTCCAGAACAATGGAACGAGCAACTGACTTATTGGAAATAATACATACTGATGCATGCGATCTGATAAGTGTTGAGGCTCGCGGAGGGTATCGTTATTTTCTGACCTTCACAGATGATTTGAGCAGATATGGGTATATCTTCTTAATGAAACCTAAGTCTGAAACATTTGAAAAGTTCAAAGAATTTCAGAGTGAAGTGGAAAATCATCGTAACAAGAAAATAAAGTTTCTGCGATCTGATCATGGAGGAGAATATTTGAGTTACGAGTTTGGTCTTCATTTGAAACAATGCGGAATAGTTTCGCAACTCACGCCACCTGGAACACCACAGCGTAATGGTGTGTCCGAACATCGTAACCATACTTTATTAGATATGGTGCAATCTATGATGTCTCTTACCGATTTACCCCTATCGTTTTGGGGTTATGCATTAGAGACAACTGCATTCACGTTAAATAGGGCACCATCTAAATCCGTTGAGACGACACCATATGAACTGTGGTTTGGCAAGAAACCAAAGTTGTCGTTTCTTAAAGTTTGGGGTTGCGATGCTCATGTGAAAAAGTTTCATCCTAATAAGCTCAAACCCAAATCGGAGAAATGTGTCTTCATAGGATACCCAAAGGAGACAGTTGGGTACACCTTCTATCACAGATCCGAAGGCAAGACATTTGTTGCTAAGAATCGATCCTTTCTAGAGAAGGAGTTTCTCTCGAAAGAAGTGAGTGGGAGGAAAGTAGAACTTGATGAGGTAACTGTACCTGCTCCCTTATTGGAAAGTAGTTCATCACAGAGATCTGTTCCTGTGAGTCTTACACCAATTAGTGAGGAAGCTAATGATGATGATCATGTAACTTTAGATCAAGTTACTACCGAACCTCGTAGGTCAACCAGAGTGAGATCCGCACCAGAGTGGTACGGTAATCCTATTCTAGAGGTCATGTTACTTGACCATGACAAACCTACGAACTATGAGGAAGCGATGATGAGCCCAGATTCCGCGAAATGGCTTGATGCCATGAAATCTGAGATGTGATCCATGTATTAGAACAAAGTATGGACTTTGATTGACTTGCCCATTGATAGGTGAGCCATAATAATAAATGGATTTTCAAGAGGAAGACAGACACTGATAGTAGTGTTACTATCTACAAAGCTCGAATTGTCGCAAAACGTTTTTTGACAAGTTCAAGAGGTTGACTACGATGATATTTTCTCACTCATAGCGATGCTTAACTTTGTCCAAATCATGTTAGCAATTGCCACATTTTATGAAATCTAGCAAGTGGATGTCAAAATTGCATTCCTTAATGGATTTCTTAAAGAAGAGTTGTATATGATGCAACAAGAAGGTTTTGTCAATCCTAAAGGTGCTAACAGAGTGTGCAAGCTCCAGCGATCCATCTATGGACTGGTGCAAGCATCTCGGAGTTGGAATATATACTTTGATAAAGTGATCAAAGCATATGGTTTTATACGGACTTGCGGTGAAGCCTGTATTTACAAGAAAGTGAGTGGGAGCACTACAACATTTCTGATAAGTATATGTGAATGACATATTGTTGATCGAAAATAATGTAGAATTTTCTGGAAAGCATAAATGAGTGTTTGAAAAGAGTTTTTCAAAGAAAGACCTCGATGAAGCTACTTACATGTTGAGCATCAAGATCTATAGAGATAGATCAAGACGCTTGACATATTTTCAATGAGTATATACCTTGACAAGATTTTGAAGTAGTTCAAAATGGAAAAGTCAAAGAAGGAGTTCTTGCCTATGTTGCAAGGTGTGAAGTTGAGTAAAGACTCAAAACCCGACCACAACAGAAAATAGAAAGAGAATGAAAAGTCATTCCCTATGCCTCAGTCATAGGTTCTATAAAGTTTGCTATGCTGTGTACCAGACCTATTGTTTACCTTAGCATGATTTTGGCAAGGGAGTACAATAGTGATCTAGGAGTAGATCACTGAACAGCGGTCAAAATTATCCTTGGAGGACTAAGGATATATTTCTCGGTTATGGAGGTGATAAAAGAGTTTGTCGTAAAGAGTTACGTTGATGCAAGCTTTTGACACCGATCTAGATAACTCTAAGTCTCGATCTAGATACATATTGGAAGTGGGAGCAATTGGCTAGAGTAGCTCTGAGCAAAGCATTGTAGACATAGAAAATTTGCAAAATACGTACGGCTCTGAATGTGGCATACCCGTTGACTAAATTTCTCAAAACATGATCACTCTTTGAGTGTTAATCACATAGCGATGTGAACTAGATTATCGACTCTAGTAAACCTTTGGGTGTTAGTCACATGGAGATGTGAACTACTCACATAAAGATGTGAACTATAGGTGTTAAATCACATGACGATGTGAACTAGATTATTGACTCTAGTGCAAGTGGGAGATTGAAGGAAATATGCCCTAGATGCAATAATAAAGTTGTTATTTATATTTCCTTATGTCATGATAAATGTTTATTATTCATGCTAGAATTGTATTAACCGGAAACTTAGTACATGTGTGAATACATAGACAAACAAAGTATCCCTAGTATGCTTCTACTTGACTAGCTGGTTAATCAAAGATGGTTAAGTTTCCTAACCATGGACATGTGTTGTCATTTGACGAACGGGATCACATCATTAGAGAATGATGTGATGGACAAGACCCATCCATTAGCTTAGCATAATGATCGTTCAATTTTATTGCTACTGCTTTCTTCATAACTTATACATGTTCCTCTAACTATGAGATTATGCAACTCTCGAATAATGGAGGAACACCTTGTGTGCTATCAAACGTCACAGCGTAACTGGGTGATTATAAATATGCTCTATAGGTGTCTCCGATGGTGTCTGTTGAGTTGGCATAGATCGAGATTAGGATTTGTCACTCCGTGTATTGGAGAGGTATCTCTGGGCCCTCTCGGTAATGCACATCACTCTAAGCCTTGAAAGCATTGTGACTAATGAGTAAGTTGCGGGATGATGCATTACAGAATGAGTAAAGAGACTTGCCGGCAACGGGATTGAACTAGGTATGAGGATACCGACGATCGAATCTCGGGCAAGTAACATACCGATGACAAAGGGAACAACGTATATCGTTGTGCGGTTTGACCGATAAAGATCTTTGTAGAATATGTGGGAGCCAATATGAACATCCAGGTTCCGCTATTGGTTATTGACCAGAGACGTTTCTCGGTCATGTCTACATAGTTCTCAAACTCGTAGGGTCCGCACGCTTAACGTTCGGTGACGATCGGTATTATGAGTTTATATGTTTTGATGTACCGAAGTTTGTTCGGAGTCCCGGATGAGATCGGGGACATGACGAGGAGTCCCGAAATGGTCGAGACGTAAAGATCGATATATTGGAAGGCTATATTCGGACATCGGAAAGGTTCCGAGTGATTTGGGTATTTTTCGGAGTACTAAAGAGTTACGGGAATTCGCCGGGAGGGTTAACGGGCCTTAGTGGAAATAGAGGGCAGCAAGGAAGTGTGGGGTGCGCCCCCCTAGGCCCAAACCGAATTGGTTGGGGTCAGCCCCCTCTTTCCTTCTCCCCTCCTCCTCTTTCCTTCCCCTCCTAGTTGGACTAGGAAAGGGGGAACCTACTCTTAGTAGGAGTAGGATTCCCCCCTTGGGGCGCACCCTATGAGGCCGCCAGCATCCTCCCCTTGCTCTTTTATATACGCGGCCAGGGGGCACCCCATAGACACACAAGTTGATCATTGATCTTTTAGCCATGTGCGGTGCCCTCCTCCACCATAATCCACCTCGGTCATATCATAGCAGTGCTTAGGCGAAGCCCTGCGTCGGTAGCTTCATCAACACCGTCATCACGCCGTCATGCTGACGGAACTCTCCCTCGAAGCTCTACTGGATCGTGAGTTCGTGGGACGTCACCGAGCTGAACGTGTGCAGATCGCGGAGGTGCCGTACGTTCGGTACTAGGACCGGTCGATCATGAAGACGTACGACTGCATCAACCGCGTTGTCATAACGCTTCCGCTTATGGTCTACGAGGGTACGTGGACGGACTCTCCCCTTTTGTTGCTATGCATCACCATAATCTTGCGTGTGCGCGTAGGATTTTTTTTTGAAATTACTGTGTTCCCCAACATCCGTAGATGTCGCTTTTCCACCATGGGGCAGTTTCGGAGCTCGTCCTCTCCCTGCACCTCCAGGTCAATTTCCCTCGAGCGTGAAAACCTAAGACTCCGGCATGGGCAGGGCGACAACATTGATTTCCACTTCGCTACCTCCTTTGGGGCGTCCCCTAGAAGGTTATTAATCTCTTATGCGTGTGTTATCCCAGAACTGGACATGCACAACATCGGGGTTGCCAGGTGGTTGACCATTGTTGTGGTTGCGGATGTTGAGGCGACTTCCTCTCGTTCGGTGGTGGTGCTGCTTCTTTGAGTGGCAGCGATGAGGGTGGCAAGAGGAGCAAGGTCGCGGCAATATCCTTCATCATTGATTGTTCGGCATTGCCCTCGAGCATGAAGTCGGAATTGTAGCATTGCAGAGTGACGTGGCGGCAAGGATGGGACACGCTTCTCCTGCGAGGCTTGTTATCGAAGTCGGAGCTGCTTGATCCTCAACGAGTTTCGCTGATTGTTGGGCATAGGCCGACGGGGTTCTCGTATGTCATTCGTTCTGAGGGCTTTTGGTAGGTTGTCTACGGTGGAGTGAGAGTCATTTGATCAGGGAGAAGTGATGACGACGACACTTTGTAGCCAACCTCAGTGGTGTTCTTTTTGACGGTAAGCATGGATCTCGTGGATAGCCAGGTCAGCAGGATTCCTTGTATTGGGGGGTGTTGTAACGGTTTACGTTTGATTTTTCACAAATTGACCGGAGAACTCTTTGCATTTTTTTAATGAATTGATACTTAAGGGTCCTACTTAAAAAAACCAGATTGATTGTTTTAATGAATTGATTCTTAAGGGTCCGACTCACAAATTGATTGTTTTGACACTTTTTTGGGTGCTATGATGTTCTCCCTGTGGTTTGGGTGCATCTTTTGGTGCAGATTCTTAAGGGTCCGACTCACAAATTGATTGTTTTGACACCTTTTTTTTTTCTTGTGATTGTGTCCCTCCTTTGGTGCGTTGCAAAGAAAATAAAAGTGCCATCTTCTCGCCACTTTACAGTGGCGCAACTAGCTAGGACCGGGACGGCAACACGAACTCCTGTTCCCGGACGCGCGGGGGGCGGCCCCCGGTGGGTGGTGGCGCGTCGCGGCCAAGATCCATGGTCACCTCGGAGCGCACGTACCGGTCGATCGGACTGGAATGATCGATTAGACAGCGCTTTTCCTGCTGCGGACTAGGGATATTATAGCTGCTCACTCACCCATCGGTGATTGTCATACCAACAAAGCAACCGCGTCCTTTCATAGCTGGTCGTCGATCGAGCTTGCTTCCTAGGAAGCATCGATTGGTCGTGGAAAGATTGTGTCCTTACAATCTGGTTTGTTAAGGTGAGCACACCAATGAGACGACATGCGTATGATATACTTCCTCCGTTCCTACATATAAGTTTTTGTAAAGATTTCACTATAAACCACATACGAATGTATAGATGCATTTTAAAGTGTAGATTCACTCATTTTGCTTCATATGTGATTTATAGTGAAATCTCTTCAAACACTTATACTCCATTCGTTTCAAAATAGATGATTCAATTTTGTATTCCCTTCATTTTTATATACAAGGCCATTATGAAATATACGTTTTACATCTATACAAGGCCACCAATAGCAATCGAGATAAAATTAATAATATTTTCTCGTACTAGCAACACATTTAATAATTGCATTCATGCAGTCATAATGACAGTCAGCTACTTCCGTCACTCAGTTTTTTTGCATGCATGTGGGGTATTAATGATCTCAGTTAACGAAAAAAGCTGACTTTCAAAGCAGACATTAAATTTTACATTAGTACCTATAATTTGAGTTTGTGGCCTTGTATATAGTAAAAATAAAGGGAGTACTAACTTTAATACAAAGTTGGATCATCTATTGTAGAACGGAGGAAGTTATTTAGTAACAGAGGGAGTACAGTATTTATATATACTGTTGGAACAAGTTTTCCAGTGGTAGTGGGGAATCTGTTGAAGGAACGTAATTTGGAATCGGTGATCTGGGAAGGACATATCTCATGTGCTGATGTCTGCTGGAGTACAACCGGACGAAATGACGTGCGATTGAGACCAAAATCGAAGTGGGGGAAGACGAAGAGGCAAAACTCCCGGGAATCGCGGTCTCGTTTCCATATCTTTTGCCGTCCCTTTTGAGTCTCGTTGCCCTGGACCAGCTCCATGTTAGCTCCATCATCCATTGACGCATGTACACAATCTGATCTACGACTCCACTACAAATCTGTCATCATATTTTTAACCATGGCAAAATATGTTCTCTAGGATGGCAAGTTTAGTAGGTGAGCATGGCACATCAGTCCCCGACTCTGTTCATTTTTTGTCAAGGAATTGATGTGCTTGCAAACTATAATTGTCCTCATCAAGTCTATATAAATTGCCATTAAAAATATCAGATTTTTCATGCCTAAAAGTCCTATGACAGATTTTTAGTGCTTTCGGTAATCTATTAGGGCACACTTTCCATTGCCATAATGTGATGCGTATGGTTCTTACAAGCTGATATACCCCACTTAGAGCAACTCTAGTAGACCCCACATTCAGCCGGCCTGCAAAATGTGTTTGTAGTTCGCGCAAAACAGATTTTGCGGGCGGCGCGGGCCGGCACAGATGCAGACTCCTAAACGGACCGTAAAAAAGTATATTCATGGAATATGCTTTTTTACGGGTCGGCTATGCGGGTTCTGCTCTTTACGCAGCTGCATCCCGCATATCATCAGCCCGCAAATATTAAATCCAACATAATTCAACAATCGAAAACAAACTGAATTATTCAAATCAAACATAATACAAATAACCATCCGCATTATAAATAATTATTCAAATCACCACTAGCAAGCCTAGCAAACAAATGAGACCGTTGCAACACATTGATATCATTGAGAGTGCCCGGCATACCAAAAAAGCAATGCCAAATCCATAAATCCTCGGATGCTACGGCCTTTAGCATAATTTTTGCATCACGAGACTTGTCACAATACATTCCTTGCCAAGCCTTGGGGCAATTTTTCCAATTCCAATGCATACAATCAATGCTACCTAGCATGCCAGGCCAACTTCTCCTCTCATTAGCTGCCATCAATTTTTTTGTGTCATCTTCATTGGGTGCCCGAAGATACTCAAGACCGAAGACACGGACGATCACTTTCGCAAATCTACGCACAGACTCAATTGTGCTATCTTCACCAATGCGAAGATACTCATCGGCATAGTCAGCCAGAACGCCATATGCAATCACCCGCATAGCTGCGGAGATTTTTTGATATGCACTAAATCCCTTTAAGCCCGCGACGTTCCTTCTTTGAGTAAAATACCGGCAATTTGCCTCGCAAGCTTGAACTTCTCGCACGGGGTCAACTCCATATACACGCACACCGGCGGGTCAATCTACTACACAGCTCGCAAAAATCACAAAAAAGGAACTAACCGGTGGCGGGTGATCCCAGGCGGCGACGAGGGGGTGCGCTCGACGGTGGTCGATCCCCGGCGGCGGCGGCGACGGGGGCGGATCTTCTCGCTGGATCCGGAGGAGCGGTGCAGCGGCTCGGCGCGGGAGGGTGTGGGGCGGCCCCGCGGCGCGATTCCGCCCGCAGATATGGCCGGAATCGCCGGCGGCGGGTGGGCGGAAGCAAGGGCGGGCGGCGGCGGAAGGAGGGGAAAAAGAGCGCGGGGCTGAAATGTCCCTCCCGCCAACTGCTTCTCTGTGACGCATGGCACCGCGGCCGCGAGGGGGAAACCCGCGTTTTCCCGGGTTGGGGTCGGGAATTTGCCGCGCCCCCCCCTCCCCCCAAAAATTTTTTTGTGGGCCGGGGCTGTCGTGGTTCTAAGTTTGACAGTAATGTAGGGGGGTAAGTATGGAGAGGCGAGATCTTAGCTATGGAGAAGTTGTAAGGACGCAAGGTTTACGAGTTCAGGCCCTTCTCGGAAGAAGTAAAAACCCTACGTCTCGGAGCCCGGAGGCGGTCGACTGGATTATGTGAGTATGAGTTACAGAGGTGCGAACCCTTGTCTTGGGGGAGGGGGTGGCTTATATAGAGTGCGTCAGGACCCCGACCAGCCCACGTTACGAAGGGTTCAATGTACATTAAGGCAGGGCGTTACTGGTAACGCTAGTAATAAAGTGCTATGATGACCATAAAAGCTACTTAATGACCGACCGTTAGCGTGTGGAGTGACTTTAGGTCTCCTGGCCGTCGAGTGGTTGGATCTTGGTCGAGTAATTGCTTCTTGGTCGAATGTCTTCGAGTATGTCGAGTGGAACACCTCCAAGTCGATTGAAAGGTGATTTATTCTAGGGGTGTCCTTGGGTAGGGCAGTTAGGACAGGTCCGTGACCCTACCCTAGGTACATAGCTTCATCATTAGCCCCCGAATGGATCGAGGTTTGAGTGGGGAAGGAGTTGAGGACTTCTCCGACTCGTTTTCTATGCCGTGAGCATATCTTGTTTCGGATCAACGGACCTGAGTGATGACAGCAACTCCCTTTTCAGTCGCCTTGATCCATTCTTAACTCTTCGCCGAGTGAGTTTCTTTACTTGTAAGGCTCCGAGTGACGGTGCGGAGGAGATCTTTGGTCTGACAAGTTATTTGCTGCCCGCAGATTAGCGGGATCCGAATTTTGGGAAGCGCGCGGGACGGGGGAGGCCGCAGTAATCGGACGAGATAGAGTGGAGCCGCCTCGATCCCCGCGCCACCTTTTTCACCACGTATCGCTCGTGCGGTCGTTATGGGATTTGACAGAGCCATTTGGGCCTACTTGTCAGCCACTCGGAAGCGGCCTCATATAAGGCGTTGGCCCGGAGTCCCCCGAACAGTGCGCCCCATTATCTCTTCTCCTCCTCACGCCTCTTCTCTGCGCTCGCTCTTGCTCCAGCGCCACCGCGCCACACGCGTCTCTTCGGTGACAATGGTGAAGGAGAAGACAGCGGCTCTGGAGCGGGCAAAGAAGGCGACGGCGAGGTCAAAGGGGAAGGCGACGAGCCGGGGCGGATCTTCCTCGCGGACTGGCCTGCCGAAGGGTTGGATCCAGGGCGACTGGATCCACTCGAGGATCTCCCAAGAAGACCTCAACGACCTGGCCGAGGGAGGGCTCATCCCCTACGACTCGGCGCGGCTTCCGGGGAAGGAATCCGAGCCGCAACCCCGGGAGGGTGAGCGCGTTCTTCTTGCTACCCATGTCGACCGTGGGTTTTCCTTGCCTCCTCATCCTTTCTTCCGAGGGTTTCTGAACTTCTTTGGGGCTCAACTCCACCATTTTACCCCCAACTCAATCGTCTATCTTGCCGCGTTCATTTCCTTGTGTGAGAACTTCTTGGGTTGTCGACCTCACTGGGGTCTTTTCAAGCATATTTTCACTTGTCGCTCCCTGATAGTGAAAAAGGCTAATCCGAGTGACGAGAGGACCCAAGTGATCCAGATGTGTGGGGGTCTTGGCATCCAGACGAGGGGAAAAAGCTCCTTTTCGGCCATGATTCTTCCCGATTCAGTTCGCGGATGGCAATCGACCTGGTTCTACTGCAAAGACCAGTCGACGCTAGGGCAATCGACTGGCCTCCCTCCCTTTACCATGGACCGAGTGGAAAAACCCTCCCCTTTGAAGGTGCTCCCGGAGGAGAAGGCGCACGTGAAGGTGTTGGTCAACCGAGTGGTCCAGCTCATTCGTGACGGGGTCACTGGTATGGATCTCTTGGAGGTCTTCCTTCAGCGGCGCATCCAGCCTCTCCAAGCCCGAGACCACCCGATGTGGATGTATTCGGGTCTAGAAGACTCCACTCGGATCCACCCGGAGGAGGTCGATGACGACACGCTGGAGAAGTGGCTATCGAGCATTACCGGGAACAAGGACAATCCCAGAGGAGCCAGGAGAGTTCCCCCATTCGACCAGTCGCGTGCACCAGAGCCAGGAGAGTTTTTGCTTGTAATCTGAATTCACTCGCGCAGCTGTTTGTATTGCGTCGACTGACTTTGTTCTCCCTGCTTTCTTTCAGGCCATTATTGAAATGTATTCGATGCCCAACGGGGAGCAAGAGCAAGCTCTGGAAGGCGAGGCGAGTGGTGGCGAAAGTGGCGAGTGGACTTCCGATGGTGAAGGGGATGGTGGAAGTGACGACTCAAGTGATGGGGAAGAAGTCGAGTCGCCTCCTCGCATAGAGAGATGATCCAAGCTTGACCAAGAACGGCCGAGTGCCCGCGACAAGGCAACTGCACAGGCTGGTCAGTCTTCGAAGCGTCCTCGGGTCTCTTCACCAACCCCGACTGAGAAGGCGCCAAAGCACCCCAAAGTTGCAGAGCCGAAGACTCGGAAGGCGCTGCCAAAGATCAAGATCGATATCCCTGTTGCCTCCGCGTGAGTGTCTCTCCTTGTATTCACTCGACGCTCCGCGCTGTTTGTTTTTCTTGTTTTAACTGGACGAACTTTGGAATTGTTAGCGTTGCCACTTCCGGGACCTCAGCTTACAGGGATGATGATGAGGTGATGGAGGATGCGGTCACTTCTAATCCGGGTATGATTTCTGCCATACTATCTTTCTTTGGTCGATTCAGCTGCATCGTGCATCATTGGGTGACGTGATTTTGGCAATTTGAACATTGTACAGCTCCCAACATTATTGACCTCCCTGATGATGATGAAGAGCCCGAGAGGTCTTTGACGAGGAAGAGTAGGCGAGCTCCTGTAAGTGAGGCGCTACAGTCGACGCCGAGGGCGGAACCAGTCGTTCAGGACACTGGTGACGTCAATCGGGGTTCTATTACCTTCACGGAGCCCCTGTCGAGTGCCTTGCCTTCTTCTTCGACTGCTCAGGCCCCTGTCGACCTGCCTTCACTTTTTGCAACCCATCATGTCCCGGAGGACGAGGTGAATGCTGCTAGGGAAGCCATACGCCAGGCGGGCATTATGATGGAGAAGATGAAGACGGTGCGGGACGCCAGCCAAGCCGCCTATGATGCCAGCTCGGCTCTCCAGAGCAATGTTCAGGTTAGTTGGTAGCCGCTTGTTCTGTTAGGATATGCTATCTGAAGATTCTTTCCGAAAATCTTTTCATCTGTACACCCACTGGGTGTGTCGATTGAATTTTTTGGACTAGTGGGGGCACGCTGAGTGCACCCACTGGGTGTAGTCCCCGAGGCTACGGCGGACTGCTGGCAGTCGACCGTAGTCTTTGTATTTTGTCGAGTAAAACCGAACTGGTAGTTTGTTTCTTCCACTCGATCCGGTCGAGTGGGATCAGAACCGGTGGGGGCACGCAAAGTGCACCCACTGGGTGTAGTCCCCGAGACCGCGGTTGACTGCTAGCAGTCGACTGTGGTCTGAGTTCTACTTTATCTCTCTTTTTTTTGAACTCGACTCCGGCGGGCCGGTCGAGTGGAATCAGAACCGGTGGGGGCACGCAAAGTGCACCCACTGGGTGTAGTCCCCGAGACTATGGTGGACTGCGGGTAGTCGACTATAGTCTTAGTATTTGTCGTTTTTGCTATGGAATAATTTCTCCCCTTTGATTTCAGAAATCTTGTGATCTTGGAGCTCGCTTCACTGATTTGGAGAGGCAGCAGATTCAACTGAAACTTGACTTGGAGCTGGCCAGGACAGAACTGCTGACGGTCAGAGACGGCGCCGCTGGTAAGACAAGTTTGTCGACTGGTCAGTTTTCAGCTCGAGCATCCTTCTGCTATTTCTGAATCAATCATCATTTCTTTGTAGAAAAACTAAGGGAAGCTTTGGTGAAAAAAGATCAGGATTTGGCTGCTGCCCAGAAGGAGGCTGACAACAGGACCGCTCTGGCCGGACAGAAGCTGGCTTCAGTCGGCCAGTTGGAAGAAGAGAATACCAGGCTGAAGACTGCTCTGAATGAAGCCAACAAGGAGTGCGCACGCTGGAAGAAGGAAAACCTCAACCTGAGCGAAAAGATGGAAGGCATCGCTCGCAGGAGGGACGATCTGGAGAGCTACCTGAGGAGCCTTGCCAAGAAGTTGTATATCAAGCTTGAAGGTGCACATTTAGTTCCGACTGATTTTTTTGTGTCGACTCAGTGTATGAAGATTGACTTATCCTTGGATCGTGAATGCAGAGTTTTGCCAGAACTTTGAAGAAGAGACTGGGAGGATCGAACTAGGTTTGGATCCAATCAACTCTCCAGTGAAAGATGAAACTGCCATGAATCTGCTCCGACTGGAATCTCGCATTGACGGTGCCGTGGACTACTTGGCTCGACTGAAGGTCGCCATGTCATAGATTGACCCGGCACTCTGGCCAGAGGCTACGCTCCAAAACGATCTTGAGTCTCTGATGGCTCGACTTAACGGAATCCTGACCGAGTGTAGGAGTGGAAGAAGTCTTCTGCTCGTTGTGGCGCTGATGTGGCTCTGTCCTTGGTTCGTGTCCACTTCAAGGAGGTGCGACAAGACAAGCTGGTCGCAATCAAGGTCGCAAACACCCAGAAGCAGGACTTCCGAACTTTTATGGAGACCTTCATAGCAGCCGCCACTCGGATTGCCAATGGCGTCGACCTGGACGAGTTCGTTGAGCCTGCCAGCCCTCCTCCCGCGGAGTGAACAAACTCTTGTGTCCTACCTTAAATTTGCCTCGGAATGCCGAGTGGTTTTTGTAACCATTAAACTTTTTCGGGCCGCATGCCCGAGTACCTCGATCCGTGATCCAGAACTTTTAGAATTTTATCTGAACTTGGTTTACCGTTGAATATCTTTATGAATCTCCTGCTGAGTGAACCCAATTTTTATTCGAGACAACTTTCTGTATTCGCAACGCAGCTCCGAAGGAGGGGGAAGCAGTCGACCCATGTCTTGTATTTGTGGCGAAGCTCCCCAGGGGCGGGCGGCGGTCGACCCACACCCTGTTACTGCAGAGTGGGACAGAGCGCACATTGTATTTGTGGCGAAGCTCTCCAGGAGAAGGTGGCAGTCGACCCGTACTTCGTTACTGTAGAGCGGGATGAATCGCGCATTGTATTTGTGGCGAAGCTCTCCAGGAGAAGGTGGCAGTCGACCTGCCCCTCGTCGTCCTTGAGGATTGAGATGTGTTTGGGAGAACTTAGGCGAGTACTGGACTGCAGCTAAGCCCCCGAGTGAGAGGATCGCTCTCCACTCGGTAGGATTTTTTCAAACTTAGGCGAGTACCTGACTGTAGCTAAGTCCTCAAGTGAGAGAACTTAGGCGAGTACTGGACCGCAGCTAAGCCCCCGAGTGGGAGGACTGCTCTTCACTCGGTAGGATTTTTTCAAACTTAGGCGAGTGCCTGACTGCAGCTAAGTCCTCAAGTGAGAGAACTTAGGCGAGTACTGGACTGCAGCTAAGCCCCCGAGTGGGAGGACTGCTCTCCACTCGGTAGGATTTTTTCAAACTTAGGCGAAACGGATTCGCAGCTAAGCCCCCGAGTGGGAGGATTTCTCTCCACTCGGTAGGATTTTTCAAACTTAGGCGAAACGGATTCGCAGCTAAGCCCCTGAGTGGGAGGCTGGCTCGCCACTCGGTAGGAAACTGTTTTTACAAACTTAGGCGAAGCAGATTCGCAGCTAAGCCACCCACTGGGGGATTTCTTACGCAAACAAAAACAATAATAATCACTGGGAAAATTATAACGCTCTTGTCTTTGATAAATAAACTACAGGAGTTTTTCTTATTACATCTCATCCGAGTGAGAATTCAAGTATAAAAGGGGCGGAGTAGCTCCGCATTCCAGGCTCGTGGCTCATCAATCTGGCGATCGACATTGTAGAGGTGGTATGCTCCATTGTGGAGGACTCTGGTGACTACGAAGGGGCCTTCCCAAGTAGGAGCAAGCTTGTGTGGTTTCCGCTGATCCACTCGAAGGACTGAGTCTCCTTCTTGGAAGGCTCGGCTCTTCACGTTTCTGGCATGGAATCGACGCAAGTCTTGCTGATAGATGGTCGATCGGATCAGGGCCATTTCTCTTTCTTCTTCTAGGAGGTCGACTGCGTCCTGCCGGGCTTGTTCTGCTTCATCTTCTGAGTAGAGCTCAACTCTGGGAGCGTTGTGAAGCAGGTCACTCGGTAAGACTGCCTCGGCTCCGTAGACCAGAAAGAATGGGGTTCTTCCGGTCGATCGATTCGGGGTTGTCCTCAATCCCCAAAGGATTGATGGGAGCTCGTCGACCCATGCACCTGCTGCGTGCTTGAGATCGCGCATCAATCGGGGTTTCAGTCCTTTGAGAATTAGGCCATTTGCCCTTTCTGCTTGTCCATTCGACTGGGGGTGAGCGACCGAAGCATAGTCGACCCGAGTGCCCTGAGAGGCGCAAAAAGCCCTGAACTTGTCGGAATCGAAGTTTGACCCATTGTCCGTGATGATACTGTGCGGAACTCCATATCTGAATATCAACTCTCTGATGAAACGGATAGCGGTGCAAGCATCGAGATTCTTGATAGGCTTGGCTTCAATCCATTTGGTGAACTTGTCGACTGCTACCAGCACATGAGTGAAGCCGCTCCTGCCTGTTCTCAGTGGCCCAACCATGTCCAGCACCCAAACAGCGAAGGGCCAGACGAGTGGAATGGTTTTCAGGGCTGACGCGGGCTTGTGGGGCATATTGGAGTAATACTGACACCCTTCACATTTGTCGACTATCTCTTTAGCCATCTCATTGGCCCTTGGCCAGTAGAACCCCGCTCGGTATGCTTTAGCCACAATGATCCGAGAGGACGCATGATGACCATAGGTCCCCGAGTGGATATCGTTAAGGATCATCTGACCTTCTTCTGGTGTGATACACTTCTGGCCGACCCCAGTCGCGCTTTCCCTATATAATTGTCCCTTTATGACTGTAAAGGCCTTGGATCGACGGACGATCTGTCGAGCCTCTTCCTCGTCTTCTGGGAGTTCTTTCCTTAGGATGTACGCGATGTACGGTTCTATCCATACGGGAGTGATAACCAGCACTTCCATTATCAGATCGACCACAGCTGGAACTTCAACTTCAGTCGAATCCATGGCGCTTTTTGGCTGTGGGGCCTCTTCCGTGAAGGAATCCTCCTGGACTGATGGTGTGTGGATGTGTTCCAAAAACACATTGCTGGGAATGGCTTCTCTTTTGGAACCTATTTTTGCCAAATCGTCAGCTGCTTGATTTTTCAGTCGGGGTATGTGATGAAGCTCTAACCCCTCGAATTTCTTCTCCAGCTTTCTCACTGCATTGCAATAACCAGTCATGGCTGGACTTCTGACATCCCACTCCTTCATCACCTGATTAACCACCAAATCTGAGTCGCCATAGACCATGAGGCGACGGACGCCGAGTGAGATGGCCATGCACAACCCATATAAAAGTGCTTCATATTCTGCCTCTTTATTGGAGGAATCAAAATGGATTTGAAGAACATATCTGAGTTTATCTCCTTTGGGGGAGACCAACACCACTCCGACACCGGAACCACTCAGCATCTTGGAGTCGTCGAAAAACATAGTCCAATGCTCCGAGTGAATCTGAGTCGGCAGCTGCTGTTCAATCCACTCGGCGACGAAATCTGCGATTGCTTGGGACTTGATAGCTTTCTTTGCCTCAAACTTGATATCAAGGGGAAGGAGTTCAATCGCCCATTTTGCCACTCGACCAGTTGCATCCCTGTTATGCAGGATCTCTGATAATGGAGTGTCGCTGACGATTGTAATGGAATGATCAGAGAAGTAGTGAGCAACTTTCTTGGTGGTCATATAAATCCCATATACAAGCTTCTGATAGTGAGGATATCTTTGCTTCGATGGGGTCAAGACTTCAGAAATATAATATACTGGGCGCTGAACTTTGAAGGTTTTCCCTTCTTCTTCCCGCTCGACCGTAAGTACCGTACTGACGACTTGTCCTGTGGCTGCAATGTAAAGCAGCAAAGGCTCTTTGCTGATTGGGGCAGCAAGCATCGGCTGGGTGGAGAGCAGAGCTTTGAGCTCTGCAAACGCTGCATCAGCTTCGGGAGTCCACTCGAGCTTCTCGGACTTCTTCATCAATCTGTAAAGAGGTAATGCCTTTTCACCGAGACGAGATATGAATCGACTTAGGGCGGCCAAACAACCAGTAAGCTTCTGGACGTCGTGCACTCGCACAGGGCTTTTCATTCGGAGTATAGTGCCAACTTTTTCTGGATTGGCGTCGATTCCCCGTTCGGAAACGAGAAAGCCGAGTAACTTTCCGCCAGGGACTCCGAATGTACACTTTGATGGATTAAGCTTGATATCATACCTCCTGAGGTTGGCAAAGGTTTCAGCAAGGTCAGTCAGCAGGTCGGAACCCGTCCGTGACTTGACCACAATATCATCCATGTATGCTTCCACGTTCCGACTAATTTGAGTGAGTAAACACTTCTGAATCATCCTCATGAATGTGGCTCCGACATTCTTGAGGCCGAACGGCATGGTAACATAACAGAAGCACCCGAATGGAGTGATGAAAGTTGTCTTGATCTCGTCAGGTCCATACAAACGGATCTGAGGGTACCCGGAATAGGCGTCTAAGAAAGACAGTCGCTCACATCCCGCAGTCGAGTCGACTATCTGGTCGATGCGGGGGAGAGGAAAATGATCTTTCGGGCAGGCCCGATTGATATGTTTAAAGTCAATGCACATGCGAAGTGACTTGTCCTTCTTGGGGACCATGACAACGTTGGCGAGCCACTCGGAGTGGTAGATTTCTTGGATGAACTCCGCTGCTAAGAGCCGAGCCACCTCTTCGCCAATAGCTTTTCTCTTTTGGACGGCGGACCGTCGAAGATGTTCCTTGACAGGTTTTACTTTTGAGTCGACTCTCAGGCGATGCTCAGCCAGCTCCCTGGGAACACCTGGCATGTCAGAAGGCTTCCAGGCGAAGATGTCCCAGTTCTCATGGAGGAACTGGATGAGCACTTCTTCCTATTTGGAGTCGAGTGTTGTCGAGATATGAGTCGGGGCGGCGCTGGGGTCAGTCGGGTGGATGTGAGCTATCTTCGTGTCGCCAGTCAACTGGAAAGCTGACTCTGTAGCGGGCTTCTTGGCTCGCAACAGATCACTCGGGTCTGCAGTCTTCTGGTATTCCTGCAACTCCACCACTGCCATCTGTGCGTCGGCGATCTTCGAACCCTTCTGAAAACATTCTTCCGCTTTCTTCCGATTGCCCGTAATGGTGATCACACCTTTGGGGCCAGGCATCTTCAATTTGAGATACACGTAACATGGTCGGGCCATGAAGCGTGCATAAGCCGGCCTGCCCAAAATAGCGTGATAGGCACTCTGGAAGTCTACAACTTCAAATGTCAATTTTTCTTTGCGGTAATTCTAGGAATCACCGAAAACCACATCAAGAGCAATCTGGCCGAGTGATTCAGCCTTCTTCCCAGGAATGACTCCATGGAAGCTCATGTTGCTGGCACTGAGTCTGGACATCGGAATGCCCATCCCCTTCAACGTCTCAGCGTATAATATGTTCAAACCACTGCCACCATCCATCAAGACTTTGGTCAGTCGAGTGCCTTCCACAACTGGGTCGACCACCAAAGCTTGCCTCCCAGGGGTGGCGATGTGCGTTGGGTGGTCGGACTGGTCGAATGTTATGGCAGTCTGAGACCATTTCAGGTAACTAGGTGTCGCCGGAGCGACCATATTCACCTCTCGGTTAATAACTTTCAGTCGACTTTTGCTCTCAACATCAGCAAAAATCATCAGGGTGGAATTGACTTGAGGATATCCGTCATCACTGTCCTCTTTGTCCTCGACCTTGTCTGACTCCTTTTCCTTTCCCTTGGGCTGCTTGCCCTGGAACTGCTGGATCAAGAGTCGACACTGCCGAGTGGTATGTTTCGGGTAAATAAAATTACCCTCTTCATCTTTCTTCGTGTGGACGAGACACGGTAAGTCCAACACATCATTTCCCTCCTGGTCTTTAACCTTTTTGGGGTTCCAAGGCCCTTTAGGTTTCCATTTAGACTTTCCTTGGGCCAAAGCCAAGGCTTCCCCGGGAGCCGCTGGCTCGGCTTTCCGCTTCTGTTTCCGACTAGAATTGCCTCAGGTTTCTTGAGCAACTGACTTGAGCTTGCCACTCCTGAGTCGATCCTCATCTTCGACGTTAGCGTACTTGGTGGCAATCTCCATCATCCGATTCAGGGACATATCTCGGGTTCGACCGAATTTCAAATTCAGTTCTCTATATTTGACGCCTTCCTTGAAGGCACAAACTGCTTGGTGGTCAGGCACATTCTCCACCGAGTGATGTAACGTGATCCATCTCTGGATGTAATCCCTCAAAGTTTCATTCGGCTTTTGCACACAAGACCGCAGTTCCGTCAGTCCTGCTGGTCGCTTGCATGTGCCTTCAAATGTGGTGACAAACACTCGGGAGAGATCTTCCCAAGTGTAAATGCTGCTAGGCGCTAGCTGGTTTAGCCACGCTCTGGCCGAGCCCTCCAACATGAGAGGTAGGTGCTTCATGGCCACTTCATCATTGTCGCCGCCAATCTGGACGGCCACTCGGTAGTCCTCAAGCCAAGTATCGGGCTTGGACTCGCCAGTGAATTTACTGACTCCAGTCGCCAACCTGAAATTGGGAGGAATCACAGCAGCCCTGATGGCTCTACTAAAGCACTCTGGCCCCAAAACATATACTCTGCTACTGGCAGGCGCATCTCTGTCGTGGCCTTCTCGGTGAGCCCTGTTCCTGTCGACCAGACCTTGGACGAGGATGGATCTCGCGTCAAAGCCTGGCCCTCTGGGGTCGACTGGAATCCTTCGCCCACCACTATGAGGGCGCCTGTCATCCTGCTGGGGAGGCACATACGACCCGCTCCTCGGGGGAGTCGGGGGCACTCGACGTCAACCGTCACGATCGACTCGGTGATCATACTGCTCATGGTTCCCATACTGGTCACGCCGGTCTCCACGTCCCTCACGCCTCGGGGGCGATCTCGGACTGTGAGCCGACTGGACTGTGCCCGCAGCAACGGACCTGCTGTGAATTCTGTTCCGCGACTGAGAAACAGCGGAATTCTGATCTCCTGCTGCCCGGAGTAACGCTCTGATCTGCAGCAAGCCTCTGCCAGCCTCCGACTGGGAAGGCTGAATCGACTCCGCTATACGGGCCGCAGCTGCTAAATTCTGAATTGGAGTCTGATATACCTGCGGGGGCGGGAAGAGCTGATGTCGACTGGATTCGGGAACCCGTTGTCGTGCACGCTCGTCGAGTGCTCGCTGGAGGTTCTCCAGTCGAGTGCGCTCGGCCAAGTTTTCCAGGCGTGCATCCTCCAAGGCGCGAGCCTCGGGGCTCTCTCCAACAATAGGAGTGTGCAGCGCATCCATGTTCCGGCGGCGAAGTTCTTCTCTCTGCAGCGACGTGAGAGGCTCGGGAAGATACTCCTGATGGGGACGCGACGGGTCGCCTCCTCCTGCGCCTTCGTCGGTGCGGGTAAAACCAGGGGGACTGGGCGGTCCGTCGACCATCAGAACCTCTGCCGCCAGATCGCTGTTGTCGCACTTGGATGCAGTCTCTTCGGAGCCAGTCGAACAGGCCGTAGAGGGATTCGTCGGGCTCGATCGCCGCGACTTGAGGGGTGGCCGACTGATGGGCCACCGCGTGTCTCACCCACCGCTGAAGTCTCGACCGACCGGAGCGCTTGCGCCGGCAGGAAACGGGGAGGGAGGACAACACAGGAGCTGACCGGTAGGGGGTCGACGGTTGCCGCAGGAGAACGCCGCGGACGCACGCGCTAAAGTGCGTTGCCCCGCGGACAGGGAGTGCGTCCACGTCGAGCGGAGCCTCCTGAAGCCAGACGGAGTCATCGGCGATGAACGTGAGCGCGCCGAGACGAATCTCGCGGCCCTCCACCAAAACTCCGTCGAAAACCATGATGATTCGGGTCGGAAAAGATCGCAACTCCTCCAACAAAACGCTAAAACACCGGCCCCAAGGTGGGCGCCAACTGTCGTGGTTCTAAGTCTGACAGTAATGTAGGGGGGTAAGTATGGAGAGGCGAGATCTTAGCTATAGAGAAGTTGTAAGGACGCAAGGTTTACGAGTTCAGGCCCTTCTCGGAAAAAGTAAAAACCTTACGTCTCGGAGCCTGGAGGCGGTCGACTGGATTATGTGAGTATGAGTTACAGAGATGCGAACCCTTGTCTCGAGGGAGGGGGTGGCTTATATAGAGTGCGCCAGGACCCCGGCCAGCCCACGTTACGAAGGGTTCAATGTACATTTAGGCAGGGCGTTACTGGTAACGCTAGTAATAAAGTGCTATGATGACCATAAAAGCTACTTAATGACCGACCGTTAGCGTGCGGAGTGACTTTAGGTCTCCTGGCCGTCGAGTGGTTGGATCTTGGTCGAGTAATTGCTTCTTGGTCGAATGTCTTCGAGTCTGTCAAGTGGAACACCTCCAAGTCGATTGAAAGGTGATTTATTTTAGGGGTGTCCTTGGGTAGGGCAGTTAGGACAGGTCTATGACCCTACCCTAGGTACATAGCTTCATCAGGGGCGGGATGCGGGGTCTGGTCAAGCAGGTTTTTTGGCCCGTACCCGCATTTTGGTGGCTATTTTGCGGGCCGGGGGCGGATGCGGGGTCTGCTAGAGTTGCTCTTACATGTTGTCTTATTTTTCTAAAAATAGGTAAATACTTTATTCATTAAAAGTAAAAATCTGATTTCGCGATCCATTTTATTAAACATACATACTTCTCTCTCTTCCTCCCTCTCTTATTTATTCTTTGAGACGTCACCAAATATCATACACTAATTACGAATAATCTTTTCGTCGAGTGTCACAAATACATGAAAAAAGACAAAAAAAGACTCGGCAAGGGCTTTGCCGAGTGTTACACTCGACTTCTAGCACACAACTTACATCAACTCCAATAAATCCCTTATTTGTATAAAAAAACTACCATTTAGGAGAAGTTTGGGAAGAAAAACGTCTCCAGCAGATCTCATAAACCCGGAATAAATTTAGAGGATCCTGTGAACTTGGCCTTAATTTCTCCCTGGTTTAGGGGAAGATGTACTTCCTCCAAATTTTTGGCGTCACTTCTATCTTGAAGTTTCATGATCGTCTCTTCGTCTTCTGCCCTTGCGCACCTCCTCTCCTCCTCCTGATCGATCACCATCGCCGCTGCTACCGCATCAACCATGGACGCCGATGCATCCTCCCTTCCTCCGCCATCGGCGCACATGGCCCCGCTTCCAAGAACCACTACAGCCTCCGCTAGCCGGCACCGCCCGTCGGGTCAAGAGGAGCCGCAAGGCTGTGACCACCGCCGATATAGGTCTTCCTTGCCGAAGAAGCCTCGTACTTCAAGGAAGCCGAATGGAAATGTTGTCTAGGCCCACTCTTCCTTCTTGCCGCCTTTGTCGCCACCGCAAACATTTATGGCGGCATACACCAACATGCCATCACTCTACACAAAGGAGGATGATGACTTTGACTTGTCGAACATCAACGATGACTGCAATAGGTAAATATATTATGCATGTGATTTTTATACAATCATTGTACATGCGATTTTTTTATAGTGATTATTTGTTCCAAATTACGATATTCTTGGCAACAATCATATATGTAGTTGATGAACGATGCGGTAGGCATAGATGACATATCTTTCTCCACTTCGGCTAAGGATGACGAAGAATTGGGTTCCATACTAAAGAAGAGACAAAGCAACTTCAAGAATGACGAGGACAAAGCGTTGATCCTCGCATGGGAAAGTGTCAGTCTTGTTCCAATTGCAGGCACTGATCAAAGCACGAGAACCTACTGGAAGCACATTTCACATCATTATCATCACAATGTCACTAGTTCAATCGCAAGATCATTTAAGTCACTCCAAGGTCGATGGAGCTTTATCTAGTCGTTGGGCAGGTTGTGTAATGTTGATCTTGTGAAACCAAGTGGAATGACAGAGGACATGCTGGTGAGTATTTGTTGTGCATATTTTCTTTGAATTGTTTTTTCCCAAAATTCTAATATGACAATGCTAACTTCTCAGCTGAGGTAGACAAACGACATGTACAAGCACATGCATCCCAAAAATAGGTCTTTCTTGTTGTACATTGTTGGGCATTAACCAAGAACAATCAAAAGTGAAAAAACATGGATAGTGAGCAGTTAAATCCCAAGAAGAAGTTCAAATCAAATTCACAAGAGAGCGGTGATGATGATGATGATGGTGGTGATGGTGATGATGATGCAAAAGAAGAGGCAAATACACCTAGTAGTCTTGTCATCCAGCAAGCAAAAGGCCACCTGGAAGGAGAGGAGAGAAAGATACACAAAAGAATGGGGGTGATGCATCTGTGCTCAAGAGTGTTATGAAGAATGGAGGTTATGGAAGAAAGATAAACAAAAGTAAGGTTGAGGAAGCAAAAATTTTTTGGAGAAGGGCATGAGGTGGGCAGAGCTGAAGGCAATGGAGGAGCGCAAAGTAGCAATCGAAGAAGAGAAACTGAGAGCCATTCAAGAGGAAGAGGAGACAAAAAAAGATGGAGTAAGAGTATGAGATCATGTTAATAAGACTTGGCCCCAGAAGCGATGTAATATTTTGCAGCTCATAAAGTCACAAATTTTAGCATCAAAGCTGGGTGGAGGTGCTAGTGGACAGGGTTTTGGAAGTAGCAACGGTGATGGAAGCATTTGTGATGATCTTCAAATTTATGCTTTTTTATGTCCTTCTTTTCATGAAGACATGTACCCATAGGTCTATGGTGAACTACTCACACATCATCGGTAGGGCGGCAAGGTTGATGTAGAAGTCCTCCGTGATCGATCCCCCCTCCGTTAGAGTATCGGGAAATGCCATCAGATGGGATTGCGGAAGAACAGAGACATGTGGCAGAAAAAATTGTTTCGGGTGGCTCTATGGGGTACCCAATATTTGAGAATTTATAGAAGTAAAATTAGGTCAGACGGTGCTACGTGGGGCCCACAAGGCATCAGGGCGCGTCCTGTTGCCTTGCCGTCTCCTCATTTGCTGTTTGGTCTCCTCCCGAAGCTTCTAGGGTCTCATTTGTCCAGAAAAAATCGTCAAAAAGTTTCATAGCATTTGGACCCCGTTTGATACCGATTTTCCGGAGAGAAAAAAACAGACAAAAAATAGCAACTGACACTAAGCACTGGGTTAATAGGTTAGTTCCCAAAAAGGACATAAAATTGCATATTAAATCATATAAAGTATCCAAGATTGATATATAATAGCATGCAACAATCAAAAGCTATAAATACGTTGGAGACATATAAACTATGAAACAATGTCCGCAGTAATTGTCTAGCCCATCATTGAAACGTCGTCTAGAACTCTACATGACCAATATAACCAGGCTTACGGGTGCATCAATCTAGTATAGTAACAATGGTAAAAATGATTATAGGATGCGTGAAGGTTCATCCTAGGCTACTTGTTTACCTAAGCTGAAATTCCATGACCTTGCTGATTTTTCCCCATGGTTGTCCTTCCACTGCATGTGCCACCTCAGACCCTATACCCTCATATGGATGTCGTGGTAGAAATTCCTCAATGGTCCTGCTTTGAGCCCTTCTATCTTGGCCAAGGAATCCTAGAACACTGTGGTCGCAATGGTGAGGGAAGAGGGTCTAAGTTTTTATCGTTGCTATTATTGCAAGAATTACTCCTCCTGATGTGCCTTCCTAGGTTTATTTCGCTAGTTCGGCGACAAAGGAATGGTGAAGCTTCAAGGTGCGGGAGGGAACGTACGTAAAAAAATCAGCCTGAAAGAAAACAACAGAAGGAGGGGGGTGTATGCAAGCGGAGGGGGTGGAAAAAATCGGTGACCGCGGGATGTGGGTCGAGGGAACGAAACGAACGAAATGATTATGCCTTGCCCTTTAATAGTATAGATGATGCACCTCCCTACCGCGTTGGCTTGTTGCGTCGAGTCGGTGATAGAGGCCGGGTCGGTGATAGAGGCATGGTGAAGCTCCGCAACACTTGGTGACCCGGAGGGGGGGGGGCAGGGAGGCGAACCATAGCATGTTGTGTGGAGGATGACGGACACAGACAACAGTTGAAGGAATTTTTTGGGTGGAGGCTGACAGAGACAGATGGTGGCTGAAGGAATGGTGCGGCGACACCCTAACCCTAGCTTCCACTGTTGACCACACCATGGATATGCATGAGAAAACGAGGGAGCTGGGAAAAGCGCTTCAAGGTGCGGGAAAGCACATACATAAGAAAAATCGGCCCGAGAGGAAAAAACGGAAGGATGGGAGGATGTATACAAGCGGTGGGCATGGCAAAATGATGGGAGGATGTATACAAGCGGTGGGCATGGCAAAATGATGGGAGGATGTATACAAGCGGTGGGCATGGCAAAATCCAGTGACGGCAGGACATGCGTCGAGGGGACAAAACGAACAAAACAAAATGACTACACATTGCCCTTTAATAGTATAGATACTATATACATATATTGATTATTATTTTAACGATTATATTAAAGGGTCCAGAATTTTAGTTTCACCCTGCCTCCTGAAATCTCACAGCCTTACGCGTATTATAAAAAAACACTAGGCAAAACCTGACGAGTGTAATAATAATAATAAAAAAATATTTGCCGAGTTTGTTTTTCGATTTAGTGTTTTGTTCGGGACACTCGGCAAAGGGCTTGTTCGTGGAGTGCAAAATGAAATGCACTCGGAACTTGGGAAACACTTTTCCCTGTAATTGTATTGTTTTGTCATGTATTAACAAGACCCAGATACATTCCTCGTTAAAGATCCTTCATGCGCAAAAGAGCCAAATACACCATGGCTACTCGATTTCTCGTGCTTACCAGATTTTTTAGTGCCATGGCTGTGTGCGACAAAACGAGGGAGCTCGGGAAAGGCGGGAAGGCACCTACATAACAAAAAATGGCTAGCCATGGTGTATTTGGCTATTGTATTAACGGTACAGAAGAAATGGAAGTAACAGGACTTGCAGGTCAGACTTGGACGTGGAGTTTCTACACCCAGGAGCAAATTTGCTCCTGGTGTGAACAGTAAATCAAAAAGAAAATTCAAAAAATTCCGATTTTTTTGACATACTTTCACAAATGTATGTTATGCATGTAAAATTTCATCACAAAATCACATTGGTGGAAGTGGTGGTAAAAAAATAAAATCAATGCTCTGAAAATGTTACTTATTTCATTTTGGAGCTCAGAATTTGTTTTTTTGGCACGGCTTCCACCAATGTGATTCCATGATGAAATTTTACTTGCACAAACAATTGTGAAAATATGTCACATAAAAAAAATCAATTTTTTTATTTTACTGTTCAC
Organism: Triticum urartu; assembly: GCF_003073215.2. Classification (NCBI taxonomy): domain Eukaryota; kingdom Viridiplantae; phylum Streptophyta; class Magnoliopsida; order Poales; family Poaceae; genus Triticum; species Triticum urartu. The sequence continues at coordinate 9,879,218 of NC_053025.1, forward strand.
ACAGGAGCATTTGCTTCTGAGTAGCTACCTTCCTCGTTCAGATCTACCAAATTAAATGATCACGGGTTGGGGCCTCCTTGCTGCTCAATGCTGGAGTCCTGTTATACTGATTAGGGGGCAGAGATCATTAAGCATTGAATCACCTTAATTTCTTCGACGCAGGCGGGTGCTCCCACCTCCGGGTACGGACACCCAGAATTTCACGAGACGTTGTTGCAGCATGTGTACGGACACACGGGGTCTGAAGAAAAAAACTCCAAAGTTCTTACTTTTGAGAGCTTCAAAAAATTATCTACTCTCGTACGGTCAGCCAAACATAAATGGTACTACCAATTAACGTTTGCACATCAAGGTTTAAAGCGCGAAAAACCCAAAAATCTTACGGTCTGACAGATGGTGCTGATGTACGGTCTGACAAACATAAATGGTGCTAACTTTTGCACATCAAGATTTATAGCGCGAAAAGTCCAAAAAAATCTTGCTATTTAAGAGCTTCAAAAAAGTATCTACTCCGGCACGGTCTGCAAAACATAAATGGTGCTAACGTTAGCATATCAAGGTTTATAGCACGAAAATTCCGAAAATCTTACTATTATTTGAGAGCTTCAAAAAACTATATATTCCCGTACTGTCTGCCAAACATAAATGGTGCTAACGTTTGAACATCAAGGTTTATAGCGCGAAAAATCCAAAAAAAACATACTATTTGTGAGCTCGTACTAATAACAAATACTGTTTGTGAGCTTCAAAAAATTATCTACTCCCATACGGTCTGACAAACACAAATCGTGCTAACTTGTGCACATCAAGATTATTGCTCAAAAAATCCAAAAATAATACTATTTGAGAGCTTCTATAAATCATCTACTCCCGTACGGTCTGCCAAACATAAATGGTGTTAACGTTTGCACATCTACAGTTGCACAACAAATTTGAAAACAGAAAATTGAACCACACAGGCAAGATACAGGCGCTCGTGGTAATTTCGTGCCGATGTAGTCGTTCTCATTTAAAAAGCTCCAAACAACATATTTCAACAACTGCGCAGTAAGCTTTTCACAATAACGACTATCAAAACAAGGCCGGCGCTCCCATTCTTACTAACGTGCTAGACTTGCGTGGAATCATGTCGAGCCAGTGAACAAACATATTAGCAACACTAAAAAAGAATATAAAAGTCTGACACGACTTGGATAATTGATCATGTAGCGTGCACAAAATTACAGTGGAAGAAAGGGTATTTTACTGTCTCACCATCGTGACAGAAACAACATTTCTGTTTTACTTCCAGTCCAATTGCGGTGGGCGAGGTTGTTCTATCTGAGGATCACCCATACCATATGATTTATTTTATCTTCAGCGTTACCTCTTATTCCCAAAATCTTTTGTTATTGTCCATTGAAGACTTCAAAGTGGGTGAGTGGCCGGTAAATAGAGTCAACCGAGAATCCTCTGCTCCGGGTTTGATTCCAACGAAAATCATCTTGTCTTTGCTTCCGTTGGACATATGCCAACCGCCCTAAAATGGCATGCCATGAGGCAAGGTGGGGCACGACTAAATCTCATCTAAAATAAATATCGGGCGAGGTCATACTCATGACATGTGCAATTGTATCACTTCTCACATGATATATGTGGTAGAAGGCTTGGTATATTTCTCAGGGGTGTTGCATTAACCAACCATTTGTCCTCCCAAAATCTGCCGGAGACCGCAAATGCAGCTTTCACCGATGGGGCTATTCTCTACAATATGGAAATATCGCTTGTTATTGACCCCTTCAACAATTAATTTATCTTTGGACCGTTAGTATCATTTAACTTCCTCTTTGTGAAGGAGTCATGCCAACTGCTGCGTTCGACTGACTTTTAAGTAGGGAAATTTTACGGTGCATTATAATACACCAGGGCACGTGTATTATATGGGCGATCTAACGGATGAGAATATCTGGTCCTTTTATAGCCCAAGGATATTTTCGACCTAAATTTTTTTGTACTTTTAATCGGCCCAATTAGGTCCAGGGGTATTCTCGTCCTAAATTTTTCAATTAAATTAATTGCATTAATAAAGCACTTCATTATAGAGGTCCAATCATTGTGCGTACTCTTTTGAATTTCGGTTCGAGCGGTTCGTCCTCTCTCCTCCTCTCAAGCCCTAACCTCGGGCGCCCTCGATCGCCGCCGTTCGCCTCCGGCGCCCTCGATCGCCGCCGATCGCACCCGCCGTGTCTACCCCTCCTGCTCCTACTCCCCCCTCCCCCCTCCATCGGAAGTCACCCCACGAGCCGCTAATCACTCCTTCCCCGAGCGGCCGCCACCTTCCCCGACCTGAGAGGCAACATCATCCTCATCGACGTGCATCAACTTTTTCACGCCGGATCTTCGCTGTAAGTGCCTAGCCATCTCAAATCTTTTCTGGTCCCTTCTGCATATAGCACCAATAGGGGTCAAATTTGATTCGGGTTTAGGATATGTCATGTGAGGTTTAGGGTTTATCGTTTCAGAAAGTTGTGACAAGATTTCGATCGGATTTGGTTAGGGTTTAGGATATGTCATGTGAGGATTAGGGTTTATGTTTTCAGAAAGTTGTGACGAGATTACGATTGAAAGGGAGTGTAAGTCGGATGTAGCTAGGACGTATTGAAGGACTTAGTTAGGGTTGTGTGGCATGAGAAAGTTGTCAGCAGATTTGGATTCAAAGAAAGTTATTTTTGATTTAGTTAGGAGATACTTTTGAATTGAGTTTCGAGATATTTTGGATTTAGTTAGGAGATAATTATTTTGTATGGAGTTTGGACTTATTTTGGATTTAGTTAGGAGATAATTTGGATTTAGTTAGGAGATACTTTTGGATTTTGTTAGGAGATAATTTTGATTTAGTTAGGACATAATTTTGAATGGAGTTTGGAGATAATTGATCTATCAGGGTGGATCTATCAAGGCATTTGAAGGACTCGTCGACTTTGGATTTAGTTAGGAGATCATCAGTTAGAGCTAGTACAATCAATTACAAATTTCTGGATTTAGTCAGGGCATATTTACTTACAGCTTTTCAAGGACTGAGTTAGGTACATGAATCCGATATGAAAAATTAAATCAATTATTTAAGCAGAGTAGTGCATAATTTCGCTAACGTATGCTATCCATCCGTAAAATTGACTATCTGTTTTCGCTGGCAGCATAACGGCATGGATGATAAAGGCAACGATGGCAAAAACTTGGGTGATACAGGCAAGGATGACAAGGACATGGGTCATAGAGGCAACGAAGGCAAAGGCATGGATGATAAGGACAATGATTTCGTAGCCATGGACCCCAAAGGAATGGATGGTATGCTCATGGATGATAAGGATAATGAGGATGCATGCAAGGATGGCATAGACATGGATGATGTACACATGCAAGGTAAAGGAATTGATAATAAAGGCATGGCTGGTTCAGACCTGAATGAGTGTATGGAATACTTAGAGATTGTGAAGAAGACTTTCAGTACTGAGAAAGAAGCCTACATGTTCTACGTAGGCTATGCGAGAAAAAAAGGGTTTGGTGTTAGAAAGGATGATCTGAAGTACAGGGGTCCGGGTCCAAAACAAAATGCATACAGAAGGACATACAAGTGCTGCAAACAAGGATGGCGGGCCCTTAAGCACTTTAACAGAGCTGAAAGAAAAAGAACACCGAGGGGTCTTTCTCGGTGTGTGAGGGAGTCCTGGATTAGGGGGTCTCCGGACAGCCGGACTATCTCCATTGGCCGGACTGTTAGACTATGAAGATACAAGATTGAAGACTTCGTCTCGTGTCCGGATGGGACTCTACTTGGTGTGGAAGGCAAGCTAGGCAATACGAATATGGATATCTCCTCCTTTATAACCGACCTTGTGTAACCCTAACCCTCTCCGGTGTCTATATAAACCGAAGGGTTTTAGTCCGTAGGACATACAATCACAACATACAATCATACCATAGGCTAGCTTCTAGGGTTTAGCCTCTCTGATCTCGTGGTAGATCTACTCTTGTACTACCCATATCATCAATATTAATCAAGCAGGACGTAGGGTTTTACCTCCATCAAGAGGGCCTGAACCTGGGTAAAACATCGTGTCCTCTGCCTCCTGTTACCATCCGGCCTAGACGCACAGTTCGGGACCCCCTACCCGAGATCCGCCGGTTTTGACACCGACATTGGTGCTTTCATTGAGAGTTCCTCTGTGTCGTCGCTGTTAGGCTTGATGGCTCCTACTATCATTGATAGCGATGCGGTCCAGGGTGAGACTTTTCTCCCCGGACAGATCTTCGTATTCGGCGGCTTTGCACTGCGGGCTAATTCGCTTGGCCTTCTGGAGCAGATTGAAAGCTACGCCCCTAGCCGTCGGGTCAGATTTGGAAGTTTGAACTACACGGCCGACATCCGCAGAGACTTGATCTTCGACGGATTCGAGCCACAGCCGGGCACGCCGCACTGTCACGATGGGTATGACCTAGCTCTGCCGCCGAACAGTACCCCAGAGGCCGCGCCCGCATCAGCTCCGACCCTTAGCTCGGAGCCAACTGTGCCAATCGAGGACGGGTGGTTAGACACCGCCTCAGGGGCTGCAGTCTCAACGGCGGTCGAGCCGAACACCAGCATAACCCTCTGCGCAGCCCGTGACTCCAAGGTGCCGGACTCTTTTTCGGACTCCGAACCATGCGCACCCCTGCCAATCGAATCCGATTGGGCGCCGATCATGGAATTCACCGCCGCGGATATCTTTCAGCACTCGCCCTTCAGCGACATTCTGAATTCACTAAGGTCTCTCTTTGTCAGGAGAGCCCTGGCCGGACTATGGCCAACAGGATTGGGATGCGGACGACGAAGAAATTCAACGCCCACCCACCACCCACTTTGTAGCCACTTTAGATGATTTAACCGACATGCTCGACTTCGACTCCGAAGACATCGACAATATGGACGACGATGTAGGAGACGAACATGAACCAGCGCCTATAGGGCACTGGAAAGCCACCTCGTCATATGACATATACATGGTGTATACACCCAACGAAGGCAATGGCGACGAGATAGCGGAGGATGACCCCTCCAAGAAGCAACCCAAGCGCCGACGTCAGCGGCGCCGCTCTAAGTCCCGCCAAAGCAAAAGTGGTGATACCGGCACAGGAGATAATAACACTCCGGATAGTGCCGAAGACAACAACAATCCCCTCTAGCAAGATTTAGAGCAGGAGGATGAAGGAGCCAGCTCTCCTGAGAGAGCGGCAGGCGGAGAGGAGGAGGATGAAAATTACATCCCCCCTCCGAAGACGAGGCAAGCCTCAGGGATGATGAATTCGCCGTCCCAGAGGATCCCGTCGAACAAGAGCGCTTCAAGCGCCGGCTTATGGCCACGGCAAATAGCCTGAAGAAAAAGCAGCAGCAGCTTCAAACTGATCAAAATCCGCTAGCTGACAGATGGACTGAATTCCTCGCGGCCGAGGAATATAAACTCGAGCGCCCCTCCAAGAACTACCCAAAGTGCAGGTTACTACCCCGACTGGATGAAGAAGCATATGATACGGCTGATCGGCCACCTCGTGGTCGCGATAGAGAGTCATTCCAGCCAAAAGCTCAGCCTCCACCCCGACGCCATTCAAATAAAAAGGCATGGGGAGATACACCAGACCTGCGAGACATATTGGAGGACAAAGCAAAGCATGCAAGATCGATCTACGGATCACGACGGTGCACCACTCTGCGAGACGATAAATGTCACGCCGGATACAGTAAAAGCAAATCCGGCCGGGCCGAACACAGCGGGCAAGACCCATTCGAGCTGCGTCGCGATATAGCCCAATACAGAGGCGCCGCACACCCCTTATGCTTCACAGACGAAGTAATGGAACATTAATTCCCAGAAGGTTTCAAACCTGTAAATATTGAATCATACGACGACACAACAGATCCCGCAGTATGGATTGAGGATTTCCTCCTCCACATCCACATGGCCCGCGGTGATGACTTACACGCTATCAAATACCTCCCACTAAAGCTCAAAGGACCAACGCGGCATTGGCTTAACAGCTTGCCAGTGGACTCCATTAGCTGTTGGGAAGATCTAGAAGCCGCATTCCTCGACAACTTTCAGGGCACTTATGTGCGACCACCAGACGCCGAAGACTTGAGCCACATAATTCAGCAGCCAGAAGAGTCGGCTAGGCAATTCTGGACTCGGTTCCTTACAAAAAAAATCAAATCGTCAACTGTCCGGATGTGGAGGCCTTAGCGGCTTTCAAACACAACATCCGAGACGAGTGGCTAGCCCGGCACCTTGGTCAGGAAAAGCCGAAATCTATGGCAGCTCTCATGACACTCATGACCCGCTTTTATGCGGGAGAAGACAGCTGGCTGGCTCGCAGTAATAACATATCAAAGAACCATGGTACCTCATATACCAAGGACGGCAATAGCAGGTCACGTCGCAACAAACATAAGCGCCGCATTAACAGCAAAAATACTGAGGATATGGCAGTCAATGCCGGATTCAAAGGCTCTAAACCCGGTCAGCGGGAAATCCATTCAAACAAAGTACGCCGGGTCCGTCCAGCTTGGACCGTATACTCGATCGCTCGTGTCAAATACACAGCACCCCAGACAAGCCAGCCAATCACACCAACAGGGATTGTTGGGTGTTCAAGCAGGCCGGCAAGTTAATTGCCGAAAACAAGGACAAGGGGCCGCATAGCAATGACGAGGAGGAGCCCCGACAGCCGCACACCGGAGGGCAGAAGAGGTTTCCCCCGCAAGTGGGGACGGTGAACATGATATACGTGACCCACATCCCCAAGAGGGAGCGGAAGCGTGCGCTCAGGGACGTATATGCGTTGGAGCCAGTCGCCCCAAAGTTCAACCCTTGGTCCTCCTGCCCGATCACCTTCGATCGCAGGGACCACCCCACTAGTATCCGTCATGGCGGATTCGCCGCACTAGTCCTAGACCCAATCATTGACGGATTTCACCTCACTCGAGTCCTTATGGATGGTGGCAGCAGCCTGAACCTACTTTATCAGGACACAGTGCGCAAAATGGGTATAGACCCCTCAAGGATCAAACCCACAAAAACGGGCGTCATTCCAGGTGTGGAGGCCCATTGCACAGGCTCAGTTACACTGGAAGTGGTCTTCGGATCCCCGGATAATTTCCGAAGCGAAGAGTTAATCTTTGATATAGTCCCGTTCCGCAGTGGTTATCACGCGCTGCTCGGGCGAACCGCATTCACTAGATTCAATGCGGTTCCACATTATGCATACCTCAAGCTCAAGATGCCAGGACCTCGCGGAGTTATTACAGTCAATGGAAACATAGAGCGCTCTCTCTGAACAGAGGAGCACACCGCGGCCCTCGCAGCAGAAGTGCAAAGCAGCCTCTCAAGGCAATCAACCAGTTCGACACTTCAAAGCCCGGACACCTTCAAGCGCGCTCAGGGCAATCGGCAAATAGACTGCCTGGCGCGATCTGAGCTCGCGTAGCAATACGGCGGCCACCCCAATCCCATCCCAACGGCGAAATTCGTGCCGCGCGTACATAATTACGCATTAAAAATATCATGGGCACAGGTGGGGAGGGGCACAACTGCGGCACGCCCCAAAACGCGGCCTAAACCGCACTAGGGGCTTCCCGTTTGGTTATTTCTCTTTTTTCTTTCAGGACCTTAATCTCTGGAAATACGGTCCGGTAGCACTATTGCCAAACACATGATGCAGCAACCAAGAAGGCAGATAGCTACGTCATACCACGGAATTCCCAGGTTGATTACAGTAACGAGTGAAATATTCAATTTAATATCATTCCTCAGCTTGCCCTTGGAAGGGACATAGTCCTACTCTTTGCTTATCGCACTATCTGTATCACTCTGCTTTAACGCAATTTTTTAATAAACAATGCATGACATTACGACTATTATCGCATTCTTGTTATATATATATATATGTGTGTGTGTGTGTGTGTGTGTGTGTGTTCATTAATGATGCCTTGCAACCGTACACTCTGGTACGGCCAATACACCAGGGGCTTACGTACCCCACAATATGGTGTGAAAAGTCCGAACACTTTCACAAGTGCGGCACCCCGAACTTATAGCATTATATGCATCAGCTCCGAATCATGTCTTTGGTCAAATGTTGGGTTTGCCCGGCTCCTATGTTTTGGTACCTTAAGTTCCGCTCTATTGGCTAAGGTAGCGCTAGGAGAACTACTGCGATTGTGCCCCGGTTCTACCAGGCTTAGCACCTCAGTAGAGAAAGCTAAAACTGACTGTCATGATAAGGCGAGAGACTGGTCGCTGTTCGGCGAGGTTTTTCGAGTCCCTAAAGACTTATGCCGCTTAGGGCGAGGGGCCGGCCCTGTCCGGCTTACAGGCGTGTATCGCGCCCCGAATTCGGCCTTCTGAATACCAGGGGCTTCACCGAAACTTAAAATTATAGAATTCTATGGCTAAGTGAGAGTGATAAAGCATTATTAGTCCGGTTGCCTTGTTCGTTGTGCTGAGCACCTCCCTCGAAGGACCCAAATATGGGAACAAGAGTGCTCAGGTTTATCCCGAACACCCCAGCACTCATGGCATGGGGGAAGAAGCCGAGGACTAGCTATCTCTCAGATTGGATAAACGGCCAAACAGAAGGTAATATTTTAAATTCACACAAGCGTTGCATAGCGCATATGAAACAAGTTTTCATCACACATGATCACACGAGCAAGTGTCATTCAAATATTACATCTTTTGAACACTCATCCACGATGAGACGGGCACCCGGCAGAACACCCTCGTAGTACATCTCGGGGTGGCGGTGCTCCTTGCCCTCCGGCGGCCCCTCCTTGATCAGCTTCATGGCGTCTAGCTTGACCCACTGCAATTTCACACGGGCGAAAGCCCGGCGTGCACCTTTAATGCTGACAGATCACTTGACGACCTCCAGCCGCGGGCAGGCATCCACAAGCCGCCTCACTAGGCCGAAGAAGCTGTTCGGAAGGGCGTCGCCAGGCCACAGCCGGATAATAAAGCTCTTCATGGCCCGATCGGCTGCCTTATGTAGCTCGACCATCTGCTTCAGCTGGTTGCTCATTGGCACCGGGTGTTCGGCCTCAGCATACTGAGACCAGAACAACTTCTCCATTGAGCTTTCGTCCTCGTGCTGGTAATATTGTGCGGCATCGGACACACTGTGGGGCAGATCTGCGAATGCTCCTGGAGAGCTCCGGATTCGGGTAAGTAATCGGTAATTTACTTTTACATGCTTGCTTTGCATATAGAAGGCCTTACCCGCAGCTATCTTCTTCATCGTGTCGATCTCTTGGAGGGCCTTTTTGGCTTCGGCCTTGGCACTTTTTACACTCCCGGGTCTTTGAGTCAAGCTCCAACGCCTCGTGCTTCGCCACGAGAGCCTGGAGCTCTTGCTGCACCTCGCCCACCCGAGCCTAGTGCATCTCTCGCTCGGTGTGCTCCTTGGCCGCTTTATCTTCGGCCTTGGTTAGCGCTTGCTTCAGGGTCGCCACCTCGGTCGTGGCCCCTGGCAAACATACAATGATCCTGTCATTTTGCAATCACGTCTTTTTTATATATACATATCTATAGACGGGGTATTACTTACCCTTGTTCTCCTCGAGCTGCCTCTTGGCAAGGCCGAGCTCTTTCCTGGACACCTCGAGGTCTTGCTTCAGTATGGGGACCTCCGCAGTCAGTGCGGCAGACGCCAGCAGCGAAGCCTGCATATGCATATTGACACACTTATATTAGACTCCTGCGATATTATTTGATCCTCTGTTCGGCTTTTCTTTGTGAACACTGAACAAAGCATCAAGGGCTACTGTCTATGCGGTAATATTTCTACTACATTTTAAAACACTTACCTCGAAGCCTGTTAGAAGGCTGGCACAGGCTTCAGTCAATCCGCTCTTGGCGGACTGAGCCTGCTGGATCACCGCACTCATGATAGTGTGGTGCTCCTCGTCGATGGAAGCGCTTCCATCAGACTGCCTCTGGATGGACAGAGGTCACCGGCATAGGCGTCTTGCCCCTCTTAGAAGGAGGCTGCCTGCCCGAGCCTGGAACCGCTGGAGGTTCCGGCACGGTGTTTGGCTGAGGGGCCCCGTCCCCTCGGATCCCAGAGTCCGGAAGGTCGTCTTGAGGCGCCTCCGGGACTGTCTCCCCTCGATCCGGTGCCCCTTGAGACAACACCTCGGCGTCGTCGACAGGATGAGGGGAGGTGGCGGTCGGGACTGGATCGCTATCCATGTCCGACAAGCCCAAGGAGCCGTCCGACGATACATCGATACTGGCTCGGGGCGTCCTGCATAATTGTGTTCGACGTTAGGGAAAGCAGTGCGACAAAGGAATCCTATGGGTTACTCTGGTATCCGAATACTTACGATCTCCCCGGGGGCTTGGCACTGGGCAACCACTCGTCTTTGCCTTCATCGGCGGCGGTGGAGCTGTCCGGAAGGAGAGTCCTTCCCTTCTTGGACCCTTCGGCCCCCCCAGTTGGGGCGGCCTTCCTTTTCCTGTTTCCCCCAGTCGGTGGGGGAGCATCTTCTTCTTCTTCTTCCTCGTCTTCGGGGGAAGAGTGCGCCGCAGAGTCATCGGACGGTGAGTCCGACGACGCCTGGCGTCGGGAACTCTTTCGGGTTCCCTTGGCCTTCTTGGTCTTCTCCGGCACCGTATAAGGGGCCGGAGTCAACATCTTCGCCAGAAGAGCGTCTGTGGGGCCTTCGGGCAAAGGAGCCGGACAGTCGATCTGTCCGGCCATCTTCTGCCAGTCCTGTCAAAGGTATGGGAGTTTAGATCCCGCATAGAGTCAATCTATAAAAAAACAAGTATCCTGTGAAAGGTAAAGTAGCTTACCGCACTGGCTTGGCGCTTCGTGCTGAATCCGCGATCCTCAGTAATAGGAGGGGGGACCTCGGCGCTTTTGAACAGCACCCTCCAGGCATCTTCATGAGTCGTGTCGAAGAGCCTGTTCAGAGTTCGGTGCTGCGCCGAGTCGAACTCCCACAAGTTGAACTCCCGTTGTTGGCACGGGAGGATCCGGCGGATGAGCATAACTTGGACTATGTTGACAAGCTTGAGCTTCTTGTTCACCATGTTTTGAATACATGTTTGGAGTCCGGTCAGCTCTTCCGAACTACCCCAGGACAGGCCCTTCTCTTTCTAGGAGGTGAGCCGCGTGGGGATGCCAGATCGGAACTCGGGGGCCGCTGCCCATACAGGGTCGCGTGGCTCGGTGATGTAGAACCACCCCGATTGCCACCCCTTTATGGTTTCCACAAAGGAGCCCTTGAGCCATGTTACGTTGGGCATCTTGCCCACCATGGTGCCTCCGCACTCCGCCTGGCGGCCGCCCACCACCTTCGGCTTGACATTGAAGGTCTTCATCCATAAGCCGAAGTGGGGATTAATGCGGAGGAAGGCCTCGCACACGATGATAAACGTCGAGATGTTGAGGATGAAGTTCGGGGCCAGATCGTGGAAATCCAGGCCGTAATAGAACATGAGCCCCTGGACGAATGGATGGAGAGGGAATCACAGTCCGTGGAGGAAATGGGTGAGGAATACTACCCTCTCATGGGGCCTGGGGGTGGGGATGAGCTGCCCCTCATCTGGGAGCCGGTGCACGATGTCATCGGGCAGGTATCTGGCTCTCCTCAGTTTCTTGATGTCTCCCTCCGTGACGGAGGAGACCATCCACCCGCCTCCCGCTCCGGACATGGTTGGAGAAGGTTGAGGTGGGAAGTGTGAACTTGGGCGCTAGAGCTCGAGTGTGCGAAAACGGATGAGCAAAGGAGGAAGAAGGCGTGGATAGAAAGGTGAATCCTTATCCCTTTATATGGGCGGACGAAGCTAAGCGTCCCCACTTTCCTGGTAAAACTCGCTTATCCCCCAAGCGTCGTAATTGATGGCGCGGTTGGGTTACCCACGCCCATATTGATGAGAATCCCGTAATAAGGGGACACGATCTCTGCTTTGATAAGACGTGTCGAAAAACTGCCTCGCGTTATGTGCGGGGCTGGTTAAAGGAAATGGTTCGAATAATCACCGGGCCATGACATAACGTCGTGCTGCCAAAACAAGCCAGCAAATTAGATCTGCGAAAATATTATTCTCTCTACAGTGGAATGTGGAACTTATTTTGCAAGGTCGGACACTATCCTCGTATTCAAATTCTTCTGTGATGTATCCGGAGAAGGAACCCGCCTTGCAATGCCGAAGACAATACTACGCGCCGGACTCATCGTCATTGAAGCCTGGTTCAGGTGCTACTGAGGGAGTCCTGGATTAGGGGGTCTCTGGACAGTCGGACTATCTCCATTCGCCGGACTGTTAGACTATGAAGATACAAGATTGAAGACTTCGTCTCGTGTCCGTATGGGACTCTACTTGGCAAGGAAGGAAAGCTAGGCAATACGAATATGAATATCTCCTCCTTTGTAACCGACCTTGTGTAACCCTGACCCTCTCCGATGTCTATATAAACCGAAGGGTTTTAGTCCGTAGGACATACAATCACAACATACAATCATACCATAGGCTAGCTTCTAGGGTTTAGCCTCTTTGATCTCGTGGTATATCTACTCTTGTACTACCCATATCATCAATATTAATCAAGCAGGACGTAGGGTTTTACCTCCATCAAGAGGGCCCGAACCTGGGTAAAACTGTTGGGGAACGTAGCAGAATTTTAAAATTTTCTACCCATCACCAAGATCAATCTATGGAGTCATCTAGCAACGAGGGAGAGGGGAGTGCATCTACATACCCTTGTAGATCGCTAAGCGGAAGCGTTCAAGTGAACGGGGTTGATGGAGTCGTACTCGTCATGATCCAAATCACCGATGATCCTAGTGCCGAACGGACGGCACCTCCGCGTTCAACACACGTACAGCCCGGGGACGTCTCCTCCTTCTTGATCCAGCAAGGGGACAGGAGAAGTTGAGGGAAAACTCCGACAGCACAACGGCATGGTGGTGATGGAGCTCATGGTTCTCCGGCAGGGCTTCGCCAAGCACTACGGAGGAGGACGAGGTGTTGGAGGAGGGAGAGGGCTGCGTCAGGGGAAGGGTGCGGCTGACCTCTCTCTCCCTCACTGTATATAGGGGGAAGGGAGGAGGGGGAGGCGCCCTAGGGTTCCCTAGGGGAGGGGCGGCGGCCACAGGGGAAACCCTAGATGGGTTTGGGCGCCCCCACCCCCTAGGAAACTTGCCCCCCAAGCCGGGAGGGGCGGCTGCCCTAGGGGTGGCGCCCCCACCTCTCCTGGTTACGTGAGATGGGGTGGGAGGGGCGCTCAGCCCCTTAGTGGGCTGATGTGCCCTATCCCCTTGGCCCATAAGGCCCCCTAACGCTTGCCGGGGCCTCCGAAACCCCTTTCGGACACACTGGTCATCACCTGGTACTCCCGGAACAATTCCGGACTCCAATACCCTTCGTCCAATATACCGATCTTCACCTCCGAACCATTCCGGAGCTCCTCGTCATGTCCGGGATCTCATCCGGGACTCCGAACAACCTTCGGTAACCACATACTATTTCCCATAACAACTCTAGCGTCACTGAACCTTAAGTGTGTAGACCCTACGGGTTCGGGAACCATGCAGACATGACCGAGACAACTCTCCGGCCAATAACCAACAGCGAGACCTGGATACCCATGTTGGCTCCCACATGTTCCACGATGATCTCATCGGATGAACCACGATGTCGAGGATTCAATCAATCCCGTATACAATTCCCTTTGTCCAGCGGTATTGTACTTGCCCGAGATTCGATCGTCGGTATCCAATACCTTGTTCAATCTCGTTACCGGCAAGTCTCTTTACTCGTTCTGTAACACATCATCCCGTGATCAACTCCTTGGTCAAATTGTGCACATTATGGATGTCCTACCGAGTGGGCCCAGAGATACCTCTCCATTTACACGGAGTGACAAATCCCAGTCTCGATTCATGCCAACCCAACAGAACTTTCGGAGATACCTGTAGTGAACCTTTATAGCCACCCAGTTACGTTGTGATGTTTGGCACACCCAAAGCACTCCTACGGTATCCGGGAGTTGCACAATCTCATGGTCTAAGGAAATGATACTTGACATTAGAAAAACTTTAGCATACGAACTACACGATCTTTGTGCTAGGCTTAGGATTGGGTCTTGTCCATCACATCATTCTCCTAATGATGTGATCCCATTATCAACGACATCCAATGTCCATGGTCAGGAAACCGTAACCATCTATTGATCAACGAGCTAGTCAACTAGAGGCTTACTAGGGACATGGTGTTGTCTATGTATCCACACATGTATCCGAGTTTCCTATCAATACAATTCTAGCATGGATAATAAACGATTATCATGAACAATGAAATATAATAATAATAACTTAATTTATTATTGCCTCTAGGGCATATTTCCAACAGTCTCCCACTTGCACTAGAGTCAATAATCTAGTTCACATCGCCATGTGATTAACACTCACAGGTCACATCACCATGTGACCAACATCCAAAGAGTTTACTATACTCAATAATCTAGTTCACATCGCTATGTGATAAACACTCGAAGTGTTCTGGGTTTGATCATGTTATGCTTGTGAGAGAGGTTGTAGTCAACGGGTCTTGCCATATTCAGATCCCTATGTATTTCGCAAAACTTTATATCGTAGATACTGCTACCATGTTCCACTTGGAGCTATTCCAAATTTTTGCTCCATTATACGTATCCGGTATCTCTACTCAGAGCTATCCGGACAGGTGTTAAGCTTGCATCGACATAACTCTTTACGTCGAACTCTTTATCACCTCCATAACCGAGAAACATTTCCTTATTCCTATAAGGATAATTTTGACCGCTATCTGGTGATCTACTCCTAGATCACCTTTGTACCCTCTTGCCAGACATGTGGCAAGCACACATCAGGTGCGGTACTTCAGCATGTCATACCGTATAGAGCCTATGAAAAGAGCATAGGGGACGACCTTCGTCCTTCTTCTTTCTTCTGTCGTGGTCAAGCTTTGAGTCTTACTCAACTTCACACCTTACAACTCAGGTAAGAACCCCTTCTTTGACTGATCTATTTTGAACTCCTTCAAAAACATGTCAAGGTGTGCGTTCTTTGAAAGTATCATCAGGCGTTTTGATCTATCTCTATAGATCTTGATGCCCAATATGTAAGCAGCTTTATCCAGGTCTTCCTTTGAAAAACACTCTTCAAACAACCGTTTATGCTTTCCAGAAATTCTACATCATTTCGAATCAACAATATGTCATCCACATATACTTATCAGAAATGTTGTAGTGCTCCCACTCACTTTCTTGTAAATACAAGTTTCTAGCAAACATTGTATAAACCTAAAAGCTTTGATCACTCCATCAAAACATATATTCCGATTCCGAGATGCTTGCTCTAGTCCATAGAAGGATTGCTGGAGCCAGCATACCTTTTAGCATCCATAGGATCGACAAAACTTTGATTGTATCACATACAACTCTTTCTTACAAAACTGGTAAGAAAACTTGTTTTGACATCCATCTATAAGATTTCATAATCGAAAAATACAGCTAATGCTAACACGATTCCGACAGACTTAAGCATCACTATGGGTGAGAAATTCTCATCGTAGTCAACTCCTTGAACTTGTGAAAAGACTCTTTCCCACAAGTCGAGCTTCATAGACGGTAACATTACCGCCCACGTTCGTCTTCTTCTTAAAGATCCATTTATCTTAATGGCTTGCCGATCATCGGGCAAGTCCACCAAAGTCCATACTTTGTTCTGATATATGGATCCTATCTCGGATTTCATGGCTTCTAACCATTTGTCGGAATATGGGCCCACCATCGCTTCTCCATAGCTCGTAGGTTCATTGTTGTCTAACAACCTGATATCTAAGACAGGATTACCGTACCACTCAGGAGTAGTACATATCCTTGTCGACTTATGAGGTTCGATAGCAACTTGATCGGAAGCTTCATGATCACTATCATTAACTTCCTATTCAACAGATGTAGGCGCCACAGAAAACATCTTTCTGTGTTGCATCACTCTCTGGTTGAAGTAAAGGTTCGACAACCTCATCAAGTTCTATCTTCCTCCCACTCAATTCTTTCGAGAGAAACTCCTTCTCGAGAAAGGACCCGTTCTTAGTGATAAACAATTTGCCCTCGGATCTGAGATAGAAGGTATACCCAACTGTCACCCTTGGGTATCCTATGAAGATGTGTTTGTCCGCTTTGGGTTCGAGATTCTCCGGCTGAAGCCTTAAGCATCGCAGCCCCAAACATTAAGAAACGACAACTTTGATTTCTTGCCAAACCAATGTTCATATGACGTCGTCTCAACGGACTTAGATGGTGTCCTATCTAAAGTGAATGCAGCTGCCTCTAATGCATAACCTCAAAATAATAGCGGTAGATCGGTAAGAGACATCATAGATCGCACCATATTTCATAAGGTCCGATTACGACGTCCGGACACACCATTACCCTTGGTGTTCCAGGTGGCTTCAACTGTGAAACAATTCCACAATGTCTTAAGTGATTGCCAAACTCATAACTCAGAAAATCCCCTTTTGATCAGATCGTAGGAACATGATCTTATTGTTATGATGATTCTTAACTTCACTCTGAAATCGCTTGAACTTTTCAAACGTTTCAGACTTGTGCTTCATTAAGTAGATATACCTATATCTACCCAAATCGTCAGTGAAGATGAGAAAATAGCGATATCCACCGCACGCTTCAATTCTCATTGGATCACACGCATCAGCATGCATGATTTCCAACAAGTCACTTGCCCGTTTCATTGTACCTGAAAACAGGGTCTTAGTCATCCTGCCCATGAGGCATGGCTCGCATGTGTCAAGTGATTCAAAATCAAGTGACTCCAAACATCCATCGACATGGAGTTTCTTCATGGATCTTACGCCAATATGACCTAAGCAGCAGTGCCACGAGAAAGTGGTACTATCATTATTAACTCTACATCTTTTGGCGTGAACATGTGTATTACCATGACCTAGATTCAATGAACCATTCACATAGGGTGCATGACCATGAAAGGTATCATTCATGCAAACAGAATAACCATTATTCTCTAACTTAAATGAATGACCGCATTGCAATGAACATGATCTAATCATATTCATGCTCAACGTAGACACCTGATAACATTTATCGAGGTTCAATACTAACCCCGAAGGCAGATGTAGCGTGCGATGGTGATCTCATCAACTTTGGAAACACTTCCAACACACATCGTCACCTCGCCCTTAGCCAGTCTCCGCTTAGTCCGTAGCTTTTGCTTCAAGTCACCAATAATAGCAACTGAACCAGTATCCAATACCTAGGTGCTACCAGGAGTACTAGTGAGGTACACATTAATAAGACGTATATACTTTGTTGAAGTTGCCAGCCTCCTTATCTACCATGCATTTGTTGGGTTTCATAGTAATTTCAAAAAATTTCCTACGCACACGCAAGATCATGTGATGCATAGCAACGAGAGGGGAGAGTGCTGTCTACGTACCCACGCAGATCGACTGCGGAAGCGATGACACAATGTAGAGGAAGTAGTCGTACGTCTTCACGATCCAACCGATCAATCACCGAAACTACGGCACCTCCGAGTTCGAGCACACGTTCAGCTCGATGACGATCCCCGGACTCCGATCCAGCAAAGTGTCGGGGAAGAGTTTCGTCAGCACGACGGCGTGGTGACGATCTTGATGTACTACAGCAGCAGGGCTTTGCCTAAACTCCGCTACAGTATTATCGAGGACTATGGTGGCTGGGGGCACCGCACACGGCTAAGGAATAGATCACGTGGATCAACTTGTGTTTCTTTTTCTCTCTTTGGTGCTAGCCCTTCCCCTCTATTTATATGTTGAGCCCTGGGGTCGAAACTTGGAGTAAAAGCCTCCACAAAGTCGGTTTCACCCGAAAGGCAAGAGTCCTTCTCGGACTCCAGGGCCAGACGCCAGGGTTCCTGGCGTCTGGACCCAGACGCCAGGGACCCTGGCGTCTGGCCCCTGGACTCCGCAAAACTTCCTTTTGCGCTTTCCAAAAACCTTGTGGGCTTTCCCCTTTGGCCCAAATAAAGTGTTCTCGTACCCAAACATTTCGGGAAACATCCGGAACCCCTTCCGGTGATTTCCGGAACCCTTCCGGTGACCAAACACTATTATCATATATATCAAACTTTATCTCCGGACCATTTTGGAGTTCCTCGTCATGTCCGTGATCTCATCTCGGACTCCGAACAACATTCGGTACATCAAAATGCATAAAACTCATAACAACTGTCATCGTAACTTTAAGCGTGCGGACCCTACGGGTTCGAGAACAATGTGGACATGACCGAGACACGTCTCCGGTCAATAACCAATAGCGGGACCTGGATGCCCATATTGGCTCCTACATATTCTACGAAGATCTTTATCGGTCAGACCGCATAACAACATACGTTGTTCCCTTTGTCATCGGTATGTTACTTGCCCGAGATTCGATTGTCGGTATCCAATACATAGTTCAATCTCGTTACCGACAAGTCTCATTACTCGTTCCGTAATACATCATCTCACAACTAACATATTAGTTGTAATGCTTGCAAGGCTTATGTGATGTGCATTACCGAGAGGGCCCAGAGATACCTCTCCGACAACCGGAGTGACAAATCCTAATCTCGAAATACGCCAACCCAACATCTACCTTTGGAGACACCTGTAATGCTCCTTTATAATCACCCAGTTACGTTGTGACGTTTGGTAGCACCCAAAGTGTTCCTCCGGCAAACGGGAGTTGCATAATCTCATAGTCATAGGAACATGTATAAGTCATGAAGAAAGCAATAGCAACATACTACACGATCGGGTGCAAGCTAATGGAATGGGTCATGTCAATCAGATCATTCAACTAATGATGTGATCTCGTTAATCAAATAACAACTCTTTGTCCATGGTTAGGAAACATAACCATCTTTGATTAACGAGCTAGTCAAGTAGAGGCATACTAGTGACACTCTGTTTGTCTATGTATTCACACATGTATTATGTTTCCGGTTAATACAATTCTAGCATGAATAATAAACATTTATCATGATATAAGGAAATAAATAATAACTTTATTATTGCCTCTAGGGCATATTTCCTTCAGCATTTGGGGTAATTACGCTACCAGTGACCATTCCCCTTACAATAGAAGCACTTAGTCTCGGTTTGGGTTCAACCTTGGGTTCCTTCACTGGAGCGGCAACTGGTTTGCCATCCATGAAGTTTCCCTTCTATCCCTTGCCCTTCTTGAAACCAGTGGTCTTGTTAAACCATCAACACTTGATTCTCCTTCTTGATTTCCACCTTTTGCGGTCTTAAGCACCGCGAACAGCTCTGGGATCAACTCCATCCCTTGCATGTCATAGTTCATCACGAAGATCTAGTAGCTTAGTGATAGTGTCTAGAGAACTCTATCAATCACTATCTTATATGGAAGTTTAACTCCCACTTGATTTAAGTGATTGTAGCACCCAGACATTCTGAGCACATGCTCACTAGCTGAGCTATTCTCCTCCATCTTGTTGACAAAAGAACTTGTCAGAGGTCTCACACCTCTCAACACGGGCATGAGCCTGAAATCCCAATTTCAGCTCTTGGAACATCTCATATGTTCTTATGACGTTCAAAACGTCATTGGAATCTCGATTCTAAGCCGTAAAGTATGGTGCAGTAAACTATCAAGTAGTCATCAGGATGTGTCTGTCAGGTGTTCACAACATCCATAGACGACGTTGTAGGGGTTTGCACATCGAGCGTTGTATCAAAGACATAAGCCTTCTGTGTAGCAGTGAGGACACTCCTCGGACTATGGACCTAGTCCGCATCATTGCTTACAATATCTTTCAACTTAATCTTTCTCTAGGAACGTATTGAAATAGGGAGCTACAACGTGAGCTATTTATCTACAACATATTTGCAAGGACAATTTAGACTATGTTCATGATAATTGAGTTCATCTAATCAAATTATTTAATGAACTCCCACTCAGATAGACATCCCTCTAGTCATCTAAGTGAAACATGATCCGAAT
Source organism: Triticum urartu (assembly GCF_003073215.2). Lineage (NCBI taxonomy): Eukaryota > Viridiplantae > Streptophyta > Magnoliopsida > Poales > Poaceae > Triticum > Triticum urartu. The sequence goes on from NC_053025.1 coordinate 9,899,306, forward strand.
CGACTAGGCCGTGTCCGATCATCACGTGAGACGGACTAGTCATCAACGGTGAACATCTCATGTTGATCGTATCTTCTATACGACTCATGTTCGACCTTTCGGTCTTCCGTGTTCCGAGGCCATGTCTATACATGCTAGGCTCGTCAAGTCAACCTAAGTGTATTGCGTGTGTAAATCTGGCTTACACCCGTTGTATTCGAATGTTAGAATCTATCACACCCGATCATCACGTGGTGCTTCGAAACGACGAACCTTCGCAACGGTGCACAGTTAGGGGGGACACTTTCTTGAAATTATTGCGAGGGATCATCTTATTTAAGCTACCGTCGTTCTAAGCAAATAAGATATAAAACATGATAAACATCACATGCAATCAAATAGTGACATGATATGGCCAATATCATTTTGCTCCTTTTGATCTCCATCTTCGGGGCTCCATGATCATCATTGTCACCGGCATGACACCATGATCTCCATCATCGTGTCTTCGTGAAGTTGTCTCGCCAACTATTACTTCTACTACTATGGCTAACGGTTAGCAATAAAGTAAAGTAATTACATGACATTTATGTTGACACGCAGGTCATAAATAAATTAAGACAACACCTATGTCTCCTGCCGGTTGTCATACTCATCGACATGCAAGTCGTGATTCCTATTACAAGAACATGATCAATCTCATACATCACATATATCATTCATCACATCCTTTTTGGCCATATCCCATCACACGGCATATGCTGCAAAAACAAGTTAGACGTCCTCTAATTGTTGTTGAAATTTTTCACGTGGCTGCTATAGGTTTCTTAGCAATGTTTCTTACCTACGCCAAAACCACAACGTGATATGCCAATTTCTATTTACCCTTCATAAGGACCCTTTTCATCGAATCCGATCCGACTAAAGTGGGAGAGACAGACACCCGCTAGCCACCTTATGCAACTAGTGCATGTTAGTCGGTGGAACCTGTCTCATGTAAGAGTACGTGTAAGGTCGGTCCGGGCCGCTTCATCCCACGATGCCGCCAAATCAAGATTAGACTAGTAATGGCAAGTAAATTGACAAAATCGATGCCCACAACTACTTTGTGTTCTACTCGTGCATAGAAACTACGCATAAACCTAGCTCATGATGCCACTGTTGGGGAACGTAGCAGAATTTTAAAATTTTCTACACATCACCAAGATCAATCTATGGAGTCATCTAGCAACGAGGGAGAGGGGAGTGCATCTACATACCCTTGTAGATCGCTAAGCGGAAGCGTTCAAGTGAATGGGGTTGATGGAGTCGTACTCGTCGTGATCCAAATCACCGATGATCCTAGTGCCGAACAGACGGCACCTCCGCGTTCAACACACGTACAGCCCAGGGACGTCTCCTCCTTCTTGATCCAGCAAGGGGAGATGAGAAGTTGATGGAAAACTCCGACAGCACGACGGCATGGTGGTGATGGAGCTCATGGTTCTCCGGCAGGGCTTCGCTAAGCACTACGGAGGAGGACGAGGTGTTGGAGGAGGGAGAAGGCTGCGTCAGGGGAAGGGTGCGGCTGACCTCTCTCTCCCTCACTGTATATAGGGGGAAGGGAGGAGGGGGAGGCGCCCTAGGGTTCCCTAGGGGAGGGGCGGCGGCCACAGGGGAAACCCTAGATGGGTTTGGGCGCCCCCACCCCCTAGGAAACTTGCCCCCCAAGCCGGGAGGGGCGGCTGCCCTAGGGGTGGCGCCCCCACCTCTCCTGGTTACGTGACATGGGGTGGGAGGGGCGCTCAGCCCCTTAGTGGGCTGATGTGCCCTCTCCCCTTGGCCCATAAGGCCCCCTAACGCTTGCCGGGGCCTCCGAAACCCCTTTCGGACACGCTGGTCATCACCTGGTACTCCCGGAACAATTCCGGACTCCAATACCCTTCGTCCAGTATACCGATCTTCACCTCTAGACCATTCCGGAGCTCCTCGTCATGTCCGGGATCTCATCTGGGACTCCGAACAACCTTCGGTAACCACATACTATTTCCCATAACAACTCTAGCGTCACCGAACCTTAAGTGTGTAGACCCTACGGGTTCGGGAACCATGCAGACATGACCGACACAACTCTCCGGCCAATAACCAACAGCGGGATCTGGATACCCATGTTGGCTCCCACATGTTCCACGATGATCTCATCGGATGAACCACAATGTCGAGGATTCAATCAATCCTGTATACAATTCCTTTTGTCCAGCGGTATTGTACTTGCCCGAGATTCGATCGTCGGTATCCGATACCTTGTTCAATCTCGTTACCGGCAAGTCTCTTTACTCGTTCCGTAACACATCATCCCGTGATCAACTCCTTGGTCACATTGTGCACATTATGATGATGTCCTACCGAGTGGGCCCAGAGATACCTCTCCGTCACACGGAGTGACAAATCGCAGTCTCGATTCGTGCCAACCCAACAGACACTTTCGGAGATACCTGTAGTGAACCTTTATAGCCACCCAGTTACGTTGTGATGTTTGGCACACCCAAAGCACTCCTACGGTATCCGGGAGTTGCACAATCTCATGGTCTAAGGAAATGATACTTGACATTAGAAAAGCTTTAGCATACGAACTACACGATCTTTGTGCTAGGCTTAGGATTGGGTCTTGTCCATCACATCATTCTCCTAATGATGTGATCCCGTTATCAACGACATCCAATGTCCATGGTCAGGAAACCGTAACCATCTATTGATCAACGAGCTAGTCAACTAGAGGCTTAGTAGGGACATGGTGTTGTCTATGTATCCACACATGTATCTGAGTTTCCTATCAATACAATTCTAGCATGGATAATAAATGATTATCATGAACATTGAAATATAATAATAATAACTTAATTTATTATTGCCTCTAGGGCATATTTCCAACAAAAACATCGTGTCCTCTGCCTCCTGTTACCATCCGGCCTAGATGCACAGTTCGGGACCCCCTACCCTAGATCCGCCGGTTTTGACACCGACAGTGTGGGTGTCCCGCTCCTTTTCAGGTTGAGCTACAAGATACCAGTGGCCTCTGGTTCATCAAGAATTTTGTGGACAAGCATAACCATCTGTTTGTCCCTGCTGACCTGACTCCCTACTTATCGGCTCATCGTAGAATGACTGACGCACAAAAGGCCGATGTCATCAAGTATGCTGTCGGTGGACTTCGAACACATCAGATTATGAATGTAATGGAGAAGAATGCCGAAGGTCCTGACAAGCTTGGATTTATAGATCGAGATCTATACAACCATGTTTCAATCCAGAAGAAGTGCAAGATAGAAGGCAGTGGCGCTAGATATTTGCTCACCTATATGATTGCACAGAAAAAAGCAGACCCGAAATTCTTTTTCGAATACACAAAAGACAAATAAGGCCATTTGAGGAACATATTCTGGGCTGATTTACAATCCCGGATTGACTATGTTGCCTTTGGTGGTGTCGTGGTGTTCGACAGTACATACCGGTCTAACAAGTACATGCTTCCATTTGTTCCATTTGTTGGTCTGAACCATCACCGCAGGACAGTTTTGTTTGGGGTCGGTCTTGTGTCAGACGAGATAGTTGCATCATACCAGTGGCTTCTCCATGTATTTTTGGAGGCAATGTCCCAGAAGGCACCCATTTCAGCAATCACCGATGGGGACGGTTCAATGGCTAAAGCAATAGCTATTGTTTGGACCGGAACAGATCATCATTTGTGCACATGGCATATTGAGGAGAATACGGTGATGCGCCTCCACAAGAAAAAGCTTGAGGAATTTAGGGAATTCATTTACCGTCATTGGGATGTTGATGAGTTTGAGAAAAGATGAGAGGCTGATAAGGTTCGGTTCAAAATAAAACCAACGGGGAAGAGGTCGTCATGGATTAACAGGATGTACGAGCTGCGACACAAATGGGCTGCTGCGTACACAAAGGGTAGATATTTCCTAGGCATGATGAGTAATCAGAGGAGTGAGTCTCTCAACTCAAGGCTTCATGTGCACCTGAACAGGAAGATGCAGCTTGTTGATTTGTTGCAGCATGTTGAGCACTGTGTATCCATAATGCGTAAGAATGAAGCAGCATTAGACGTGGTAGCAACACATACGATACCCTTCACTAAGCTGAATGCACACCCTCTGGAGATTGATGACTCTTATATTTATACAACCGTGATGTTTCCAAAGGTAAAGCGTCAGATTGTCGAAGGGACAAATTGGCAGGTCACGGACCGGGTAGGATGTGATGGTTTGGTCATGTTTGGAGTTTTGCGCAAAGCCCCATATGATAAAGTCCCATATGGCAGGGATGCTACAGAATTGCAAGGTAAGGAAGGTAAGTATGCCGAGGACTTGCATGCAAACAAATTGGATGTTGAGGATCCCAATGACTTGGAAGATAAGGATGCTGAGGAGTTGCATGCAAAAAACATGGATGCTGAGGATCCCAATGACTTGGAAGATAAGGATGCTGAGGACTTGCATGCAAAAAACATGGATGCTGAGGATCCCAATGACTTGGAAGGTAAGAATGCTGAGGACTTGCATGCAAAAAACTTGGATGCTGAGGATCCCAATGACTTGGAAGGCAAGGATGGTGTGGGCTTGCATACCAAAAACCTGGATGCTAAGGATCCCAATCACTTGGAAGGTAAGGACAGTGAGGAGTTGGATGCAAAAAAGTTGGATGCACAAGGCGTGGATGCTAAGCCTGTGGATTTTATATATCACGTGACTTGTCTATTTACAGGAGCAAGACTGGATGATGCAACTTGTAAATGTAAAAAGTTGGAAGTCAGGATTACCCATGCGCACATATATTCTGCGTTCTGGATCATCTTGGTGTACGCACATTTCCAAAAAAATTGTCAAGAAAAGATGGACAATGCATGCCAAGCCAGCGTTCCGTTCTTCAAGGATTGCGAATACTCATGTATGGTCTGATCACATGAATAAGTATCATCAACTATGCAACATGGCTAGTGACGCTTTATTCACAGCCGCAGCTAGTGATTCACAGACAGAACAGGTGATGGAGCTCATCCGGAGTATATTGGTTGATGGAGAAAAAACTGATTTGGATGAAGGCCATAAGTCGTTTGTTCCTTTGCCGGCATACTTCTCTGCTGCTCGCGAATGCTGCACTGATGACGTGGAATATCCAATCAAAATAGTTCCAAAAGGGAGACCAACTACCGAAGAATCGAACAAGAGGATTAAATCCAGGCGCGAGCGGATGAGAGGGAAAAAAGCAACGAAGTTAGTGCACATGTTTATCTCATTGTTCATTCCATACATGCTTACAATGTTAATATGTTCTCTCTTTTTCTTCAATTTACTCAGGAACAAATCGGGGAAATCAAAGGTCACAAGGAGGAAGAAGCGAAAAGAGAAAGACTCAGAGACAGAAGAAGACACAGATTCGGATACAGAAGAAGAGGAAGATTCAGAAAAAGCAACAAAGTTAGTGCACATGTTAATCTCACTGTTCATTTCCATACATGCTTACAGTGTTAATATGTTCTCCCAGAGAGTTTTCACATGTTTTTCTTCAATTTACGCAGGAAAAAATCAGGGAAATCAAATAACACAAGGAGGAAGAAGCAAAAAGAAGAGACAGAGTCAGATACAAAAGAAGAGACAGATGCAGATATAGAAGAAGAGACAGAGGCAGATACAGAAGAAGAGGAAGATTCGGGTACATAAGAAGAGGAAGATTTAGATGCCGAAGAAGAGGGAGATTCAGATGCGAAAGAAGAGGAAGATTCAGATGCAAAAGATGGTGGGCTGAGGAGGGCTAGGAAGAGACCATTGGAGGTTGCAGAAAAGGATTACACAAAACCAAACAAGTGGGCATTATCACAATTGTGCGTACTTAAACATGTTTTCGAATGCTGGCTGCCGATTCATCTATTTCGTTTTTTGCAGGAAACGCAAGGGCGCTCCAAATGTCAATGTTGGGAGGAAGAAAAAGAACGATGACAAGGGTGCGTGAGGAAAACCAGTGAAGTTAGTGTCTGTACTTACATGTCCGCTCTAGAAGTCGGGTATTTGCTAGTACTGTGTTGACGTTTCTTAACTTTTCCAGAAAAGACTCTAGTAAGGGCAGTAAAGAACAGGCCAAAGGGGTGATGAAGACAAAAAGGCCTACTAGGAATGTACCACAGGCTGAGCGAATAAGAGCTGTCAAGTTAGCTTCTGTAGGTATGAAGAGAAAATCAGTGAAGTTAGTGTTTTTTCTATTATAGTGTACTGTACATGCTCAAATCTTCTTTGCTATCCTATTAACAAATGTTGTTTCATGCAGGAAAGCTAAAGTGAAGTCGAGATAGGATGTTTAGATGCACAGGGTCAAGCAGATAAAACGAAAGGATTTCTGGGGTCGAAAAATTGAGAACAAATTAAAGTAGACAGTTTTCCATGCCGTGATCCACCTTGTTTCTGATGTATTAGACCTATTTGATGGACTGCCACTATTTTTCTAAATTCCTCGTTTGATTGGCACACCCTCATTTTATTATGGACGGTTCGACATGGTAGGCTAGTTATGATTTATCAACATCGATGAAACAATGCATTTTTAGTCAAGTTGGTTTTCTGTATTTTTTCATTTTTTACATAATATATTGCTGAAATTTGTTTAAAGTGTAGTCAAATTTCATACTTGAAATATAAAATAGAAACCAAAATTTTTTATATATAAGAAAATAGAACGTTAATAGAAACCTCATTTTCAAATAACATTGAAAATCGTTTATTTTCAAATAGAAAATAAGCATACAGATATTTTAAAAATAGCATGCTCATTTGAAAAAAGTATGTTCAATTGAAAATAAAATAGAATGAATATGCTGATTTAAAAATAGCATGCTGATTTTAAAAATAGCATGCTACTTTTAAAATTATAATGCTCTTTTCAATATGCTACTTTTAAAATAACATGCTGATTTCAAAAATATCATGCTAATTTTAAAAATAGCATGCTACTTTTAAAAATGTAATGCTCTTTTCAATATGCTACTTTTAAAATAGCATGCTGTTTTAAAAAATATAATGTAAATTTTAAAAATAGCATGCTTATTTTAAAAATAGCATGCTTATTTTAAAAATATAATGCTCTTTTCAATATGCTACTTTTAAAATAGCATGCCGATTTAAAAAAATCATGTTCTTTTGAATATGTTGTTTTTAAAAATAGCATGCTGATTTCAAAATAACAGCCTCATTCTAAAAATATAACATTGTTTAAAAAAATATAATGCTTATTTTAAAAATATAACGCTGTTTTTAAAATAGCATGCTGATTTCAAAAATTACATGCTTTTTTAAATATGCTGTTTTGAAAGCAGCATGCTGATTTTGAAAACATCATTTTTTAATTACGCTTTTTAAAAAATAGCATGTTTTTTAGTATATTGTTTTTCAAATTAAAAAACATGCTGTTTTGCTCTATTTTTGGAAATAGCATGCCATCTCGAAAGTAACAGAAACATCATTTTTTGCATTGCATTTCGACCCGCGAGTTTTTGTTTTGCATTGCATTTTTTTGTGCAACACACATACAAACCGCATTTGCAAAATAACTCGTACTAGCCAACACAAAAACCTCGTTCAAAAATGAAATTAGTGTCTAATCCATTTGAAACCCGGTTAGATTTGATTCTAAAAATACTAGCATCACTGTGGCAAAAAAATAAATATAATTGCAGTCCATAAAGGTAATTATATCAAGGAGGGTACCAGGATGCGTTATATATATAGACTTGCATAGCAAGTACATTACGCCACATAGGGTTCATACTACCACCAAGTTGGAGTCAAGTTCCACTTACTGGACGATCTTCATATCCAAAAGTTATACCACCAAAGTACCAGTTACTACCAAGTACCAATTACTACTAAGTTGCACTTATTGTACCCAAAAGCTGATACTACCAACTTGCAGTTACTGGCTAGTACATACATATTATAAAACTAGCGTCAAACTACTGCCATGGGTCAACGAATCCTCATGCCACTAACCATGTTCACCCTAAGCCCACCTCCACTCCTTTCCATGAACCTGAAGATAGCCATTTGATCTTCTTTCATTCTGGCACCCTCAACGACTTCTCTCCAGTTCTTCGTCATGATCGCAGGCCCGTCCTTCTTGCCCATCTTGAACAAGACCTTTTTATTACCTTCAAAATGTTCGTTGGTGACATGCACAACCATGGGCTTTCAAAGATAATCTTTGAGGTAGGCCTGACTGTAATTGAGGGAGTCCTGGATTAGGGGGGTCTCCGGACAGCCGGACTATATCCTTTGTCTGGACTATTGGACTATGAAGATACAAGATTGAAGACTTCGTCTCGTGTCCGGATGGGACTCTACTTGGCGTGGAAGGCAAGCTAGGCAGTACGGATATGGATATCTCCTCCTTTGTAACCGACCTTGTGTAACCCTAACCCTCTCCGGTGTCTATATAAACCGAAGGGTTTTAGTCCGTAGGACAACAATCACAACATACAATCATACCATAGGCTAGCTTCTAGGGTTTAGCCTCTCTGATCTCGTGGTAGATCTACTCTTGTACTACCCATATCATCAATATTAATCAAGCAGGACATAGGGTTTTACCTCCATCAAGAGGGCCCGAACCTGGGTAAAACACCGTGTCCCCTGCCTCCTGTTACCATCCGGCCTAGACGCACAGTTCGGGACCCCCTACCCGAGATCCGCCGGTTTTGACACCGACATTGGTGCTTTCATTGAGAGTTCCGCTGTGCCGTCGCCACCAGGAAGGATGTGTCATCCCGTCTTCAAAGATGGCACTATTGCTGAGGGAGCTTTGGCTATTGGCCAAACTCTCCGGCTAGGTGGTTTTCTTATGACCGCCTGTTCGGCCGCTGCGCCGACGATGACTTCTCGGGTCATCGAAAGCAATCTTCACGTTAACTCGAACTCGCCGAGCAGTTAGATCCAATGGAGCTCTCCTCCCTGAATGAGATCTTGGATCGCATCGCCGCCCTGGGAGTCGCTACAGACTACGATCAGATTGAGCCTAAACCCGATCTGAGAGATATCAACTCTCCCCAGGTCACCCATCACGTTGTAGTGGTGGAGGAACAATGCGGAAACCCTTCATTTATCTTAAGGACTAGCTATGTCCGGATTCCCGATCCCTCCAAGCCAGATACCCGCGGAGGAGAGGACATCACTCAAGGCCTGAACCTAGAATCAGGCAGCGGGCTAGATTTATCAGAAAACATCCAAGAATCCAAAATTTCGAGTTCGGAAACTCCTTGGCCCCTGAGTCTCAGATTGGGTAAGGATTCGGATTCAATTGCACCCACCCACCCAAACATACGCGATCTATCCCAAATTAGGCAAGAGCCCGAAGAAACAGTACACCATTACTGGGCCAGATTCCTCCTGGTCATGAACAGGATAAAGGACTGCCGCGAGGAAGACGCAATTTCATTCTTCTGCAATAATTGCACGGACAAGGGAATCCTCAACGCCATAAGTCGCCGCGAAATTACACGCTTTGCCGACTTGGTGTCCATAGTACGAAAGTACTGTGCGATGGAAAGCACCTAGAAAACCGAAATAAAATTTTGGGATAATCTGGCCCTGAATACAAACCCAGTCCGAAATAAAATGGTGCATTATCACAATACACCTAGGTTAACTACCAAAAAGCAAAAGCCCTCTACGGGGCAAGGAACCATACTGGAGGGATGGATCAACGGACCCTGCAAAATTCATAGTACAACGGATGCAATACCAACGCACAGCCTTAGAGCATGTTGGATACTCCGACAGGTGGCCAAAAGTGGTGAGGATCTACTCCTCCCAAAAACCACAGAGCACCATCCCGTGGACAACAATACGGTGTTAACGGTCTTTGAGACCTTCGCGTCAAATAATAGACGCAAGCGAACACTCCGCAGCATGGCCGAAATCTGCCACATAGCAGAAATAAATCCTTGGAGTGACACGACTATTACCTTCAATGCCAGTGACGAACCCAAATTCCGAACAGCCCGAGCACCAGCCGCACTGGTCCTCAATCCAATCGTGGACGGCTTTCAACTCACCAAGGTACTCATGGACGGCGGCAGCGGATTAAACCTCATCTATGAGGAAACTCTTCAAAAGATGGAAATAGACTGGAGCCACATTGAGCAAAGTAGCACAACCTTTAGAGGAATCATCCCTAGTCGGGAAGCACGCTGTGCTGGGAAAATCACACTAGATGTGGTATTCGGCACGCCGGATAATTACAGGTCCTAAGAAATTACATTCCAAGTGGCCCCGTTTAGCAGCGGATACCACACTCTACTAGGGCGCGAGGCATTTACAATCTTCCAAGCCATACCCCATTACGAGTACATGAAGCTCAAAATGCCCGGGACCAATGGAATCATCACTCTTGCTAGTGATCCGGACATAGCACTCCGCGCCGAAAATAAGACAGCCGCACTGGCCCTCGAGGCACTATCCGAAGCCCTAGCAGCAGAGGAACTAACTGCGCTGCACTCCACGGTGAACAAGGAAGATGTGATACTCGATAAAAGATCTAAGTCCACCTCCTTTAAACCGGCGGATGAAATAGTCAAATTCCAAGTCCATCCAACGGACCCTACAAAAACAGCTTCCATCGGGGCACAATTAAACCTTGATGTCGATGCCGCACTGCGAGAGTTCCTACGCGAGAACTGGAACATTTTTGCCTTGGCACCCTTCAGACATGCCAGGAATCCCACGCAGGCTAGCTGAGCACAACCTAAATATCCTAAAAGGATTCAAGCCAGTCAAGCAGGCTCTTCGACGTTTCTCCGAGCCTAAGAGACAAGCCATGGGAGAGGAACTAGCCAAGCTATTGGAGGCCAGATTCATCAGAGACATAAAACATCTGGACTGGCTAGCAAACCTGGTGATGGTACCAAAGAAGGACAAATCCTGGCGCTTGTGCGTCGATTTCAAGGACCTTAACAAGGCCTGCCCAAAGGACCCCTCCCTCTCCCCCGCATCGATCAAATCATCGATGCTACCGCAGGACACGATTCATTGTGTTTCCTCGACGCATACTCCGGCTACCATCAAATTAAAATGGCGGAGCCAGACCAAGCCGCAACGGCATTCATCACACCATACGGCCCATTCTGCTTCAACACAATGCCCTTCGGGCTCAAAAACGCCGGCGCAACATATCAGCGCATGATTCAGACATGTCTGGCAAACCAGATCGGCAAAATAGTGGAGGCATACATGGATGACGTGGTCATTAAAACCAAGCATGTCAAAACTCTAGTAGACGACTTGAGGCTCACATTCGACAACCTCCGAACATATGACATCAAGCTCAATCCGGAAAAATGCGTTTTTGGCGTACCAGCCGGAAAGCTCCTGGGATTCATTGTCTCCAGTACAGGTATTGAAGCTAATCCGGCCAAAATCCGAGCGTTGTCACAGTTGACTACCCCAACAAACCTCAAACAAATACAAAAAATTGACTAGATGCGTGGCGGCTCTAAGCCGCTTTATCTCCCGCTTGGGAGAAAAGGCATTACCCCTTTATCGCCTCCTCCGGCGCACCGAACACTTCGAGTGGACGGATGCTGCCTCGGCCGGACTCAATGAAATAAAAGCCATATTGGCAACAAACCCAGTCCTGGCCGCGCCAAACATTGGCGAGCCAATGCTATTATACATTGCGGCAACTCATCAAGTAGTAAGCGCAGTGCTCGTCGTCGAGCGAGAAGCGGACGGACACAAATTCCCCCTTCAAAAGCCGGTTTACTATGTGTCCACTATCCTTACTCCATGCAAATCACGGTACCCGCATTATCAAAAGATAGAGTACGCGGTATTTATGGCATCCTGGAAGCTGCGACACTACTTTCAAGAGTGTTCGATCACGGTAGCCTCGGAAGTACCACTTAATGATATTATAAACAACCGCGACGCGACGGGCCGGATTGCCAAATGGGCCATTGAGCTCCTCCCGTTCGACATACCCTACAAGCCACGGCGAGCTATTAAGTCGCAAGTTTTGGCTGACTTCGTCGCTGAGTGGACGGAAGCCGAACTCCCTAAAGAGTACGACACATATTCAAACTGGATCATGCACTTCGACGGCTCCAAAATGTTGGCTGGTCTGGGGGCTGGCGTCGTTTGACGTCCCCAACAGGAGATACCGTTCAATACGTACTACAAATAATGTATACGGACTCCAACAACGCAGGCGAATATGAGGCCCTTCTACATGGTCTCTGGATGGCAGTATCCATGGGAATTCAACGCCTAGAGGTGCGCGGGGATTCAAACCTCGCGATATCCCAAATAAATGGAGACTTCGATGCCAAGGATCCGAAAACGGAAGCTTATCGCAATGCCGTCCTAAAAATGTCAGCTCGGTTCGAGGGGCTCGAATTTCACCATGTGGCTCGGGAAAACAACCAGGCGGCGGATATCCTCGCCCGCATCGGCGCAAAACGCGACGCGGTCCCTCCCAACATATTTATGGAACGGCTCTTCAAGCCATCCGTAGCATGGGAAGGGGACACCGGTAAAAATAGTCCGGACCCGGCCAAAATACCCGATACCGAACTCTCTGACACAATTGGAGGCTCCGCCACCGAAATAACACAATCAGCCCACGAAATAATGGCCATTATTGCCCCGTGGATAGAATCATTCCTGGCCTACCTAACTAGACAGGAACTTCCGGAGGACCAAAATGAGGCACGCTGCATAGTGCGGCGATCCAAGGCCTACAGGGTCCATGAGGGAGAATTATTCAAAAAAAAGCGCTACCGGAGTCCTTCAAAGGTGCATCTCCGAAGAGGAAGGGCGGAACCTTTTGGCAGAAATTCACGCCGGACTCGGCGGTCATCACGCCGCAGCCCGGGACCTTGTAAGCAAGGCCTTCCTGTTGGAAATATGCCCTAGAGGCAATAATAAAATGGTTATTATTATATTTCTTTGTTCATGATAAATGTCTATTGTTCATGCTATAATTGTGTTATCCGGAAATCATAATACATGTGTGAATACATAGACCACAACACGTCCCTAGTGAGCCTCTAGTTGATTAGCTCGTTGATCAAAAGATAGTCATGGTTTCCTGACTATGGACATTGGATGTCATTGATAACGGGATCACATCATTAGGAGAATGATGTGATGGACAAGACCCAATCCTAAGCATAGCTCAAAGATCGTGTAGTTCGTTTGCTGTAGCTTTTCCGAATGTCAAGTATCATTTCCTTAGACCATGAGATTGTGCAACTCCCATAACATAGGAGTGCCTTGGGTGTGCCAAACGTCACAACGTAACTGGGTGACTATAAAGGTACACTACAGGTATCTCCGAAAATGTCTGTTGGGTTGGCACAAATCGAGAGTGGGATTTGTCACTCCGTATGATGGAGAGGTATCTCTGGGCCCACTCGGTAATGCATCATCGTAATGAGCTCAATGTGACCAAGTGGTTGATCACGGGATCATGCATTACGGCACGAGTAAAGTGACTTGCCGGTAACAAGATTGAACGAGGTATTGGGATACCGACGATCGAGTCTCGGGCAAGTAACGTACCGATTGACAAAGGGAATTGTATATGGATTGATTGAATCCTCGACATCGTGGTTCATCTGATGAGATCATCGTGGATCATGTGGGAGCCAACATGGGTATCGAGATCCCGCTGTTGGTTATTGACCGGAGAGGCATCTCGGTCATGTCTGCATGTCTCCCGAACCCGTAGGGTCTACACACTTAAGGTTCGGTGACGCTAGGGTTGTAGAGATATTAGTATGCAGTAACCCGGAAGTTGTTCGGAGTCCCGGATGAGATCCCGAACGTCACGAGGAGTTCTGGAATGGTCCGCAGGTAAAGATTTATATATAGGAAGTCCAGTTTCGGCCATCGGGAAGGTTTCGGGGGTCGCCGGTATTGTACCGGGACCACCGGAAGGGTCTCGGGGGTCCACTGGATGAGGCCACCTATCCCGGAGGGCCCCATGGGCTGAATTGGGAGGGGAACCAGCCCCTAGTGGGCTGGTGCGCCCCCCCCCTTGGGCCTCCCCTGCGCCTAGGGTTAGCAAACCCTAGGGTTGGGGGCGCCCCCCACTTAGCTTGGGGGGGAAGCCACCCATTGGCCGCCGCCACCTTGGAGATTCATCTCCTAGGGCCGACGCCCCCAAGGCCCCTATATAAAGAGGGGGGAGGGAGGGCAGCCGCACCCCTTGCTCTTGGCGCCTCCCTCTCCCTCCGCAACACCTCTCCTCCCTGCTTGCGCTTGGCGAAGCCCTGCCGGGATCCTGCTGCATCCACCACCACGCCGTCGTGTTGTTGGATCTTCATCAACCTCTCCTTCCCCCTTGCTGGATCAAGTTGGAGGAGACATCTTCCCAACCGTACATGTGTTGAACGCAGAGGTGCCGTCCGTTGAGCACTAGGTGATCGGTGATTTGGATCACGTCGAATACGACTCCATCAACCCCGTTCTCTTGAACGCTTCCGCGCGCGATCTACAAGGGTATGTAGATGCGCTCCTCTCTCCCTCGTTGCTAGATGACTCCATAGATTGATCTTGGTGATGCGTAGAAAATTTTAAAATTCTGCTACGTTACCCAACAATGGTATCAGAGCTAGGTCTATGCGTAGTTCCTATGCACGAGTAGAACACAAAGCAGTTGTGGGCGTCGATATTGTTAATTTACTTGTTGTTACTAGTCTTATCTTGATTCGGCGGCATCGTGGGATGAAGCAGTCCGGACCGACGTTACACGTACGCTTACGTGAGACTGGTTCCACCGATTGACATGCACTAGTTGCATAAGGTGGCTGGCGGGTGTCTGTCTCTCCCACTTTAGTCGGATCGGATTCGATGAAAAGGGTCCTTATGAAGGGTAAATAGAAATTGGCAATTCACGTTGTGGTTTTGGCGTAGGTAAGAAACGTTCTTGCTAGAAACCTATAGCAGCCACGTAAAAACTTGCAACAACAATTAGAGGACGTCTAACTTGTTTTTGCAGCATGTGCCTTGTGATGTGATATGGCCAAAAGGATGTGATGAATGATATATGTGATATATGAGATTGATCATGTTCTTGTAATAGGAATCACGACTTGCATGTCGATGAGTATGACAACCGGCAGGAGCCATAGGAGTTGTCTTTATTTATTTAGGACCTGCGTGTCAACATAAACGTCATGTAATTACTTTACTTTATCGCTAATGCGTTAGCCATAGTAGTAGAAGTAATAGATGACGAGACAAGTTCAAGAAGACACGATGATGTAGATCATGATGATGGAGATCATGGTGTCATGCCGGTGACAATGATGATCATGGAGCCCCGAAGATGGAGATCAAAAGGAGCAAATGATATTGGCCATATCATGTCACTATTTGATTGCATGTGATGTTTATGATGTTTTACATCTTATTTGCTTAGAACGACGGTAGCTTAAATAAGATGATCCCTCATAATAATTTCAAGAAAGTGTTCCCCCTAACTGCGCACCGTTGCGAAGGACCGTTGTTTCGAAGCACCACGTGATGATCGGGTGTGATAGATTCTAACATTCGAATACAACGGGTGTAAGCCAGATTTACACACGCAATACACTTAGGATGACTTGACGAGCCTAGCATGTACAGACATGGTCTCGGAACACAGAAGACCGAAAGGTCGAGCATGAGTCGTATAGAAGATACGATCAACATGAAGATGTTCACCGATGTTCACTAGTCCGTCTTACGTGATGATCGGACACGGCCTAGTTAACTCGGATCATGTTACACTTAGATGACTGGAGGGATGTCTATCTGAGTGGGAGTTCATTGAATAATTTGATTAGATGAACTTAATTATCATGAACTTAGTCTAAAATATTTACAATATGTCTTGTAGATCAAATGGCCCATGCTGTCCTCAACTTCAACGCGTTCCTAGAGAAAACCAAGCTGAAAGATGATGGCAGCAACTATACGGACTGGGTCCGGAACCTGAGGATCATCCTCATAGCTGCCAAGAAAGATTATATCCTAGAAGCACCGCTAGGTAACGCACCTGTCCCAGAGAACCAAGACGTTATGAATGCTTGGCAGTCATGTGCTGATGATTACTCCCTCATTCAGTGCGGCATGCTTTACAGCTTAGAACTGGGGCTCCAAAAGCGTTTTGAGAGACACAGAGCATATGCGATGTTCGAAGAGCTGAAAATGGTTTTCCAAGCTCATGCCCGGGTCGAGAGATATGAAGTCTCCGACAAGTTCTTCAGCTGTAAGATGGAGGAAAATAGTTCTGTCAGTGAGCACATACTCAAAATGTCTGGGTTGCATAACCACTTGACTCAGCTGGGAGTTAATCTCCCGGATGACGCGGTCATTGACAGAATCCTTCAGTCGCTTCCACCGAGCTACAAGAGCTTTGTGATGAACTTCAATATGCAGGGGATGGAAAAGACCATTCCTGAGGTATATTCAATGCTGAAATCAGCAGAGGTGGAAATCAAAAAGGAACATCAAGTGTTGATGGTGAATAAAACCACTAAGTTCAAGAAAGGCAAGGGTAAGAAGAACTTCAAGAAGGACGGCAAGGGAGTTGCCGCGCCCGGTAAGCAAGCTGCCGGGAAGAAGCCAAAGAATGGACCCAAGCCTGAGACTGAGTGTTTTTATTGCAAGGGAAGTGGTCACTGGAAGTGGAACTGCCCCAAATACTTAGCGGACAAGAAGGCCGGCAACACTAAAGGTATATGTGATATGCATGTAATTGATGTGTACCTTACCAGTACTCGTAGTAGCTCCCGGGTATTTGATACCGGTGCGGTTGCTCACATTTGTAACTCAAAGCAGGAGTTGCGGAATAAACGGAGACTGGCGAAGGACGAGGTGACAATGCACGTCGGGAATGGTTCCAAGGTCGATGTGATCGCTGTCGGCACGCTACCTCTACATTTACCTACGGGATTAGTTTTAAACCTCAATAATTGTTATTTAGCGCCATCTTTGAGCATGAACATTGTATTAGGATCTCGTTTAATTCGAGATAGCTACTCATTTAAATCCGAGAATAATGGTTGTTCTATTTATATGAGAGATATGTTTTATGGTCATGCTCCGTTGGTGAATGGTTTATTCTTAATGATTCTCGAGCGTAATGTTACACATATTCATAGTGTGAATACCAAAAGATGTAAGGTTGATAATGATCTTCCCACATACTTGTGGCACTACCGCCTTGGTCACATAGGTGTCAAACGCATGAAGAAGCTCCATGCAGATGGACTTTTGGAGTCTCTTGATTACGAATCATTTGACACGTGCGAACCATGCCTCATGGGTAAAATGACCAAGACTCCGTTCTTAGGAACGATGGAGCGAGCAACCTACTTGTTGGAAATTATACATACTGATGTGTGCGGTCCAATGAGTGTTGAGGCTCGCAGTGGCTATCGTTATGTTCTCACCCTCACTGATGACTTGAGTAGATATGGGTATGTATACTTAATGAAACACAAGTCTGAGACCTTTGAAAAGTTCAAAGAATTTCAGAGCGAGGTTGAGAATCAACGTGACAGAAAAATCAAGTTCTTGCGATCAGATCATGAGGGAGAATACTTGAGTCACGAATTTGGCACACACTTAAGAAAATGTGGAATAGTTTCACAACTCACGCCGCCTGGAACACCTCAGCGTAATGGTGTGTCCGAACGTCGTAATTGCACTCCATTGGATATGGTGCGATCTATGATGTCTCTTACCGATCTACCGCTATCATTTTGGGGCTATGCTTTAGAGACCGCCACATTCACTTTAAATAGGGCTCCGTCGAAATCCGTTGAGATGACACCGTATGAATTATGGTTTGGGAAGAAACCTAAGCTGTCATTTCTAAAAGTTTGGGGATGCGATGCTTATGTCAAGAAACTTCAACCTGAAAAGCTCGAACCCAAATCGGAAAAATGTGTCTTCATAGGATACCCTAAAGGAAATATTGGGTATACCTTCTACCTCAGATCCGAAGGCAAGATCTTTGTTGCCAAGAATGGGTCCTTTCTAGAGAAAGAGTTTCTCTCGAAAGAAATAAGTGCGAGGAAAGTAGAACTTCATGAAGTATTACCTCTTGAACCGGTTAGTGGCGCAACTCAAGAAAATGTTCCTGAGGTGCCTGCACCGACTAGAGAGGAAGTTGATGATGATGATCATGAAACTTCAGATCAAGTTGCTACTGAACTTCGTAGGTCCATAAGGACACGATTCCGCACCAGAGTTGTACGGCAACCCTGTCTTGGAAATCATGTTGTTAGACAACGGTGAACCTTCGAACTATGAAGAAGCGATGGCGGGCCCGGATTCCGACAAATGGCTGGAAGCCTTGAAATCCGAGATAGGATCCATGTATGAAAACGAAGTATGGACTTTGACTGACTTGCCCGATGATCGGCGAGCCATAGAAAATAAATGGATCTTTAAGAAGAAGACAGACGCGGATGGTAACGTAACCATCTATAAAGCCCGGCTTGTCGCTAAGGGTTATCGACAAGTTCAAGGGGTTGACTACGATTAGACTTTCTCACCCGTAGCGAAGCTGAAGTCTGTCCGAATCATGTTAGCAATTGCCGCATTCTATGATTATGAGATATGGCAAATGGACGTCAAAATGGCATTCCTTAAGGAAGAATTGTATATGATGCAGCCAGAAGGTTTTGTCGATCCTAAGAATGCTGACAAGGTGTGCAAGCTCCAACGCTCGATTTATGGGCTGGTGCAAGCATCTCGGAGTTGGAACATTCGTTTTGATGAGATGATCAAAGCGTTTGGGTTTACGCAGACTTATGGAGAAGCCTGCATTTACAAGAAAGTGAGTGGGAGCTCTGTAGCATTTCTCATATTGTACGTGGATGACATACTGTTGATGGGAAATGATATAGAATTCTTGGAAAGCATAAAGGCCTACTTGAACAAGTGTTTTTCAATGAAGGATCTTGGAGAAGCTGCTTATATATTAGGCATCAAGATCTATAGAGATAGATCGAGACGCCTCATTGGTCTTTCACAGAGTACGTACCTTCACAAGATATTGAAGAAGTTCAAAATGGATCAGTCAAAGAAGGGGTTCTTGCCTGTATTGCAAGGTACGATATTGAGCACAGCTCAATGCCCGACCACGGCAGAAGATAGAGGAAAGATGAGTGTCGTCCCCTATGCCTCGGCCATAGGGTCTATCATGTATGCTATGCTGTGTACCAGACCTGATGTAAACCTTACCGTAAGTTTGGTAGGAAGGTACCAAAGTAATCCCGGCATGGAACACTGGACAGCGGTCAAGAATGTCCTGAAGTACCTGAAAAGGACTAAGGATATGTTTCTCGTTTATGGAGGTGACGAAGAGCTCGTCCTAAAGGGTTACGTCGATGCTAGCTTCGACACAGATCTGGATGACTCTAAGTCACAAACCGGATACGTGTATATTTTGAATGGTGGGGCAGTAAGCTGGTGCAGTTGCAAGCAAAGCGTTGTGGCGGGATCTACATGTGAAGCGGAGTACATGGCAGCCTCGGAGGCAGCACAAGAAGCAGTCTGGGTGAAGGAGTTAATTACCGACCTAGGAGTCATACTCAATGCGTCAGGCCCGATGACTCTCTTCTGTGACAACACTGGAGCTATTGCCCTTGCCAAGGATCCCAGGTTTCACAGGAAGACCAGGCATATCAAGTGTCGCTTCAACTCCATTCGTGAAAGTGTTCAAAATGGAGGCATAGAGATTTGTAAAGTACATATGGACCTGAATGTGGCAGATCCGTTGACTAAACCTCTCCCTAGAGCAAAACATGATCAACACCAGAACTGCATGGGTGTTCGATTCATCACAATGTAACTAGACTATTGACTCTAGTGCAAGTGGGAGACTGTTGGAAATATGCCCTAGAGGCAATAATAAAATGGTTATTATTATATTTCTTTGTTCATGATAATTGTCTATTGTTCATGCTATAATTGTGTTATCCGGAAATCGTAATACATGTGTGAATACATAGACCACAACACGTCCCTAGTGAGCGTCTAGTTGACTAGCTCGTTGATCAAAAGATAGTCATGGTTTCCTGACTATGGACATTGGATGTCATTGATAACGGGATCACATCATTAGGAGAATGATGTGATGGACAAGACCCAATCCTAAGCATAGCTCAAAGATCGTGTAGTTCGTTTGCTGTAGCTTTTCCGAATGTCAAGTATCATTTCCTTAGACCATGAGATTGTGCAACTCCCATAACGTAGGAGTGCCTTGGGTGTGCCAAACGTCACAACGTAACTGGGTGACTATAAAGGTACACTACAGGTATCTCCGAAAGTGTCTGTTGGGTTGGCACGAATCGAGACTGGGATTTGTCACTCAGTATGACGGAGAGGTATCTCTGGGCCCACTTGGTAATGCATCATCATAATGAGCTCAATGTGACCAAGTGGTTGATCACGGGATCATGCATTACGGCACGAGTAAAGTGACTTTCCGGTAACGAGATTGAACGAGGTATTGGGATACCGACGATCGAGTCTCGGGAAAGTAACGTACCGATTGACAAAGGGAATTGTATACGGATTGATTGAATCCTCGACATCGTGGTTCATCCGATGAGATCATCATGGAGCATGTGGGAGCCAACATGGGTATCGAGATCCCTCTGTTGGTTATTGACCGGAGAGGCGTCTCGGTCATGTCTGCATGTCTCCCGAACCCGTAGGGTCTACACACTTAAGGTTCGGTGACGCTAGGGTTGTAGAGATATTAGTATGCAGTAACCCAAAAGTTGTTCGGAGTCCCGGATGAGATCCCGGACATCACGAGGAGTTCCGGAATGGTCCGGAGGTAAAGATTTATATATAGGAAGTCCAGTTTCGGCCATCGGGAAGGTTTCGGGGGTCGCCGGTATTGTACCGGGACCACCGGAAGGGTCCCGGGGGTCCACCGGATGAGGCCACCTATCCCGGAGGGCCCCATGGGCTGAATTGGGAGGGGAACCAGCCCCTAGTGGGCTGGTGCGCCCTCCCCCCCTTGGGCCTCCCCTGCGCCTAGGGTTGGGAAACCCTAGGGTTGGGGGCGCCCCCGACTTGGCTTGGGGGGGAAGCCACCCCTTGGTCGCCGCCCCCTTGGAGATTCATCTCCTAGGGCCGACGCCCCCCAAGGCCCGTATATAAAGAGGGGGGAGGGAGGGCAGCCGCACCCCTTGCTCTTGGCGCCTCCCTCTCCCTCCGTAACACCTCTCCTCCCCGCTTGCGCTTGGCGAAGCCCTGTCGGGATCCTGCTGCATCCACCACCACGCCATCGTGCTGCTGGATCTTCATCAACCTCTCCTTCCCCCTTGCTGGATCAAGTTGGAGGAGACGTCTTCCCAACCGTACATGTGTTGAACGCGGAGGTGCCGTCCGTTTGGCACTAGGTCATCGGTGATTTGGATCACGTCGAATACGACTCCATCAACCCCGTTCTCTTGAACGCTTCCGCACGCGATCTACAAGGGTATGTAGATGCACTCCTCTCTCCCTCGTTGCTAGATGACTCCATAGATTGATCTTGGTGATGCGTAGAAAATTTTAAAATTCTGCTACGTTACCCAACACTTCCGTACAGGATTCTATTGGCCAACGGCCCGGGCAGATGCACAGGACTTGGTCCAACGTTGCGCCGGTTGCCAGCCTTTTGCAAATCAAAGCCACATGCCACCCACCGCCCTCCAAACAATCCCCATTACATGGCCCTTCGCGGTCTGGGGGCTCGACTTGGTTGGACCCCTTAAAGGGGGAACCCACAAGAAAAAATACTTATTGATCATGGTGGATAAGTTCACCAAATGGATAGAGGCTAAACCTGTTAAAACAGCCAAATCCGGACCGGTGACAGATTTCATATCCGGGGTTGTAGACCGCTACGGTGTCCCCCACAGCATCATCACTGATAACGGCACGAACTTCACGGCCGACGAGGTAAAACTCTGGTGCAGCAAAATGGGCATCAAGCTCGATTATGCTTCAGTCCATCACCCACAAACCAACGATCAAGTCGAACGAGCAAATGGTCTTATAATGAGCGGCATTAAACCTAGATTAGTGCGCTCCTTAACAGAGTGTGACACGCACTGGGTAGAGGAGCTCGACTCCGTACTCTGGGGGCTGCGGACCACGCCGAATCATAGTACCGGATATACACCATTTTTTATGGTGTACGGCGCAGAGGCAGTCCTGCCCTGTGACATAATTCATGACTCACCTCGAGTGTGCATGTATGAAGAAAGAGAAGCCGGGCTCGATCGGTAGGACAGTCTGGACACCTTGGAGGAAGAGCGCAACGTAGCCAAAGCCCGTTCCGCATTTTACCAGCAACAGGCTCGCAGATACCAAAGCAAAAAAGTACGGGCCAAAACCTATAACGTTGGCGAACTAGTTCTACAGCTGTCGGATAAGAAAAAGAACAAACTCGAGCCCAAATGGGAAGGTCCCTTCATTATTGACCAAGTTCTGACCGGTGGAGCGTAGCGACTGCGGGATGCATCGACTAGTCGACTCGAGCCGAATCCATGGAACGCAGCCAGGCTTCGAAGATTCTACACCTAGCACCGGACTCTATGTTAGTCCCCTCCCTTTGTCCATTTTCTGCATATGCATCATCTGTCCTGTTTCCCTTTCTTTCTTTTATTTTCTTTAGGCCTTCAAAGGTCACCTTGTGCCTCACTCGTACATTACAGATGTGCTAGCCGCACTCTTCATACCTGGGGGCTTCTTTCACAGAAGCTTAAGTTATTTACCTGGGCCTCACGCCCAACACATGTGTTATACTTCCGCATGTACCTTTTTTTCACCATTATATGCATCGATATGACTTAAGTTTTGGCCAAGCTGGGTTGCCTGGCTCTTGTATTTATGCCCTACGTTCCCATTAATTCGGCTAGGGCATAAGCGGAGCACCTCTGCGATTGTTACCACCGGGTCAGCCGGACGTGTACCTCAGACTAGGTGAAGCCGAAAGCTAGCGTTCTTAAGGGAATATTCGGTCGATGAACAAAAGATGACTTTTATTATCCATATTTTCCCCCAGATGATTTTTCTGCGCTTCTTACAGCAGTTTGGACATGCACTTTAGGGCATGCTTACCCAGGGAAAGGAACCCTTAACGGAACTATTCTCTCTGGAAGATGTTTCTTACTACCCATGTAATATAACATAATTAGTTGGGCACTTGTCTGATAAAGCACTAATGACCCCTACGCCTGGTCTCCACGCATGCCCCGGTTCTTACATAACCGAGAGGGTATTCGGATACATTCCGGACTATCGGGTCCCGAGGTTGAAGCGAAAAGGTCTGCCACGACAAACGATCTACAATCCGGCTAGAAGGCATTATACATGTCACTTTAAAATTACATAGTCAATTTGACTGGTTGAATTCCTCCTCAATACCATCTAACAGGCTGTCTAGTCTACAGCCCTGTTGGGAATACTTTGCGGCCAATTCTACTTGGTCGTACACTAAGCTCACAGGGATCTCCTTCCCATCAGGCCCCACTGGTCCGACTTCGGCCATGTGGTTCGGGTCAGCCTTTGTGTACCGTGTCTTCACCATTGCCCAGGCTTCCCTGGCGCCCTGACGGCAGGCCGATATCTTCCATAATCGGAAGCACCGCCGTGCTCCCTTCAGCTTTTCTGCAAGCTCTCCAAGGCCTTCGGGTATGGAGACGGATGGCCACAAGGCCTGGGCGACGCCTTGCATCACCTGCCAAACTCGTTCATGTAGCTGTGAGAGATCGGGAAGAAGATCACCCATTGAACCGGGCATCTCCTCGGCAGGACGACCTGTTAGCATACCTACAGACATAATTCTGTCAGCCAGCTTCCTCGCCGAACTCTTTTTCAAAGTTCGTTCAAGCACTTAATAAATATGCCGCTTCGGAGCCACCGATTCTCCTTAACAGAGTCCGACAGTTGGGCCCGAACATCTTTTAGTTCCACGCCCAGCTTGGTGTTGGCATCTAGGAGATCATTCTTCTCCTGCCTCACCCTCATAAGCACGCTCTCACCGGCCTTCAGCTGGCGTATGAGCTGTTGCTTATCCGGATTCACTCCAGCGTCATCTGCAATTTTATCGTCAGATCTGCATATACGCCACATTCTAATATGATACTTACCATTCGAAGGATATGTTACCAGAGGGGGTCTCTTTGGGCTCCCCTGCTGCGGCCAGTGCGGCCTGAAGTTGGGCTTTGCACTCTTCCAGCTCCTGGGACAGCTGAGTATTCTTTTCTGTAAGAACCTGCATAACAAATGATCCTTAAATCAGTTATCCTATCTGTTTCAAGTCTCAGGGGCTACTGATATATATATAATCATCAAATTTTCTCACCCGTATGTCTTTTACATACTACTTCGTGGCTCTGGCTAGACCATTTTGAGCAGCACGGAGGTGCGCGTCTCCCGAATTGAAGGCATCTAATGCCTCTTGGGAGAAACAAGCGTCATGAAGAACAGTCCGGCGACGCCTGTGGTTCATGGCACTTTCCACCTCGGAATGGGTGGCGGACAGTTTATCCGCATCCTCTGTCGGAGGAGCACCCGGCGCATGCCTTGTATTCGTTCCCGCCTTCGAATCCGGCCTTGGAGCCTGGCTTGTGGAGGCGCGATTGGTATCCTCTCCGGGTATAGTCCGGCAAGCGCTCTTTTTGCTGAAAAGAAGGCATGGTCGTTAATATGCCTCTGAGAATAATGTCTTGCAATAAAGACGGCGTGATATACCGCTGCGCCAGTGTCTCAATCCGGACTGCGGATCTTTTCAGCCTGCCTGGCCTCGCGGTCCCTTGTTGGCTAGTTGCCACAGGCTCGGCCTTCTGCCCCGAGGACCTCCCCTGCAAAACACTGCTGTTACACAGCAATCAAAAAAGCACAAGAACGGATCCCTTTTTAAGTGCTGGGACTTCGGTCTCAGTCACCTGTGAGGCTGGAACTAGCCCAGGGTAATCGGCCGTAATGGCCACCAAATCATAGTCATTACTCGATTGGTAAAATACCCCATCGATCAGCTCCAGAGATATGTCTGGATCCTCCTGGGAGGCCGGATCAAGGGACCGTCCAGGGTCCTCGGGTTGTGGAGGAGGGCTGTTTATCTCCTTTATAGCCTGGTGCAGCTCCTGCGATGAAATTGCTAGAATGAATACTTAACTACGGGAATACGGAATGGATGGGTGATAAAAAGTCTCCGCTTACCCAGATCGGAGGGTTGTACATAGAAAAACCGCCCTGCGGGTTGACACAAAGGAATTCCTCCTCTTCTCCCTTGTACAAAGTGGATAAGATCTTTATTAGATCAGCAGCCGATCCCGACCCTTTGCGGCCGTGGCGGGTGGCGTCATCCTCCTCGTTGAAATCCCACATGGGGTGGCCTCTATACTGAAGCGTCTGCACCCCCACATGGTACATGTGGCCATGACCTCGATCATGGTCAATCTGGATCGAGCTAAAAAACTTATCCGTCTCATCAGGTAAAGAATGTCCCTGTCATCTTCCTCCAGGGGGCTCCGTGGACGCCAGCTCCGGCACTTCTTCAAAGGGGCGTTGTTGAACTCAGGAAGGCCGATTTGAATAGGATCCGGGAGGGGGGCGTCTTCTATATAAAACCATTCTGAAGGCCAGTCTTCGGACGTCTTCTTTGGGGTTCCAGACAGGTATCCGGTCCCAGCGACACGCCACACTTCGGCTCCGCCCACTTGATATATTGACCCCTTCTGAGAACGGGGCACAAGGCAGAACAGCTTCTTCCACAGAGCGAAGTGCGCTTCACAGCCCAAAAACAACTCGCAAAGGGCTACGAATCCCGCAATATGCAGCAGGGAGGCAGGCGTAGGATTGTGCAACTGGAGGCCGTAGAACTCCAGGAGCCCCCGGAGAAACAGATGAATTGGAAATCCAAGCCCTCTTACCAAATAAGGGACAAGGCAAACTTGCTCTCCCTTGGAGGGATTGGGAAGGCTCTCCGCTTGCTCTCCGCCATTATAGGTGGCAAGCCTGGCTCGAACCGGGACTAGGTACGCTGGGGGAAGAAATCCCTTGGATTGAAGCATCACTAACTTGCTATGCGGGATGGAATATTTCTCCCAATCTCTAGGCTTGGAGCTAGGGGTGCGAGAGGAGGAGCTGCGTCGACCGGCCATGATGGAATGGATCTCTGTCGGGTGCGCTCTGATGAAGGCTCACCAAGGGAGGATGGTTTGATTTGGATCTGAATCCTCGTCTTTTTAAATAGGCGGCACATTCACACAGCTAGGGGGGTAAATGTGAAAACACCCTGGCTCTTCACATTCGCTCGACACGTGGAAAGTGGCCATTATTGGGCGTAGAAGCCAAGGAGTACAAACCTTCACAACAAACCGGACATTATTTCGATAGGTACACAGAATTTGGAGAGGAACCCGCCTTGCAATGCCGAAGACAATACTGCGCGCCGGACTCATCGTCATTGAAGCCTGGTTCGGGGGCTACTGAGGGAGTCCTGGATTAGGGGGTCTCCGGACAGCCGGACTATATCCTTTGTACGGACTGTTGGACTATGAAGATACAAAATTGAAGACTTCGTCTCGTGTCCGGATGGGACTCTACTTGGCGTGGAAGGCAAGCTAGGTAATACGAATATGGATATCTCCTCCTTTGTAACCGACCTTGTGTAACCCTAACCCTTTCCGGTGTCTATATAAACCGAAGGGTTTTAGTCCGTAGGACAACAATCACAACATACAATCATACCATAGGCTAGCTTCTAGGGTTTAGCCTCTCTGATCTCGTGGTAGATCTACTCTTGTACTACCCATATCATCAACATTAATCAAGCAGGACGTAGGGTTTTACCTCCATCAAGAGGGCCCAAACCTGGGTAAAACATCGTGTCCCCTGCCTCCTGTTACCATCCGGCCTAGACGCACAGTTCGGGACCCCCTACCCGAGATCCGCCGGTTTTGACACTGACAGTAATCCTTTGAGAAGCACTAATTGCACAGGGAAATAAATAATGTTACATAAAAAATGAAGTATGATTTGCACAAAAAAAGTAAGTATGATTTGCACAACCACGCCCGTCCTCCTCTCTGTCTCTACATGATGGCATTTTCACTAGTGAAGTATGATTTGCAAAAAGAAAAGTCCAAGTGTTTACCATCTTGCTCTTCCCTCTGATGACTGGCGAGCGAGTGACGGTGCTGACATAGTATGGTATGGGAGGTTGGCACTGCTTTACTATGGATTTGAGACAGTCCCACCGATCCTCGTTTAGCGATACATGGTTGCCATAGAAGATGCGATCCTCGAAAGTTCCTTTTCTCACAAGGTATCCCGGACCTGTATAAAAAAAATTTAAGATGACAGTGTAGTAAATAATTTCATACGTAAGATCTACAACATCAGCACTGGGTTAATGATCAATGCCTACTCCAATGATCAAGAAATGAAGGACATAGATAACCCAATCACATCCACCCAGCAATATCTCGTAGAAACATGGGCAAATTGAATATTTGATTTATTTAAACTAACAACTAAACACTGCTCTATGTAAGCTCTAGTTCAGTCAATGTTGATTTGGAAGGTCATCTAGAACCCAAACAGAGTAATGTGTGGTAATCAAGTGTCACTCAAACATCAAATTTCGATATTTCACGGTTCATTTAATAACCGACCAGCCATATAGAACTTTACCCCGTAGTGCCAAGATAGGATCGTGGTCCACATCTCCATCTCCATCAGAACTATCATTAGTGTCATAGTCGCTAGAGGTGTCGTCATCACCGTTATAGCCGTCACTCCCACATGAAGTGCCATTTGAAGCATCATCTGAGGTGGTCCGGTGATCACTCTCTTCACTGCTGATGAGGATGGTTTCCCTTTCCATTCAAACCTGTTGCATGCATTGCAATGAACAAATGTTAGTTATTGATATATGAAATCAGTCTTCCATTAGGACTTGTTAGCACCATATACAATGTGAATAATCTTTTCGCATACTTCTTGCTAAGTACGTAGTTCATGTATAAACATCTAAACGAAAAAGCTAGTCAACAACTATTCGCACGACTAGTCAAGACTAGTGGTTAGACTCATAATCATTGGGCAGACATAACCAATTAGGATATTTCAAGGTTACAATTTTGTGAGATGGACAAGAAAACTTGGTAACCAACCAATTAGTAGCCATGTAAAAATGAACCATGATTGACTGCTCTCATCGAGCAATACCTGAAACTATAACTGATCTGCCTTTGATCACTACAAATTTCCTGATGGGATGTTGTGTGGTACCATCAGGTAATAAATATAAAGTCTTTAAATTGTCCCAACAAAACAAATAATGCATTTGTTGTTGTACATAACATTTTTAGAGGTAGTTGTGGAGGTTAATTTTCCAATTTCCAATGAGAATAAGGACATGATAGAATCTCTCAAGCAAGATGACAACATAGTGAAGGCTATGAGAACGAGCAAGGTATGCTGACCAATAGTCACCCTTTTGTATACTTGCTATTTATTTACTCATTACTACCCATACCAACAAGTAAAATCATGATTATGAAGTATAATGGCAGAAAATTCATCAATGAGGCATTTGTTGCAATGTGAACTACTAGCTCACAGCAAATTTTCATTGAGCCCAACAAGCCCATACCATATCTTGGAGATAGGCTGACATAATTCAAGTAAGCAGTAATAACAATCAGCAAAAATATGCACCGACCAAAAATATTACATCTGTGCACATATCATCAAAAACATGCACCAATCAAGAGCAGTCTATACTTGACAAATCCTTCAAAATATGCACTAATCATCATACTACCATCGAGTAATACATGAAACTATAATTGATCCTCATTCCATCATTACAAATTTCCTCATGGACTGCTTCTGTGCTCGCCTTTTTAGTTTTTAATAACTAAGCATCAGCAAATACATATACACAGTCTTCAAACTATCCCAACAAACCAAAACATGTGTATGCTCCTGTGAATATACTTTTTCTATATCTAGTAGTGGGGGGTCATTTTCCAGGGGAAAAAGTACTTGATAGCATCTGTCAAGCAAGATGATAGCATAGTGAAGGCTATGTTGACGAGCAAGGTATGCTAGCCAACACCTACCTTTTTCTCTTACTTGCACGAAAGTGTTTACCCATTACTACCCATACGAACAAGTAAAACCATGATTACGCAGTACATTGTCAGATAATCTTGCTGTAAAATTACTTGTTGCAATATGACCTACTAGTTGACAGTAAATCCGCGAATACCTGAAACATGCACACAAGAAAGTGTCAGATTTTAACTTGGGCGATGCTTCTAGATCACAAAATTAAGGTCAGATCGACATTCGAAGGGCAGGGAAGATCAATCTTACCTGCGAAGTGGTACCAGATGGGGCTGGAGTAGACTTTTTCGAAGCTGGCACCACCGGAACTTCGGGCGGCGCGACCAGGGTTGGGGGAGAAGAGGTGCCCTTGTCGTACCTTGTTGTCGACGAAGCAATGGAGAATCGTGGCCGGAGCAGGGGGGAGTGGGTGGCCTCGCGGATCCGGCCGATTTGACAACGACGGGGGCGGCCAAGGTGACGGCTTGGCAAACCCTAGACATCGCCCTCCGCGTTGCCTCCCTATCTCTACAAAGAACGAAGTGTGGTGGGATTGGAAATGGGGGTGGGGTTGGGGTTGGGGCCATCGCTCGCTTTTCTCTCAGCCTCCCACTTGTGCAGGCCCACAAAAGGAAGAAAGTGTTGGGCCGGATCAGATGCAGATTTGGCAGCTTTACCAATTCTGGCCAAACAGAAAAGATCAGCATGACCACATGTGTTCTTTTGAAGAAACCCTAAAAATACACTGTTGTTCATATTGCATGTGGATGATCCTTTCAGTACACCAATTGATCTTGAATAATTTTAAGCACTCCATGGTATATATATATATATATATATGAAAATAATGGTTAACCAATAAAATGGTAAACTATTAGATGCAAGGTTACAAATATTTGAAAAATCAATAATTGAATTGTATGTATTTTTATGATTAAATCTAATAAATGTAACATTTTTGCAAAAACTATGATAACTAAAATATTCATTGGTATTTTAAAAAAACCGCAAATGACTACTTATGCCAACCAGAACTTCTTCAGGGTTTTGTTTATTCATCTATTCTTTGGCATGCTGGTTCTCATAAGGCCTTCTTCGGACCTTCTCTTTGTCCGACAAATTCCTAAGATATTGGGCTAGCGCCTTGTGTTTCGCCCTCACACCATGCTTCATTTGGTATCCTTTGGCAACTCCTTTCGCGTGCTCAAGACACTACTAGGAAAAGGCCTACTAATGGCGCACCAGTTTTGCCTACTAATGGCGCATCACTGGTGCGCCATTAGTATCACGCCACTAGTATTTATTACTAATGGCGCACCACAGGTGCGCCATTAGTATCTGGTATACTAATGGCGCACCACCCAGTGCGCCATTAGTATATAACACCATGCACCATTAGTATGCCTCCCAGGGCCATATTTAACCATGTGCTTTGGCACACTAATGGCGCACTGCGGATGGATGCGCCATTAGTATGAATATTAGGTTTTTTTTTACTTTTCTGATTTTTGCACAGGTTACAAAATATATTATTTGACTGAATATAGACAGTAGCACACAGCAACAGCATATTCATCGAATACAATAGAAGATTAGTCTCCGAATACAATTCATCATATTAGTCTCCGAATTCAAAAGACCGAACAAAGATAAAACATTACAAGTCTCAAGACCGCGAGTATCGAGTTTGTCGGAAGTAATACTAATCCTAAGAAGTCCTACTAATCATCATCATACAACTTCTACTCGTTATTCATAACAAGTCATACGATCATCATCTTGATAGTCATCGAACCAACCCTACTTAATTGTTCTTAGCACATGATCATCAGTATTAGGCAGGACCTAAATACCCTATTTAAGCTAAAATAGCATAAAACAATATAGACCCTGACTCTCCATTATGGAGAATGGAGAACATCCTGTCTCCAATTCTTGCGCTTCGCTTCCTTTTGCTTCCAAGAAGCTCCTTACGACTGTCATACATTTTTTCCACCCTTTGATTTTCATGTCTCCACTTCTTGTAGAAATCTCGTATGGACAGTTGAGATTCGTAGGACGACCTGGCTGTATGTTCAAAATATTAACACTACCTTTCTGATACATCATATGAGGCACACAATTCTCTGGGATTATCTGTTGAAAAACATAGTAATAACTTCATAGTTAGCAATGATGTACTAGTTTTAGAAGTATGCAAAAGATGCACGGATGTCGTAATAGTAAAAATCTTACCAGGGTATCTCCATGGTAGTTACCGTAGTTGAACACATGCACTAGTGGCATGTATTTACCATAATGTTGAGGAGTTTGATTGTGGATAGTGTAATTCTCAATGTCAGTACAAAATCCGACCAGATGATTTTTCTCCTTGTAAGTTGTTAATTCGGAGCCATCGGTGTAGTGGGTTTTGTCTACCATCTCCCGCACATTCTTTGAACAATAAAAATAAGATGTTAATGGAAATAAGCTGTCAACTATTTTGAAATAAACAATATAAATTAGCTAATAACTGTGTTTGAGAAACTCACATAGCGGTAGAACTGGAGGCGTATCAACAAGGACCCAAATGTCCATATTGTCTTGGTTGATGTCAGGATTACCAAGATCCATGGTGATAAGCATACCCTCATCAAAACCATACATCTTGCAAAATGCTTCCCAATTTTTGCAACCAAAATGGGTTACGCTCTCAGAATTATATAGATTTACTTCAAAGTCCACATCGTGATGAGTCCTTAGGTGAATTTTCTTTGTTTCAGAAATTTCATGGTCTTCAAAATCCATCCTCTCCAAGACATAGCGTCTTGCATGGCATGGGATAAGCTATACTCGAATTGTAAAAGATGAAAATTACACGTTGAAATAGTTGAAGTCATGCTTAATTATGTAAATAACACTTGTCGTCGTTGTCTACCGTTTGAACTTCGAAGGTCTCCTCGAGCTTAATGCTGAAGCGCCGATCATCGTCCAGGTGAGGCATGTCGCACATACCTCGATTGTCGTGGCACTAGTCGCACTCCGTCGGGAGACTTTCCTCGTCCGATGATGATGACGACATATCCAACGTTCATAATTCAAAACTACATCATTTAGGGTTTGTCGACACCGAGGCATCCTAAAAGCTAAGCTTTTATCATTTAGGGTTTGTCGACGCTGAGGCACCCTAAAAGCCTAAGCTTTCATCATTTAGGTTCTTATCGACACCGAGGCACCCTAAAAGCCAAGGTTTTATCATTTAGGTTTTGTTGACGTCAAGGCACCCTAAAAGCCTAAGCTTTCATCATTTAGGTTTTGTCGACGCCGATGCATGCATTAGTCGCAAGTACCCCATATGTCCTATTTTTAGCAAACTCATGCTAAAATTCACGGAAAATTTCGGCATGGCCTTTGCTAAAAATAGGACATATGGAGTACCCGAATTTGCCGGAACAGAAGTTAATCGACATTCTGGCAAACTCAAGGGCCTCTCGGGGTACCTGCAAATTCATCACGACACAATGGTCGAAGACAAAACCCAGAAAACTAGCAAGATGATCATCATCTTTAAAAGTCATTACTTGTCAAATACAGAAGAAGGAACAATTTATTTGTGACATAGTTGGCCCATACAGAAGAAGCAACACCCTGCACTAGCCTAAAAACAAGTGAAGTTTCACCCATATAAGAACAACTTTATAAAAACAGAGAAGTTGCTATGTTTTTTCTACTGCTAGGAAAAACATCACTCATTGGAAATGAAAATCTCAGTACCAGCATTTTGAACTTTGAAATGAAATACAGTAGTAGTATTAGTAGTATATGGAGTAGTATCTTGTCTAGTAGTAGTATTAGTTGTATATGGAGTAGCAAGTTTTGCCTCAGAGACCACAAAAGCTATGTTTTTTATCAATTCAGATAGCTAAGTGGAAAACCACGTCAAGTCCTGTTTTAATACTCTATTTCTCAATGCATGCAATTGGTTTCATCTGGACTACATCATAGAACCACCAATAAAGGACACTGAAAAAATATATAGAGATGCCTACGGTTCCTATCCTTGAGTAGCATGATTAGAGATGAGTAGATCTCCTAAAGGTGTCATAAGCACCTACTGTTACTCTTGGAAGCATTGCAAACATGTAAAAGTTATTACTGTTGACAATACTACTCAAATATCCAACTATCAGGACATAAGGCATGATAATCCATCTAATCTAATGAAATCTGAACTCAACTTGATCATGGTTCATGCCCTCAGACACATCAGCACCTCAAGAATGCCATGACAAAAATGAAAAGGACCAAGACAATCACCACACAAGTGAAGAGAGAACTCGGGGCCTCTTTGACAAAAATGAAAAGGACCAATATAATGAAAAGGACCAGTGAGATGAAAAAACTAAGGTAAGGGGGGACATCAAAACGCAGAAGTGCATAACACAAGCTCACCGACATAGACACACATAACAGCCACACAACAGCATAGACATTAAACATGTGCAGAGATCACAATCAACAGAGGCATAACAGTAGAAATTACAGGTGTAGATTGCTATGTTCAACAAACTTCCTATCAGTCCAACAATGTTTTTGAATCTAAACTTTTTCAGTTAAAAGAACCTAAACCTGACAATGTTCAGTTAACAGAAAGGGGGGGAGGGGAACCGGTGTAGCTCACCGAGAGGAAGATGATGGCGAGCTCGTGCGGGGATCGACGGTGAGGCCGTGGTGGCTGGAGGTGGAAGAAGGCGCATACGCCCTAGACGGTGGAGGCGTCGGTGTCATAGAGGTGCCGGAGACCTTGCCCTGCGAGACAAAGAAGGGGCCGTCAGCCCCGGCGCAGGCGGGGGGCAAGGGGAGGAGGAGGAGGGGAAGGGGAGGAGGAGGGGAAGGGGAGGGCGGGGGTCGGGGCGGCGGCGTCGTGGGTCTGGCGAGGGAGAGAGGGACGAAAGGGGATCTCTGGCGAGGGAGAGGGAGGACTTAGCTATAGGGGGAAGCTTACTAATGGCGCACCACCCGTCAGTGTGCCATTAGAAATCTTTTTTTAGATAGCAATGGCGCACCCACCACCGGTGCGCCATTAGAAATCTTTTTTTAGATAGCAATGGCGCACCACAAGGCCGGTGCGCCATTAGTATATTTATTATCATTATTGTTTAATAAATGAATATGAAACAGTAATATTTTTTTATAAAAACAGTAATAATTGTTGTTTAACAACAATTGTAGTCTACAATTTTTTATAATTATTTTTTAGAAAATGAATATGAATGTGAAACAGTAATAATTTTTTATAAAAACAGTAATATTTTTTAAAAAAATATCATCAAATTTGTTATTTGAAAATATCATCAGCGGTGGCGGTGGAGCGGGGAAATAGCTATCGAGAGGGAGGGGGATTGAGATCGAGTGTCCTCATGAATATTCAATATTTTTTCATATGGAATATGAAAAAATATCATCAAATTTGAAAAAATATTCATGAATTCAAAAAGTGCACATGAAATTTAAAAATATTCATGATATCAAAAAGTAAAAAAAGTGCCCACTACTAGTTTAAACTAGTAATGCCGCACTATGCAACGGTGCGCCATTAGTAGTTTTGCAAAAAAGTAAAAAAATACAGTAGTGGCGCACTCTACGGCTGGTGCGCCATTAGTAGTTCTAACTACTAATGGCGCACTCTGCCCGGATGCGCCATTAGTATGTTTGAAAAAATGAAAAAAAAACATTTTGTTACTAGTGGCGCACCATGTGCCTGGTGCGCCATTAGTGTCTTCCACACTAATGGCGCACCAACAGATGGTGCGCCATTAGTATATAGTAATGGCGCACCACATGTCTGGTGCGCCATTAGTGTCATTTCCATCTATAGCCCTTTTCCTAGTAGTGAGAATACTAACGAAAGCCGGGTCCAGATATTTGCCACAGAACGCGCAACGATACGCCATACGCTTAAGCACGTTGCACTGTCCATTCTGCAATTCTTCAAGGGTTTTCTGAGTGTGTGCATCCATCTCTCCTTCGGAAATGTCCGCATAATCATGAGAATAAGGCTGCAAGTTCAAATTATGTATGATATAAGCTGCACCATTGTTTACAGTACCTAATATTCCCTAAGTTTCATACTGTAGTGCCTATAAATTATTTTTAAAGTAAATATTTCTTAACTTTGAAAATTTAAGGAGAAAAAAGCAATATCTAATCCATATGAAAGCATAAATCATATGATGTACTTTTAAAAAATTGTCAATAAACATGCACAACCTTTATGATGTCTGACTTTTAGCATAAAACCAAAACGCACTAAATTGTGGAGTGGATGAACCATTAATTTCTCGAAGATTGATTGAATAAATAATGATCATTACGTACTGATGATCAACATTATATTTAGAGCTAGATTCCATTATGCCAATTCAACAATGTATTGATGGTTTAATGATTAACCTCTAACCTTAAACTTGAAGACAGATCTAGGGTTAAAAAATTAAAATTACCGTAACGGAATTCCAGTCCATGTCGTGCATGTGCTGCTGCTTGTGATCGACGACGGAGTACTGCACCTCGTTGACACGATGCTTCTCTGGGTCGGACACCGAGTAATCGAAAGCTTTCTCGTGGTGATCCTGATCCATGCGATGGACGGCGACATCAGTGGTTAGCCCCGCAAGTCCACGATCTGTCACGACGGCGTCCATGACAGGCCCCTCACGTCCATGGCCACGATCTGTCACGACGGCCAATCAACCTCCACGAGTGGATTTCATATCCAGTGGCAGGGAGGCGGGCGTGTGAGTGGCGGCGATGGTTTTAGAGCGTACCCTAGGGGGAGAGATGCGGGGAGTAATTGGTAGTTACCTACTATAGTGGAAATACTTATGAGAAAAATTGATTGGTCAGCGTTGGGCACCTTCAATGCAGCGGCGCTTATTTAGGCGCTTAATTAGGATCCTGGAAAAAAATCACAAGCGTAGGCGCTTGGGGCAGGAGCTAGGAACTGGATTTTGTACATCTACGTGATGCAATCCAAAGATCGTGTCCGGGGTGGATTGGTTGGGGATTGAAAATTGTGTACATAAACCCTAATGCTCAAGACTTGTGAAAACATCAGATCAACTTGTCATCAAGTGATATAGTATTACTTGGATCAACACCTTAGGCATCAAACTAGTGCATTTCCTTTTTGAGTCACCATCTTCCTTCTTGAAAACCACATGTACACACTCATCATGTATACCAAAACACATCAGAATCTGTTAACGAGCGCTCACAAGCTTAACTAGCTTCAAACGAACCTAGCCAATCAGGGTTTTATGCTACTTAATCTAAATGAGCCGATGATTAATGAGCACGAGTTTAACAAGCAGAGATGCCAAACCACACACCAATTAACATGTTCTAACTTAGTTCAACGCTTCCATAAATACAAAAGCAAGCACCACTTAGTAGTAGTGGTGCACATAGTTCGACCAGAAACATTCACCAACAAAGTATAGCATAGGGTAGTACTTAGCATAGTTAAAACCAAAAGAGCATCAGTTCTAGCTGCGAGGGTGCGCACTTCCCTAAAGCCTCAAAGAAGCCTCATCAAGTACTCAGCATACGCGGCGTGCTTCACCCTGAAAGCGTAGCCATTCTTGATGCTGCCTTGGAATGTTCTGACTGCATGGTTGATGGTACTTCTCAGGTCGCCTTTCATCATCTTGTTGCGGTAAGGGCATCCATAGCCCCCCCCCTTTCGATTCTTGGCCTGGCACGTTTCTCGAGCACACCACTGTCCATCTCCCTCACCTTCTACCTCCTGTAGATCCTCTAGGTTTCTGGGTCGCTGTCGACGTCGTCACTTAGGACCTACATGTAATACAAAATGTTGCGTAAGTATCTAATATGAGAATTCAGCAGGCACGGAGTCTATGAAACATAATGTAATTGATGACAGCGTAAAATATCTTCAAATGATGTTGAAAAAAATTAATGCATAACTTATTAGTTGCTACATAAGCAACTAAATGGGATAGTACCATATAGTAAAAAAATGAAGGATCAACCATACATGTCGAAGAGAGCACTAGCATTGCCACATTTTGCCACACATTTTTCCCAAGCTTGCCTAAGGTTAGTTCATCAAAATGAGAGCCACAAGTTGGCAAGCCTAAGGGAACCTTGCCACACTTTTTGTGTGTATGCCATGTGGGACCCAAGTGTGGCTTGCCTAAGGTGTGGCTGGAACCAAACACTCACTTAAGTTGGTCAAACTTGCCTAAGCTTAGGTATGGCAATCTTTGGCAAAGTTAGTCACAAACCAAACAGCCCTTTAGTGCAACAAAATTCACTTGTTACGTAAAAATGCATGAACTAATGTTGTAACATGGCAGAGCAGCATACAGATGTACTAATGCAAAAAAAGACTTATAACTTACATGCATGACTAGATAAAATAGCTCGTGAGATGTATCTATTTAGGGTTAGAATTTTGTGTGCTTATGATGATGGATATTGAAAGTCCACATGTTATCGTCGTGGAAGTTTCCCCTGTTGATCGATACCCCACCCATCAATGTTCCTGAACCATTCAACGTTCTAGGTAAAGTAGTTAATTATTATGAATTCTAACAATAAGTGATCCCAAATGTTGTACTTACAAAAAATGGTTTTTATCATTTATGCCACCAGTTGTGTCCCACAACTAAGTATCACCACTAGGAATTTCTAATGCTAAAAAGCCATCGCTTCGTTAGACACATGCTCAAAAATGCCACTGCACATCATCATTGTGATATCAAACCTATCTTGACATGCTATAATGGCATCAATACCTATGGACCAACATGCCAGCTCTCCCTCTATCTCACTACAATAAAGTGTGGGCCCACTTGATCCCAACAGCGTTCTTATTTTCCTATAAAATTATTCACTTACTTACTCCTCACAAGAGGGGCCACACTTATCATTGTGAGATAGAGAGAACTGAAATGTGGGCCTGGGATTTTTTTGTCATATTGGATGGTCAACAAGTTTTAAATGAAAATAACAATGTCGAATGGCATTATTGAGCAAACATCTAACGGAACGATGGCATTTCTGATACATCTAATGGCATTTCTGATACATCTAATGGCATTTCTGATACATCTAATGTCATTTTTGAGTAAGCATCTCACAAATCGATGGCATTTTTGAGCGGCTGTAACTTCTAAGGGAAAAACTG
This sequence comes from Triticum urartu, assembly GCF_003073215.2. Taxonomy (NCBI): domain Eukaryota; kingdom Viridiplantae; phylum Streptophyta; class Magnoliopsida; order Poales; family Poaceae; genus Triticum; species Triticum urartu. The sequence goes on from NC_053025.1 coordinate 9,937,640, forward strand.
AGTAGTGGGATACAACTGGTGGCATAAATGATAAAAATCCTACAAAAGAACTAATTAAAACAACTCAAGTAAAACATTGATGATATCCAATTTCTTTCTAAAATAGCCATTGCTTAGAGATAATCAATGTTTAAAATCATTGCCACAGCCACTTATGGAACATTTAAACCAAAGATCGATCAAGTGCATCCAAACATGTACTCAACATTTTAATACCTTATTTGCCTTGTACTGACCAGAGAAAACCTAGGATATTACAAAATAAATAAATAAATAAAGGGGATAGATGACTAACCTCTTCTTTGTTCTCGTCGGCGACGACCACAGGTGGGGGCTGGGGAGGCAACAACCGCGGCAGAAGAACACCCGGCTGAGGCTGAGGAGCCACCACCTGCTCTGGCAGAGAAGCCAGAGGAGCTGCCTGTTCCCGATTATTAGTAGAATAATTTATATAGGTCAAAAACTGACATATACATGCCTCAATAAATGTAATCTAGCTACACAGCTGCGGATCCAGGATTTCATACTTGGGTGTTCAAAAATTTATATTGCAAACTAAAACCACAATAATATTTTTCAAATGGAGGGAGTAATATCTAAATTTTTCATGTGAAAAGATTCTTTGTCCATCGTAATGATAGTATTCACATGAATGACAGAAAACGAAGATTATTTACTTCATGACCATACAATATGACATTTTCATAAACAAGGCATGGTGTTGTTATCCTTAAGTTGCAGAAAATATTTTCACAATCACCTACGTATGCAATTCAATTCCAAGGTCAAGCTACATATTTGTATTAGCACAGTCACCAAACCTAGGTGGATTTATTAGCAGAATAATTTATCTAGATCAAAATATTGCCTATACCTGGCTCAACACATGTAACCTAGCTAGTTACCAAACACATCTACAGAATATTGATATGGAGTCCATAGATCAAAGATAAAAAGAAACCCTGGCCTTCCCCAAAAATAGACAAAAGGACTTACCAGAGCACACCTAGGATTTTACAAAAAATTAAAGGAGATAGATGACTAACGTCTTCTTTGTTGACATCGCTGACGACCACATGCTCGGGCACAGGAGGCGTCACCTGCTCCGTCTGAGGAGCCAGAGCAGCTACCTCGTCCCACATAAATAGCAGAATATTTTATATAGATCAAAAAATGTCATATACATGCCTAAACTAATGCAACCTAGCAACACAGCTTCAGATCCAGGATTTCAAAGTTGGGTGTTCAAAAATTTATATTGCAAACCAAAACCACAACAATATTTTTCAAATGGCTGAGATCAAGTTGGCTTTTGAGTCCAAAAGGCATTCTTTTGCCTCTGCTTCTGTTACTCAAGAAATTAAAGAGTTAGGAGTAATATCTAAAATGTTCATGTGAAAATATTATTTTCCATCATACTGACAGTACAGACATGAATGACAGAAAATGAAGAATATTTAGTATGACATTTTCGTAAACAAGGCATGGTGTTGCTATCCTTTACTTGCAGAAAATATTATGTTGAAAATAAGCAACCAAATAATATATTTCAAGTAGGGATGATAGCAAGTCTAAAATATTACAGCCTATGGTAATTGGACTCCAGGAATCAAGCAATTGGTGTTGAGCAAATTGAACGACAAAAAACGTGTCTGCTGGATTAAGCGTGAGAGGCTAGTTTTATACAAATTGACACGAAGTTTAGTGCATAAAATACACCACTTTTAGTCCATTTAGCAATAAAAGAACCACATATAAGAAATTTCGGGCAAAAAGATTCGGGTGGTTGGTACATCTATCTTAAAATTTGGCATCAACACAATTTGGATGCACGAGAGCCATGGATCAGAGTGGTTGGTAGATCTTAAAAACAAGATAACCTATACAATGAGGAGCCGACCCCCACACCCATGCACCCATGTGGATCCGCCCTTGAAACCTACCGGATCTAACGAATCTAGGTACGGATTTCATAGACGGAAGAAAAGCAGAAACCCTAGCCATGCCCAAAAATAGATAAGGGACTGAACAAGGAAACCTAGGATATTTCCTAAAATAGGACTGACCTCTTATTCGTCAGCGTTGCCGTCGACATTGACCACGGGCTGCGGCAGAGGAGTCACCTGCTCCAGCGGAGGAGCCACCTACTCCGGCGTAGGTGACACCTGCACCGGAGCCTGGACGTGGACGACGACGTCAAGGCTGCCCTGCTGCCGGCTGGACCCCTCGCCGGCGGGGAGGGGTTTCTCTAGGTGCAGCTTCGCACGGCGCTTGGATGCTTCGTGCGCCATGGCGTCTGATACGTCTCCGTCGTATCTATAATTTTTGATTGTTCCATGCCAATATTCTACAACTTTCATATACTTTTGGCAACTTTTTATTCTATTTTTGGGACTAACATATTGATCCAGTGCCCAATGCCAGTTCCTGTTTGTTGCATGTTTTTTGTTTCACAGAAAACCCATACCAAACGGAATAAAAACTGTCAGAGATTTATTTTGGAATATTTATGAATTTTGGGAAGTGGAATCATCGCGAGACGGTGCCCGAGGGGGGCACGAGGTAGGGGGCGCGCCCCAGGGTGTCAGGCGCGCCCCTGACCCTCGTGGCCACCCCGTAAGGCGGTTGGAGCCCTTCTTTCGCCGCAAGAAATCTAATATACGGATAGAGATCGTGTTAAAATTTCAGCCCAATCGGAGTTACGGATCTCCGAGAATATAATAAACGGTGAAAGGGAAGAATCTGAGAACGCAGAAACAGAGAGAGACAGAGAGACAGATCCAATCTCGGAGGGGCTCTCGCCCCTCCCGTGCCATGGAGGCCATGGACCAGAGGGGAAACCATTCTCCCATCTAGGGAGGAGGTCAAGGAAGAATAAGAAGGAGGGGGCTCTCTCCCCCTCGCTTCCGGTGGCGCCGAAACGCCGTCGGGGGCCATCATCATCACCGCGATCTACACCAACACCTCCGCCATCTTCACCAACATCTCCATCACCTTCACCAACAACTCCTTGATCACATTGTGCACATTATGATGATGTCCTACCGAGTGGGCCCAGAGATACCTCTCCGTCACACGTAGTGACAAATCCCAGTCTCGATTC
>NC_053025.1:9941742-10056652 GCF_003073215.2 Triticum urartu
AACAAGTTCTATAGCTAAAAGATGGAGGAGAATCGCTCAACTAGTGAGCATGTGCTCAGATTGTCTGGGTACTACAATCGCTTGAATCAAGTGGGAGTTAATCTTCCAGATAAGATAGTGATTGACAGAATTCTCTAGTCACCATCACCAAGTTAGTAGAACTTCGTGATGAACTATAATATGCAAGGGATAACGGAAACAACTCCCAAGCTCTTCGTGATGCTGAAATCAACAAAGGTAGAAATCAAGAAAAACATCAAGTGTTGATGGTTGACAAGACCACTAGTTTCAAGAAAAGGGCAGAGGGAAGAAGGGGAACTTCAAGAAGAACAGCAAGCAAGTTGCTGCTCAAGTGAAGAAGCCCAAGTTTGATCCTAAGCCTGAGACTAAGTGCTTCTACTGCAAAGGGACTGGTCACTGGAAGTGGAACTGCCCCAAGTATTTGGCGGATAAGAAGGATGGCAAAGTGAACATAAGTATATTTGATATACATGTTATTGATGTGTACTTTACTAGTGTTTATAGCAACCCCTCAGTATTTTATACAAGTTCAGTTGCTAAGATTAGTAACTCGAAACGGGAGTTGCAGAATAAACAGAGACTAATTAAGGGTGAAGTGACGATGTGTGTTGGAAGTGGTTCCAAGATTGATATGATCATCATCGCACACTCCCTACACTTTCGGGATTAGTGTTGAACCTGAATAAGTGTTATTTAGTGTTTGCGTTGAGCATGAATATGATTTGATCATGTTTATTGTAATACGGTTATTCATTTAAGTAAGAGAATAAATTGTTGTTCTGTTTACATGAATAAAACCTTATATGGTTACACACCCAATGAAAATAGTTCGTTGGATCTCGATCATAGTGATACACATAATCATAATATTGAAACCAAAGGATGCAAAGTTAATAATGATAGTGCAATTTATTTGTAGCACTGCCGTTTAGGTCATATTGGTGTAAAGCGCATGAAGAAACTCCATGCTGATGGGGTTTTTGGAATCACTTGATTATGAATCAGTTGATGCTTGCGAACCATGCCTCATGGGCAAGATGACTAAAACTCTGTTATTCGGAACAATGGAGCGAGCAACAGATTTGTTGGAAATCATACATACTGATGTATGTGGTCCGATGAATATTAAGGCTCGCGACAGGTATCATTATTTTCTGATCTTCGCAGATGATTTGAGCAGATATGAGTATATCTACTTGGTGAAACATAAGTCTGAAACATTTGAAAAGTTCAAAGAATTTCAGAGTGAAGTGGAGAATCATCGTAACAAAAAATGAAAGTTTCTACAATATGATCGCAGAAGTAAAATATTTAAGTTGCGAGTTTGGTCTTCAGTTAAAACAATGTGGAATAGTTTCACAAACTCATGCCACATGGAACACCACAGCATAATGGTGTGTCCGAACGTCATAACCGTACTTTATTGGATACAGTGCAATCTATGATGTCTCTTACCGATCTATCGTTTTGGGGTTATGCATTAGAGACAGCTGCATTCACGTTAAATAGGGCACCATCAAAATCCGTTGAGACGATGCCTTATGAACTATGGTTTGGCAAGAAACCAAAGTTGTCGTTTCTGAAAGTTTGGGGCTGCGATGCATATGAGAAAAAGCTTCAACCTGATAAGCTCGAACCCAAATCGGAGAAATGTGTCTTCATAGGATATCCAAAGGAAACTATTGGATACACCTTCTATCACAGATCCGAAGGCAAGACTTTTGTTGCTATATTCGGAAACTTTCTGGAGAAGGAGTTTCTCTCGAAAGAAGTGAGTGGGAGGAAAGTAGAAAACTTGATAAGGTAATTGTACCTTCTCCCTTATTGGAAAGTAGTTCATCACAGAAATCTGTTCTTGTGACTACTACACCAATTAGTGAGGAAGCTAATGATGATGATCATGTAACTTCAGATCAAGTTACTACTGAATCTCGTAGGTAAACCAGAGTGAAATCCGCACCAGAGTGGTACGGTAATCCTGTTCTAGAAGTCATGTTACTAGACCATGACGAACTTGCGAACTATGAGGAAGCGATGATGAGCCCAGATTCCGCGAAATGGTTTGAGGCCATGAAATCTGAGATATGATCCATGTATGAGAACAAAGTATGGACTTTGATGGATTTGCCCGATGATCGGCAAGCCATAGAAAATAAATGGATCTTCAAGAGGAAGACGGACGCTGATAGTAGTGTTACTATCTACAAAGCTAGAATTGTCGCAAAAGGTTTTCGACAAGTTCAAGGTGTTGACTACGATGAGAGTTTCTCACTCGTATCTATGCTTAAGTCTGTCTGAATCATGTTAGTAATTGCTGCATTTTATGAAATCTGGCAAATGGATAAACAAAACTGCATTCCTTAATGGATTTATTAAAGAAGAGTTGTATATGATGCAACCAGAAGGTTTTGTCAATCCGAAAGGTGCTAACAAAATGTGCAAACTCCAGCGATCCATCTGTGAACTGGTGCAAGCATCTCAGAGTTGGAATATACACTTTGATGAGTTGATCAAAGCATATAGTTTTATACAGACATGCGGTGAAGCCTGTATTTACGAGAAAGTGAGTGGGAGCACTACAACATTTCTGATAAGTATATGTGAATGACATATTGTTGATCGGAAATAATGTAGAATTATTCTGTAAAGCATAAAGGAGTGTTTGAAAGGAGTTTTTCAAAGAAAGACTTCGGTGAAGCTGCTTACATATTGAGCTTCAAGATCTATAAAGATAGATCAAGACGCTTGACAAGTTTTTTCAATAAGTACATACCTTGACAAAATTTTGGAATAGTTCAAAATGGAGCAGTCAAAGAAAGAGTTCTTGCCTGTATTACAAGGTGTGAAGTTGAGTAAGACTCAAAGCCCGACCACGGCAGAAGATAGAAAGAAAATGAAAGTCATTCCCTATGCCTTGGCCATAGGTTCTATAAAGTATGTCATGTTGTATACCAGATCTATTGTATACCCTGCACTGATTTGGCAAGGGAGTACAATAGTGATCTAGGAGTAGATCACTGGATAGCGGTCAGAATTATCCTTAGTGAAATAAGGATATGTTTCTCGATTATGGACGTGACAAAAAGGTTCGGCGTAAAAAGTTACGTCGATGCAAGTTTTGACACGGATCTGGATGACTCTAAGTCTCGATCTAGATACATATTGAAAGTGGGAGCAATTAGCTAGAGTAGCTCCGTGCAGAGCATTGTAGACATAGAAAATTGCAAAATACATAACGGATCTGAATGTGAAAGACCGTTGACTAAGATTCTCTCACAAGCAAAACATGATCACACCTTAGTACTCTTTGGGTGTTAATCACATAGCGATGTGAACTAGATTACCGAATCCAGTAAACCCTTTGGGTGTTGGTCACATGGCGATGTGAACTATGGGTGTTAATCACATGATGATGTGAACTATCGATGTTAATCACATGATGATGTGATCTAGATTATTGACTCTAGTGCAAGTGGGAGACTGAAGGAAATATGCCCTAGAGGCAATAATAAGTTATTATTTATTTCCTTATATCATGATAAATGTTTATTATTCATGCTAGAATTGTATTAACCGGAAACATAATACATGTGTGAATACATAGACAAACAGAGTGTCACTAGTATGCCTCTACTTGACTAGCTCGTTAATCAAAGATGGTTATGTTTCCTAACCATGGACAAAGAGTTGTTATTTGATTAACGAGATCACATCATTAGTTGAATGATCTGATTGACATGACCCATTTCATTAGCTTAGCACCCGATCGTTTAGTATGTTGCTATTGCTTTCTTCATGACTTATACATGTTCCTATGACTATGAGATTATGCAACTCCCGTTTGCCGGAGGAACACTTTGGGTGCTACCAAACGTCACAACGTAACTTGGTGATTATAAAGGAGCATTACAGGTGTCTCCAAAGGTATATGTTGGGTTGGCGTATTTCGAGATTAGGATTTGTCACTCCGGTTGTCGGAGAGGTATCTCTGGGCCCTCTCGGTAATGCACATCACATAAGCCTTGCAAGCATTACAACTAATATGTTAGTTGTGAGATGATGTATTACGGAACAAGTAAAGAGACTTGTCGGTAACGAGATTGAATTAGGTATTGGATACCGACGATCGAATCTCGGGCAAGTAACATACCGATGACAAAGGGAACAACGTATGTTGTTATGCGGTCTGACCGATAAAGATCTTCATAGAATATGTAGGAGCCAATATGGGCATCCAGGTCCCGCTATTGGTTATTGACCGGAGACGTGTCTCGGTCATGTCTACATTCTTCTCGAACCCGTAGGGTCCGCACGCTTAAAGTTACGATGACAGTTGTTATGAGTTTTATGCATTTTGATGTACCGAATGTTGTTCGGAGTCCGAGATGAGATCACGGACATGACGAGGAACTCCAAAATGGTCCGGAGATAAAGTTTGATATATATGATAATAGTGTTTGGTCACCGGAAGGGTTCCGGAAATCACCGGAAGGGGTTCCGGATGTTTCCCGAAATGTTTGGGTACGAGAACACTTTATTTGGGCCAAAGGGGAAAGCCCACAAGGTTTTTGGAAAGCGCAAAAGGAAGTTTTGCGGAGTCCAGGGGCCAGACGCCAGGGTCCCTGGCGTCTGGGTCCAGACGCCGGGAACCCTGGCGTCTGGCCCTGGAGTCCGAGAAGGACTCTTGCCTTTCGGGTGAAACCGACTTTGTGGAGGCTTTTACTCCAAGTTTCGACCCCAGGGCTCAACATATAAATAGAGGGGAAGGGCTAGCACCAAAGAGAGAAAAAGAAACACAAGTTGATCCACGTGATCTATTCCTTAGCCGTGTGCGGTGCCCCCAGCCACCATAGTCCTCGATAATACTGTAGCGGAGTTTAGGCGAAGCCCTGCTGCTGTAGTACATCAAGATCGTCACCACGCCGTCGTGCTGACGGAACTCTTCCCCGACACTTTGCTGGATCGGAGTCCGGGGATCGTCATCGAGCTGAACGTGTGCTCGAACTCGGAGGTGCCGTAGTTTCGGTGATTGATCGGTTGGATCGTGAAGACGTACGACTACTTCCTCTACATTGTGTCATCGCTTCCGCAGTCGGTCTGCGTGGGTACGTAGACAGCACTCTCCCCTCTCGTTGCTATGCATCACATGATCTTGCGTGCGCGTAGGAATTTTTTTGAAATTACTATGAAACCCAACAGTGGCATCCGAGCCTAGGTTATTTATGTTGATGTTATATGCACGAGTAGAACACAAGTGAGTTGTGGGCGATATAAGTCATACTGCCTACCAGCATGTCATACTTTGGTTCGGCGGCATTGTTAGACGAGACGACCCGGACCAACATTACGCGTACGCTTACGCGAGACCGGTTCCCCCGACGTGCTTTGCACATAGGTGGCTTGCGGGCGACTGTCTCTCCAACTTTAGTTGAACCAAGTATGGCTAATCCCGGTCCTTGCGAAGGTTAAAACGGAGTCAAATTGACAAACTATCGTTGTGGTTTTGATGCGTAGGTGAGATTGGTTCTTGCTTAAGCCCGTAGCAGCCACGTAAAACTTGCAACAACAAAGTAGAGGACGTCTAACTTGTTTTTGCAGGGCATGTTGTGATGTGATATGGTCAAGACATGATGCTAAATTTTATTGTATGAGATGATCATGTTTTGTAACCGAGTTATCGGCAACTGGCAGGAGCCATATGGTTGTCGCTTTATTGTATGCAATGCAATCGCGATGTAATGCTTTACTTTATCACTAAGCGGTAGCGATAGTCGTGGAAGCATAAGATTGGTGAGACGACAACGATGCTACGATGGAAATCAAGGTGTCGCGCCGGTGACGATGGTGATCATGACGGTGCTTCGGAGATGGAGATCACAGGCACATGATGATGATGGCCATATCATATCACTTATATTGATTGCATGTGATGTTTATCTTTTATGCATCTTATCTTGCTTTGATTGACGGTAGCATTATAAGATGATCTCTCACTAAATTATCAAGAAGTGTTCTCCCTGAGTATGCACCGTTGCCAAAGTTCGTCGTGCCCAGACACCACGTGATGATCGGGTGTGATAAGCTCTACGTCCATCTACAACGGGTGCAAGCCAGTTTTTGCACACGCAGAATACTCAGGTTAAACTTGACGAGCCTGGCATATGCAGATATGGCCTCGGAACATGGAGACCGAAAGGTCGAGCGTGAATCATATAGTAGATATGATCAACATAACGATGTTCACCATTGAAAACTACTCCATCTCACGTGATGATCGGTTATGGTTTAGTTGATTTGGATCACGTGATCACTTAGAAGATTAGAGGGATGTCTATCTAAGTGGGAGTTCTTAAGTAATATGATTAATTGAACTTTAATTTATCATGAACTTAGTCCTGGTAGTATTAGCATATCTATGTTGTAGATCAATAGCTCGCGTTGTTGCTTTCATATGTTTATTTTTGTTATGTTCCTAGAGAAAATTGTGTTGAAAGATGTTAGTAGCAATGATGCGGATTGGATCCGTGATCTGAGGTTTTAATCTCATTGCTGCACAGAAGAATTATGTCCTTGATGCACCGCTAGGTGACAGACCTATTGCAGGAGCAGATGCAGACGCTATGAACGTTTGGCTAGCTCAATATGATGACTACTTGATAGTTTAGTGCACCATGCTTAATGGCTTAGAATCGGGACTTCAAAGACGTTTTGAATGTCATGGACCATATGAGATGTTCCAGGAGTTGAAGTTAATATTTCAAGCAAATACCTGAGTTGAGAGATATGAAGTCTCCAACAAGTTCTATAGCTAAAAGATGGAGGAGAATCAGTTCTGTCAGTGAGCATATACTCAAAATGTCTGGGTATAATAATCACTTGATTCAACTGGGAGTTAATCTTCCGGTGATTGCGTCATTGACAGAATTCTCCAATCACTTCCACCTAGCTACAAGAGCTTCGTGTGAACTATAATATGCAAGGGATGGATAAGACAATTCCCGAGCTCTTCGCAATGCTAAAAGCTGCGGAGGTAGAAATCAAGAAGGAGCATCAAGTGTTGATGGTCAACAAGACCACTAGTTTCAAGAAAAAGGGCAAAGGGAAGAAGGGGAACTTCAAGAAGAACAGCAAGCAAGTTGCTGCTCAGAGAAGAAACCCAAGTCTGGACCTAAGCCTGAAACTGAGTGCTTCTACTGCAAGCAGACTGGTCACTGGAAGCGGAACTGCCCCAAGTATTTGGCGGATAAGAAGGATGGCAAGGTGAACAAAGGTATATGTGATATACATGTTATTGATGTGTACCTTACTAATGCTCGCAAGTAGCACCTGGGTATTTGATACTGTGTTCTGTTGCTAATATTTGCAACTCGAAACAGGGACTACGGATTAAGCGAAGATTGGCTAAGGACGAGGTGACGATGCGCGTGGGAAGGTTCCAAAGTTGATGTGATCGCGTCGGCACGCTACCTCTACATCTACCTTTGGGATTAGTATTAGACCTAAATAATTGTTATTTGGTGCCAGCGTTAAGCATGAACATTATATCTGGATCTTGTTTGATGCGAGACGAGTTATTCATTTAAATCAGAGAATAATGGTTGTTCTATTTACATGAGTAATATCTTTTATGGTCATGCACCCTTAAAGAGTGGTCTATTCTTATTAAATCTCGATAGTAGTGACACACATATTCATAGTGTTGAAACCAAAAGATGCAGAGTTGATAATGATAGTGCAACTTATTTGTGGCACTGCCGTTTGGTCATATCGGTATAAAGCGCATGAAGAAACTCCATACTGATGGGCTTTTGGAACCACTTGATTATGAATCACTTGGTACTTGCGAACCGTGCCTGGTAAGATGACAAAAACACCGTTCTCCGGTACTATGGAGAGAGCAACAGATTTGTTGGAAATCATACATACAGATGTATGTGGTCCGATGAATATTGAGGCTCGTGGCGGTATCGATTATTTTCTCACCTTCACAGATGATTTGAAGCAGATATGGGTATATCTACTTAATGAAACATAAGTCTGAAACATTTGAAAAGTTCAAAGAATTTCAGAGTGAAGTGGAGAATCATCATAGCAAGAAAATAAAGTTTCTACGATCTGATTGGAGGAGAATATTTGAGTTACGAGTTTGGTTACATTTGAAAATGTGTAATAGTTTCGCAACTCACGCCACCTGGAACACCACAGCGTAATGGTGTGTCCGAACAGTCGTATCACTTTACTTAGATATGGTGCGATCTATGATGTCTCTTACTGATTTACCGCTATCGTTTTGGGGTTATAGCTCTAGAGACGGCCGCATTCACGTTAAATAGGGCACCATCAAAATCCGTTGAGACGACCTATGAACTGTGGTTTGGCAAGAAACCAAAGTTGTCATTTCTGAAAGTTTGGGGCTGCGATGCTTATGTGAAAAAGCTTCAACCTGATAAGCTCGAACCCAAATCGGAGAAATGTGGTCTTCATAGGATATCCAAAGGAACTATTGGATACACCTTCTATCACAGATCCGAAGGCAAGACTTTTGTTGCTAAATTCGGAAACTTTCTGGAGAAGGAGTTTCTCTCGAAAGAAGTGAGTGGGAGGAAAGTAGAACTTGACGAGGTAACTGTACCTGCTCCCTTATTGGAAAGTAGTATCACAGAAACCTGTTTCTGCGACACCTACACCAATTAGTGAGGAAGCTAATGATAATGATCATGAAACTTCAGAACAAGATACTACTGAACCTCATAGATCAACCAGAGTGAGATCCGCGCCAGAGTGGTACGGTAATCCTGTTCTGGAAGTCATGCTATAGATCATGATGAACCTACGGACTATGAAGAAGCGATGGTGAGCCCAGATTCCGCAAAATGGCTTGAAGCCATGAAATCTGAGATGGGATCCATGTATGAGAACAAAGTATGGACTTTGGTTGACTTGCCCGATGATCGGCAAGCAATTGAGAATAAATGGATCTTCAAGAAGAAGACTGACGCTGACGGTAATGTTACTGTCTACAAAGCTCGACTTGTCGCAAAAGGTTTTCGGCAAGTTCAAGGGATTGACTACGATGAGACCTTCTCATCCGTAGCGATGCTTAAGTCTGTCCGAATCATGTTAGCAATTGCCGCATTTTATGATTATGAAATTTGGCAGATGGATGTCAAAACTGCATTCCTGAATGGATTTCTGGAAGAAGAGTTGTATATGATGCAACCAGAAGGTTTTGTCGATCCAAAGGGAGCTAACAAAGTGTGCAAGCTCCAGCGATCCATTTATGGACTGGTGCAAGCCTCTCGGAGTTGGAATAAACGCTTTGATAGTGTGATCAAAGCATTTGGGTTTATACAGACTTTCGGAGAAGCCTGTATTTACAAGAAAGTGAGTGGGAGCTCTGTAGCATTTCTGATATTATATGTGGATGACATATTACTGATTGGAAATGATATAGAATTTCTGATAGCATAAAGGGATACTTGAATAAGAGTTTTTCAATGAAAGACCTCGGTGAAGTTGCTTACATATTAGGGCATAAGATCTATAGAGATAGATCAAGACGCTTAATTGGACTTTCACAAAGCACATACCTTGACAAAGTTTTGAAGAAGTTCAAAATGGATCAAGCAAAGAAAGGGTTCTTGCCTGTGTTACAAGGTGTGAAGTTGAGTAAGACTCAATGCCCGACCACTGCAGAAGATAGAGAGAAAATGAAAGATGTTCCCTATGCTTCAGCCATAGGCTCTATCATGTATGCAATGCTGTGTACCAGACCTGATGTGTGCCTTGCTATAAGTCTAGCAGGGAGGTACCAAAGTAATCCAGGAGTGGATCACTGGACAACGGTCAAGAACATCCTGAAATACCTGAAAAGGACTAAGGATATGTTTCTTTATGGAGGTGACAAAGAGCTCATCGTAAATGGTTACGTTGATGCAAGCTTTGACACTGATCCGGACGATTCTAAATCGCAAACCGGATACGTGTTTACATTAAACGGTGGAGCTGTCAGTTGGTGCAGTTCTAAACAAAGCGTCGTGGCGGGATCTATGTGAAGCGGAGTACATAGCTGCTTCGGAAGCAAACAATGAAGGAGTCTGGATGAAGGAGTTCATATCCGATCTAGGTGTCATACCTAGTGCATCGGGTCCAATGAAAATCTTTTGTGACAATACTGGTGCAATTGCCTTGGCAAAGGAATCCAGATTTCACAAGAGAACCAAGCACATCAAGAGACGCTTCAATTCCATCCGGGATCTAGTCCAGGTGGGAGACAAAGAGATTTGCAAGATACATACGGATCTGAATGTTTGCAGACCCATTGACTAAGCCTCTTCCACGAGCAAAACATGATCAGCACCAAGGCTCCATGGGTGTTAGAATCATTACTAGTGTAATCTAGATTATTGACTCTAGTGCAAGTGGGAGACTGAAGGAAATATGCCCTAGAGGCAATAATAAAGTTATTATTTATTTCCTTATATCATGATAAATGTTTATTATTCATGCTAGAATTGTATTAACCGGAAACATAATACATGTGTGAATACATAGACAAACAGAGTGTCACTAGTATGCCTCTACTTGACTAGCTCGTTAATCAAAGATGGTTATGTTTCCTAACCATGACAAAGAGTTGTTATTTGATTAACGGGATCACATCATTAGGTGAATGATCTGATTGACATGACCCATTCCATTAGCTTAGCACCCGATCGTTTAGTATGTTGCTATTGCTTTCTTCATGACTTATACATGTTCCTATGACTATGAGATTATGCAACTCCCGTTTGCCGGAGGAACACTTTGTGTGCTACCAAACGTCACAACGTAACTGGGTGATTATAAAGGTGCTCTACAGGTGTCTCCAAAGGTACATGTTGGGTTGGCGTATTTCGAGATTAGGATTTGTCACTCCGATTGTCGGAGAGGTATCTCTGGGCCCTCTCGGTAATAGCACATCACATAAGCCTTGCAAGCATTGCAACTAAGAGAGAACGGCATTACCGAGAGGGACCAGACGCCCCCTCCTTGTCCTTATATCGAGACTTAGGAGGGAGGGAGCGCGCGGCCCAAAGGTGTCTCCTGACCTGTTGGGTTGGCGTATTTCGAGATTAGGATTTGTCACTCCGATTGTCGGAGAGGTATCTCTGGGCCCTCTCGGTAATACACATCACATAAGCCTTGCAAGCATTGCAACTAATGAGTTAGTTGTGAGATGATGTATTACGGAACGAGTAAAGAGACTTGCCGGTAACGAGATTGAACTAGGTATTGAGATACCGACGATCGAATCTCGGGCAAGTAACATACCGATGACAAAGGGAACAACGTATGTTGTTATGCGGTCTGACCGATAAAGATCTTCGTAGAATATGTAGGAGCCAATATGAGCATCCAGGTTCCGCTATTGGTTATTGACCGGAGACATGTCTCGGTCATGTCTACATTGTTCTCGAACCCGTAGGGTCCGCACGCTTAAGGTTTCGATGACAGTTATATTATGAGTTTATGCATTTTGATGTACCGAAGTTTGTTCGGAGTCCCGGATGTGATCACGGACATGACGAGGAGTCTCGAAATGGTCGAGACATAAAGATTGATATATTGGAAGCCTATATTTGGATATCGGAAGTGTTCCGGGTGAAATCGGGATTTTACCGGAGTACCGGGAGGTTACCGGAACCCCCCGGGAGGTATATGGGCCTTAGTGGGCTTTAGTGGAAGAGAGGAGAGGTGGCCAGGGCTGGGCCGCGCGCCCCTCCCCCCTAGTCCGAATAGGACAAGGAGAGGGGGGCGGCGCCCCCCCTTCCTTCTCTCTCTCCTCTTTCCCCCTCCCGAATCCTATTCCAACTAGGAAAGGGGGGAATCCTACTCCCGGTGGGAGTAGGACTCCTCCTGGCGCGCCCTCTCCTGGCCGGCCGCACCCCCCCCTTTGATCCTTTATATACGGGGGCAGGCACCCCTAGAGACACAACAAGTTGATCCACGTGATCATATTCTTAGCCGTGTGCGGTGCCCCCTTCCACCATAGTCCTCGATAATATTGTAGCGGTGCTTAGGCGAAGCCCTGCGACGGTAGTACATCAAGATCGTCACCACGCCGTCGTGCTGACGGAACTCTTCCCCGACACTTTGCTGGATCGGAGTCCGGGGATCGTCATCGAGCTGAACATGTGCTAGAACTCGGAGGTGCCGTAGTTTCGGTGCTTGATCGGTCGGGCCGTGAAGACGTACGACTACATCAACCGCGTTGTGCTAACGCTTCCGTCTGTCGGATCTACAAGGGTACGTAGATCACTCTCCCTCTCGTTGCTATGCATCACCATGATCTTGCGTGTGCGTAGGAAATTTTTTGAAATTACTACGTTCCCCCGAAGAGCATAAACTCGAACGCCCCTCCAAGAGCTACCTAAAGTGCATGTTGCTACCCCGATTAGAGGAGGAAGCACTTGATGCAGCCGACCGGCCACCTCGTGGCCGCGACAGAGAGGCCTCTCGGCCCTCCACACAAGCCGCACCTCGTACCAAGGCATGGGAATACGTGCTGGACTTACGAGACATGTTGGAGGACAAGGCAAGGTAAACACGATCGATCTACGGATCACGTGGGCACCCCACGGCTCGAGATGGTAACCGTCACGCCGGCCACAAATTCGGCAGGGCCGAACACAGTAGACAAAGCTCAATGGAGCTACATGATGATATCACCCAGTACAGAGGCGCCGCACACCCACTATGCTTTACAAATGAAATAATGGATCATCAAATCCCCGAGGGTTTCAAACCCGTAAACATCGAATCATATGATGGCACAACAAATCCTGTGGTATGGATCGAGGATTATCTCCTTCATATCCACATGGCCCGTGACGACGGTTTCCACGCCATCAAATACCTCCCACTCAAGCTTAAAGGACCAGCTCGGCATTGGCTTAACAGCTTGCCAACAGGATCAATTAGTTGTTGGGAGGACCTGGAAGCCGCATTCCTCGATAATTTCCAGGGCACTTATATGCGACCCCCAGACGCCGATGACCTAAGTCACGTAATTCAGCAGCCAGAGGAATCAGCCAGGAAATTCTGGACACGGTTCCTAACAAAGAAAAATCAAATAGTCGACTGTCCGGATGCGGAGGCCCTAGCAGCCTTCAAGCACAATATCCGTGACGAGTGGCTGGCCCGGCACCTCGGACAGGAAAAGCCGAAATCTATGGCAGCACTCACGACACTCATGACCTGCTTTTGCGCGGGAGAAGACAGCTGGCTTGCTCATAGCAACAATATGACCAAGAACCCTGGTAATTCGGACACCAGGGACATTAGTGGCAGGTCGCGTCGCAACAAGCAGAAGCGCCGCATTAACGGCGACAATGCTGAGAATACGTCAGTTAATGCCGGATTCAGAGGCTCTAAACCCGGTCAGCGGAAAAAGCCATTCAAAAGGAATACTAGGGGCCCGTCCAGCTTGGACCGAATACTCGACCGCTTGTGCCAAATACATGGCACCCCTGAAAAGCCGGCCAATCACACCAACAGGGATTGTTGGGTGTTCAAGCAGGCAGGCAAGTTAAACGCTGACAATGAAGACAAGGGGCTGCATAGCGATGACGACGAGGAGCCCCGGCCGCCGAACAACAATGGACAGAAGGGTTTTCCCCCACAAGTATGGACGGTGAGCATGATATACGCAACCCACGTCCCCAAAAGGGAGCGGAAGCGCGCGTTAAGGGACGTATATGCGGTAGAGCCAGTCGCCCCAAAGTTCAACCCATGGTCCTCCTGCCCGATCACCTTTGATCGAAGAGACCAACCCACTAGAATCCATCATGGCGGATTTGCCGCATTGGTTCTAGACCCAATTATTGACGGATTTCATCTCACTAGAGTCCTTATGGACGGCGGCAGCAGCCTGAACCTGCTTTACCAGGATACAGTGCGAAAAATGGGCATAGATCCCTCGAGGATTAAGCCCACCAAAACGACCTTTAAAGGCGTAATACCAGGTGTAGAGGCCAACCATACAGGCTCAGTCACACTTGAAGTGGTCTTCGGATCTCCGGATAATTTCTGAAGCAAGGAGTTGATCTTCGACATAGTCCCATTCCGCAGTGGCTATCACGCATTGCTCGGATGAACCGCATTCGCCAGGTTCAATGCGGTACCGCACTACGCATACCTTAAGCTCAAGATGCCAGGCCCTCGTGGAGTAATTACGGTCAATGGAAACACCGAACGCTCCCTCCGAACGGAGGAGCACATGGTGGCCCTTGCAGCGGAAGTACAAAGCAGCCTATCCAGGCAATTCTCTAGTCCGGCCATTAAACGTCCGGACACCGTCAAGCGCGCCCGGAGTAACCCACAACAAAACCGCCTGGCACATTCCGAGCAGGCGTAGCAATGCGGCCCCAACCCCAACCCTTGCAAAAAGGCGACACCAGTACTTCACGTACATAACTACGCTCTAGAAATACCATGGGCATAGGGGGAGGGGCACCATCACGGCACGCCCAAAACACGGCTTAAACCGCATCAGGGGCTGCCGATTTTTTAATTTTCTCTCACTTCCAGGACTCTACTCTTCGGAAGGCCTGTTCGGCAGTTCAATTGCCGCACAAACGATGCAAGAACCAGGGAAGCAGACAAGCCATGCCGCATTACCAAACTCCCACGTGGTCTCTATCACGAGCAGTATACCTTTTTCGCATACTATTCCGCAGCTTGCCCCTGGAGCAGACATGTTAAATAGTCCAACTTTTTGTTTATCGCATTACTTGTATCGTTCTGCTTCGATCGCAACCATTTTTAATCAACAATGCATAGCTTTTGTCTATTTTCGCATTACCTTTTTATAAATATATGTTCCTTAACAACATGTTGCTTCCGTACAATTTGGTACGGCCAAAATACGCCAGGGGCTTTTAGCACCCCCCAATATGGTGTGAGAAGTCCGAACACTTTCACAAGTGCGGCACCCCGAACTTATAGCATTATATGCATCGGCTCCGAATCATGTCTTGGGTCAATAGTTGGGTTTGCCCGGCTCCTATGTTTTGGTGCCTTACGTTCCGCTATATCGGCTAAGGTAGCACTAGGAGAACCACTGCGATTGTGCCCCAGTTGAGCTGGGCCGAGCACCTCAGTGGAGAAAGCTAAAACTGACTGTCATGATGAAGTGAGAGCTGGTCGCTGTTCGAGAGGTTTTTTCGAGTCCCTAAAGACTTATGCCTCTTAGGGCGAGGAGTCGGCTCTGTCCGGCCAAGGCGTGGATAGAGCCCCAAACTCGGTCTTCAGAATACTAGGGGCTTCGCCGAAATTTAAAATTATAGAATTCTATGGCTAAGTGAGAGTGTTCACGCATTATAGTCCGATTGCCTCATTCGTTGGGCTGAGCGCCTCCCTCGAAGGACCCAAATATGGGAAAAAGAGCGTCCAGGTTTATCCCCGAACACCCCAGCACTAGCGGCACGGGGGCAGAAGCCGACGACTCGCCATCTCTCAGTATTGATAAACAGCCGCACAGAAGGTAATATTTTAAATTCAAAAAGCATTGCTCCGCGCATATGAACAAGTTTTCAGCGCACACGACAAAAACGAGCGAGTTTTACTAAAAAATTACATCCCTAGTACATTCATCCGCCACAAGGCGGGCACCCTTCAGAACATCCTTATAGTAATTTTCGGGCTTGCGATGCTCTTTCCCCGGCGGTGGCCCGTCCGTCACAAGCTTCTCAGCATCCAGCCTGCCCCAGTGCACCTTAGCACGGGCAAAGGCCCTACGGGCACCTTCAATGCAGACAGAGCGCTTGATGACTTCGAGCCTTGGACAGGCCTCCACCAGCCGCCGCACCAGCCCGAAATAGCTCCCAGGCAGAGCCTCTCCAGGCCACAGCCGAACTAGGAGGCCCTTCATGGCCTGTTCGGCCGCCCTGTGGAGCTCGACCAGTTGCTTCAGCTGGTCGCTCAGGGGCACGGGGTGTCCGGCCTCAGCATACTGAGACCAGAACACCTTCTCTGTCGAGCTACCCTCTGCGGCTCGATAGAATGCGGCGGCATCGGATACACTTCGGGGAAGATCTGCAAATGCTCCTGGAGAGCTCCGGATTCGGGTAAGTATCAAGTAGCTCACGTTTATATGTTTTCTTTGCATAAAGAATGCCTTACCCACCGCTATCTTCTTCACCTCATCCAACTCCTGGAGGGTCTTCTGGGATTCGGCCTTGGCAGACTTGGCATTTTCAATAGCCGCCGCGAGCTCGGACGCTCGCGCCTTTGAGTCAAGCTCCAAACTCTCATGTTTCTTCATGAGAACCTGGAGCTCTTGCCGCACCTTTCCAACCTCGGCCTCATACTTCTCCCACTCGGTGCGCTCCGCGGCTGCACTCTTCTCGGCCTCGAGCAATGCTTGCTTAAGGGTCGCCACCTCAGACGTGGCCCCTACAATAGCCATGTTAATCCTGTCATTTCTTGCAATTGCACCTTTTTTATATATTCAAACAAGGTATTTCTTACCTTCCTTCTCCTCGAGCTGCTTCTTGGCACGCCCGAGCTCTTGCTCGGACTTCTCGAGGCTCTGCTTCAGCGTGTCCACTTCCGCAGTCAGTGTGGCGGACGCCAGCAGAGAAGCCTGCATACGCATATTGACTCCTTTTGTTAGACTCCTGTGAATTCTTTGATCCTCTATTCGGCTTTTCTTCCCGAACGCCCAACAGAGCATCAGGGGCTACTGTCTATGCGGTAATATTATTTACACATTGTTTACTTACCTCAAAGCCTGTCAAAAGGCTAGTACAAGCTTCAGTCAGTCCGCTCTTGGCGGACTGAACCTTCTGGACCACGACACTCATAATAGTGCGGTGCTCCTCGTCGATGGAGGTGCCTTGGAGCGCCTCCAACATATTGTCCGACGCCTCCGGTTGGACGGGGGCCGCCGGCACGGTGGACTTGCTCCTCTTGGAAGGAGGTCCCCCGCCGGACTATGGAACCTTTGAAGGTTCCGGAGCGGTGTCCGGCCTAGAGCCGGACTTGGAGCCCTGGGGAGTTTCATCCCCTTTACTCCTGGAGTCCGGGAGGTCGCCTTGCGGCGCCTCCAGGACCACCTCCTCCCTGCTTGGAGCCTGTTGGGACAACACCTCGGTGTCATCCGTAGGACGGGGGGAGGAAGCCATCGGAAGCGAGTTCACATCCGAAAAGTCTAGTGAGCTGCTCGACGATGCGTCGAGCCGGTCTTTGAGTGGACTGCATAAACATATTCGACATAAGGGAAAGCTGTGCAATAAACGAATACTATGAATTACTCCGGTATCCGGATACTTACGATTTTGCCAAGGGCTTGGCCCTGGGCTGCCACTCCTCTCCGCCGTCGTCGGCGTCGGTGGAGTAGTCCGAAGGAAGGGTTTTCCCCTTCTTGGACCCTCCGGCCTCCTCAGAGAGGGCGGCCTTCCTTTTCTTCTCTCCTCCCGCTGGAGGGGGAGAGGTTTCTTCTTCTTCCTCCTCGTCTTCACGAGAGGAAGGCGCTTCGGGACCGTCGGATGATGAATCCGCCACCTCCTGGCGCCGGGCACTCTTTCGAGTCCCGGTGGCCCTTTTCGTGGCCTTCTTCTCCGGCACCACATAGGGTACCGGAACCAGCAGCTTCGCCAAGCGAGCGTCCGCTGGGCCTTCGGGCAAAGGAGCCGGACAGTTGATCTGTCTGGACGTCACCTGCCAATCCTGTCAAAGATAAGGGAGCTTAGATCCTGCATGGAGTCAAACTATGATAGCCTAATATCCTGTAAAAGGAAAAATAACAGCTTACCGCATGAGCGTGATGCTGCGTACTGAATCCGCGATCCTCGGTAGCGGATGCGGGAGCCTCGGCGCCCTTGAAAAGCATCCTCCAGGCATCTTCGTACGTCGTGTCGAAGAGCCTGTTTAGAGTTCGGTGCTGCGCCGGGTCGAACTCCCACAAGTTGAAGGCCCGTTGTTGACACGGGAGGATCAGGCGGATGAGCATAACCTGGACTAGGTTGACAATCTTGAGCTTCTTGTCCACCAGGGTTTGGATGCATGTTTGGAGTCCGGTCAGCTCTCCTTTTTTACCCCAAGACAGGCCCGTCTCCTTCCAGGAGGTGAGCCGCGTAGGGGGGCCGGATCGAAACTCAGGGGGTGCAACCCATTCGGCGTCGCGCGGCTCGGTGACGTAAAACCACCACGATTGCCACCCCTTCAGGGTCTCCACAAAGGAGCCCTCGAGCCACGGGACGTTGGCCATCTTGCCCACCATGGCACCGCCGCACTCCGCCTAGCTGCCGCGCACCACCTTCGGCTTAACGTTGAAAGTCTTGAGCCATAGGCCGAAATGGGGGAGGATGCGGAGGAAAGCCTCGCACACGATGATAAACGCCGAGATATTGAGGACGAAGTTCGGGGCTAGATCATGGAAATCCAGGCCGTAGTAGAACATGAGCCCCGGACAAATGGATGCAGAGGGAAGCCCAGTCCACGGAGGAAATGGGGGAGGAATACCACCCTCTCATGGGGCCTAGGGGTGGGGATGAGCTGCCCCTTTTCGGGAAGCCGGTGCGCGATGTCGCTAGACAGGTATCCGGCTTTCCTCAGCTTTTTGATGTGTCCCTCCATGACGGAGGAGACCATCCACTTGCCTCCCGCTCCGGACATGACTGGAGAAGGTTGAGGTGGGAGTGCGGACTTGGGCGCTGGAGCTCGAGTGCGCAAGAATGGATAGGCAAAGGAGGAAGAAGGCGTGGGTGAAAAGGTGGATCCTTATCCCCTTATATGGGTGGACACAACTACATGTCCCCACCAGCCTGGTAAAACTCGCTTATCTCCAAGCACCATAATCAAAGGCGCGGTTGGGTTACCCACGCCCGTATTGATGAGAATCCCGGAATAAGGGGACACGATCTCTGCTTTGACAAGATGTGCCAAGGAAACCGCCTCGCATGACGCGCTGAGGTGGGATAATGAAACGACTTGGATAAAGGCTTGGCCGTGGTGTGTCACACTATGGAATACGTCAGCAGATTAGATTTGTGTAACTATTATTATCTCTATGGCAATATGTGGAAAACTTATTTTGCAGAGCCGGACACTATCTTTGTGTTTAAAATTTTCTATGAAGTACTTGGAGGAGGAACCCGCCTTGCAATGCCGAAGACAATCTGCGCGCCGGACTGGTCGTCATTGAAGCCTGGTTCAGGGGCTACTGAGGGAGTCCTGGATTAGGGGGTGTTCGGATAGCCGGACTATACCTTCAGCCGGACTCCTGGACTATGAAGATACAAGATTGAAGACTTCGTCCCGTGTCCGGAAGGGGCTTTCCTTGGCGTGGAAGGCAAGCTTGGCGATACGGATATTCAGATCTCCTACCATTGTAACCGACTCTATGTAACCCTAACCCTCTCTGATGTCTATATAAACCGGAGGGTTTTAGTTCGTAGGACAACATACACATCAACAACCATACCATAGGCTAGCTTCTAGGGTTTAGCCTCTCCGATCTCGTGGTAGATCTACTCTTGTACTACCCATATCATCATTATTAATCAAGCAGGACGTAGGGTTTTACCTCCATCGAGAGGGCCCGAACCTAGGTAAAACTTCGTGTCCCTTGCCTCCTGTTACCATCCGGCCTAGACGCACAGTTCGGGACCCCCTACCCGAGATCCGCCGGTTTTGACACCGACAGAGACCATCTTCATCCTACGCCTCCTATAGATTGATAAACCTTAGGTCATCCACTTGAGGGAAATTTGCTACCGTCCTACAAACCTCTGCACTTGGAGGCCCAACAACGTCTACAAGAAGAAGGTTGTGTAGTAGACATCAATGCGTCAGGTGCATGGATGACACAACATATCGCCAGCTAGATAGAGATCCTGGGTCTTCGAAAACCATGTTCATGGGACATCAAAGGTGGCTTCGCGATGATGACTCATGGAGAAAACGCAAGGATATGTTCGATGGTGAAACCGAACCCCGAAGATGCCCGCGTACGAGGAGCGGCGAGGAAATAGACAAGCTGTTGAAAAATTGGAAAGATTGCCCACCGCCGAGAAAGAAGCAAAAGGCTCCAGAGCCGGGAAAGAAGCGAAAGGCGCCAGAGCCGCTGCTGAAGGTATGGAAAACGAGGTCTGTTTTCTGGGACTTGCCGTACTGGAAGATCCTCCGTGTGCCTCACAGCCTTGATGTCATGCATGTCACGAAGAACGTGTGCGAGAGTCTGCTTGGTAGCCTGCTCAACATGCCAGAGAGGACCAAAGATGGGCCGAAAGTAAGGGTAGACTTGAAATCAATGGGCATCAGGGAGGAGCTTCACGCTAATGATGATGATTATGATGATGATGAGGCGAAGGACACGAAAAGTCGTCGCAAAGGCAAAAAGGCCAAAAAGATCGGAAATACTGCTCTCCCGCGTGCTTCACTCTAAGTGAGGAGGATATCGAGCAATTTTTCACCTGCCTCGTAGGAGTAAAACTTCCTTATGGTTACGCGGGGAAGATAAGCAGATACCTAGACTCAGCGAAGCAGAATTTCAGCGGGATGAAGTCTCACGACTGTCACGTGCTGATGATGCAGATACTTCCAGTTGCAATTTGTGGGATCATGGACGTGCACGTCCGTGAAACGCTATTTGGCCTATGCAACTTTTTCGACGTCATCTCTCGGAAGTCGGTTGGCGTGAGGCAACTCAGAAGGCTACAGGAAGAGATCGTGGTGATGCTATGCGAGCTGGAGATGTACTTCCTGCCCGCATTCTTCGACGTTATGGTGCATCTGCTGGTCCATATCATGGAGGATATCATCCAACTCGGGCCGATGTTCCTGCACAGCATGATGCCGTTCGAAAGGATGAATGGTGTCATCAAAGGATACGTTCAAAACATATCACGTCCAGAGGGAAGCATAGCCAGGGGCTTTCTGACCGAAGAGTGCATCTCCTACTACACGAATTATCTAGGCATCGAGAACCCCGTTGGTCTGCCTGTCAACGGGCACCTCGGCAGGCTTGTTGGATGGGGTCACCGCAAGGGTTGCCGCGAAATGCATGTCAACTTCGAGGGTCGACTCGCCGACTTTGAAAGAGCAAACCTAGTCGTGCTACAACACATAGACGTGGTCGATTCTTGGGTGGTAGAGCACAAAACCTTTATTGAGAAGACGTACAATGACCGAGGCCAACAGAGGACGGACGGAGATATAATCAAAGAGCACAACTCATGTTTCATGCATTGGTTCAAGGAGAAGATTCTGTCGTATCCTTTACATGAGGATTCTTCTGTGGAAGAAAAACTCATATTCGCCTTGTCACAGGGCGCAGAGCACAACCTGATGACCTATCAGGCGTACGATATCAACGGCTACACATTCTACACCGAGGACAAGGACATGAAGAGCGATGGTTACGAGAACTCCGGGGTAACGATGGAATCCTACACCGGTAACGACAAGGACAGATACTACGGAAGGATCGAGGAGATCTGGGAGCTGAGCTACGCTGGATAGAAGGTCCCGATGTTCCGTGTCAGATGGGCCAAGAGCGTCCTAAAAGAAGACCGGTACTTCACCACCATGGTTATACCCGAAGCCAATTCCAAGACCGCAGGCGCAAACGTCACCCCGAAAAATGAGCCATGGGTACTGGCTTCCCAAGTGGACCAATGCTTCTTCATTACCGACCCATCAATGCCCAGTCGTGTTGTCGTGAGGAGAGGCAAAAGGAAGATCATCGGAATCGATGGAATTGCCAATGAGCAAGACTTCGACAAGTACGATGACCTGAAGATGGAACATGACGACGACGATGAAGTACCATACACCACAAGAAGAAGCAGGACCACCCTACCTAAAGGACGTCTGTTTAAGAGAAGAACTCCATTTGCGGAAAAAAGGGCAAGAAGATTGTGAAAAGATAGCTAAGATTGTATTTTAACATATGGAAAGCTCAATTATTACGACATGTCGGCCGCGTGTGTGTGTGTCAGTGACAAGCTCAATTATTACATGCAACTAAATTATTACATTTCTCGATTGTATTTCGACATATGAAAATGGCATTTCTGCTGTTCTAGTCCTCTATCCAGTAACCTCTTTTGTTCAAAACAGTGGGGATTAATGTTTTCTTCTGGTATGTTAATTCTTTTTATTTATGTTTATTCTGGTAAAAAAATTTAGTAATGGCGCACCAGGAGAAGGTGCGCCATTGCCATCAAGGTATTTATGGCGCACCCCTAGGAGGTGCGTCATTGATATACCAATTTTTATTTATGTTTATTCTGGTATTTTATTTTTCAGTGTTCCTTTTCCTGCTTAAATTTGCAATTTTTTTTGAAAATGTAAACATTTTTCTAACTCACAAAAAGTATTGAATTTGTTAATATTTTTTGAACTCATGAATATTTTTAAATTTCATGGGCACTTTTTGAATTCATGAATATTTTTTCAAATTTGATGATATTTTTTCATATTCATAAATGTTTTACCAATTCACAAATGTTTTGCAACGCAAGTATTTGAAAATTAGTAATAACTACTTATATCGTAACATTTTAAAATTTATGGTCATTTTCTAAAAAATATTACATCGAACTAAAAATTCCAAAAAAAGTTAGTAATGGCGCACCAGGGGAAGGTGCGCCATTGCTATCACGGTGCTTATGGCGCACCCCTAGAAGGTGCGACATTGGTATAGTTATGTTTATGGTGCACCCCTAAAAGGTTCGCTATTGCTAACCCTCCCCCACTCCACTTGCTCCCCTCTCCCTCTGGCCTCTCTCCCTCCCTCGCCAGATCCACCTCTCGCCCCAAACCTAACCCGACGCCGTCCGCCCGCGCCCGCTCCACCGCCGCCGCCCTGCCTCGCCCTCTCCGCCCTCTCCTCGCCCTCCCTCGCCCTTGCCCTCTCCCTCCCTCGCCCTCTCCTCGCCTTCCCTCTCCCTCGCCCTCTCCCCACCTTCCCTCGCCCTCGCCCTCTCCCTCCCGCGCCCTCTCCTCTCCCCCAGAGCCCAGAAAGCCTCGCCGCCGTCGCACCGTCCTGGACAACCACCTCTGCACATTGGTCGCCGGCCGCGGGGAGACACCAGCGCTTCTTCTCGCTCGGGACGCCGCTGCTCGTCAAGGTAATCCTCGATTTGCTCTTCTCTTCCCTTCCCTTCCATTCCCTTCCCTTTGATTTTCTCATGCACTTTGGCTTCCTTTGCTCATGCAGGTGTACGCGTCAGACGCCACCAACCTTCGATTTGCTGGCCGTGGCACAAGCAGCTCTGCCTGCGCATCTGGTTTGGTCTCTTAGACTAGGTATAATCCCATCCCCCTCTCCTCTGCCCTGCTCTTTCTCTGCCTGTGCTGTTTAGGGATGGAATGCATGCCCAACTGTGCGATTGCTTAATTTGTCTAGCCATTGTTCTAGCTGATTAGGTTGGTTCTTTAGCTGTCCTCATGTAATTACTCAGCCCGATCAAATTGCTTGGAACTCGTTGGCGAAAACCATTAGTAATTGGATAAGTGAACTTTTGCATCTTATTTTTCACACAAAAACCCTCTTTTGGCACTTGAAAAATGAAAATTTATTTTTATTACAAAAAGTTAGAACCTCCCATGTGCAATCTTGTTTGGCATGCTAAGCACCATGTTTGTGCCAACTATCGTCACATTATATAAAAATTGACATGGATATAGCCATGAACTTGGTCATTTGGCTTGAAAGCCATGAACCTTCATATTTTTTAGGAGAGATGCCTCCCAAACAGACCACATCTCCGTCCCATTCACACATCTTGTTCTAGAAAAACTGTTTTGAGAACCATGAAACTAGATGGAAAACTATTTGAGAACCTCAGACAACATTTCAAATACTCCATCCAATTCAAAATAGTACACAGTAGTTTTGCCCCAAGCCAAACTTTGTAAATATCACCAAGTTTATAGAGAAACATATCATTGACATTTTTCCCTATAATCAACCTGGTCCAAATTTACAAGGTTTGGTTTTTGAACAGAAACTAACATGCAATGTATTCTGAAATGGTAGGAATATAGTATAATGCAAAAGCACTGCCAACCAACAATCAAACTAAACTACGATAACCATTGGTGATTTTATCTACTTGGTGTCCTCGTTGGCGCTAGGACCCTAGCATAGCAGCGTGCGTACGTGTCTGTGCTGTGCACGGAACTGACCGATGTCAGGGCGGGTTTCACTACGTTTCAATGGTTCTGGTAGGTTGAGCCACCTGCAATTTTTGTGCATTCCATCCCTAAACACCACCACGTAATCAACTGTTGGAGTATGTCTGTTTCCCAGTGCTATTTGGAGCAGCAGCAGGATCCTTCTTGTACTCCTAACATAGCAGGTTGCTTGTACTTCATGTTTGACAGTTTGAGTACTTCTTGTTGAAGGTTGCTGGTACTTCATGTTTGAGCAGTGAACATGACAGGTTAATTTCAGATATGATGTTGTTTACACATTTCAGATATGACACTGTTTGGACATTAATTTGAGTAGACGAACATTTTGTGGTTCTGCTAGGACTTGCTCCAGATTTTTTAACCCTAGGATTTCTTTTCTTTTAGTTCTTTCTTACAGAAAATTTACTGAAAATTCAGAAACTTGGAGTAACCTGTGGACTGTACTTTTGTGATCTCCTACTCCTGAATTTTCATGTTACTTGTGCTATTGCCAAGCATGACATGGCCATTTTTATTCTGTTTTTGATGGAGCTTGGTGTGTGTTGTTTCGTACTACTAAGCAACCTATTTTGAAGTGAGTAATCAGCATGAGCAAAAATAGACTTTAGATCTTAGCGCTAATGAGAGATGAAAATGTCACATATATATGGTCTACTGCTTGCATACAGAGAACAACCTATGAAGCTGTATTTCTGAAATGTGGTGATGATCTTATCTGCAAGAATGAAAATGATGAGCTATGTTTCTGAAATGTGGTGATGATCTTATCTTAGCTGTATTTCTGAACTGGTAGCTAAGTGTATTACTTGTGATGATGCTGCTGCTATACTACTTGTGATGATGTTGCTGCTGTACTACTTGTGATGCTGCTGCTAGTTGTGATTTTGTCAAGTGATGCTGCTGCTACTTGTGATCTTCTAAAATGACCCCTTTCTCCTGAAACATTGATTAATTTCCGTTTCGGTTGAGAAATGGGGCACTCCTAGGTCAAGAAAATTAGCAAAGGTCATGCCCAATTTTCTTGACCTAGAAGGTGCCCGATTCTCAACTGAAATAAAAATTAATTTGCTTTAGTGGTTGAATTAGTTTAGTATTTTTTTCACACACTCAGACACCCTTGCTTGCCATGTGTGTGAGAGAGATAGTGAGAGGAGACAAGAAGAAGGGGGTTAGGAAGATGTTGCCTGCTCATCAAAGCTAACCATCTCCCCCTTTTCACCCCTTTTCCTTTGTCTTTTGTGGGTTGCAAGGAAGCTACTGTCTTAGCTAGCTTAGCTTGTGCACAAATCCCAGTGTTACAAGCTAGAGAATTAGCCTGCAAAGATGAGGTCCCATGCTGGCTGTAGCACTGCATCATGCAACAGTGCCTTCAAGATCCAAGGCAATATCACAAACATTATAGGCAATTTGACCAAACTCACAGCCTCGTATCTTTGCAGCAACCAACTTTCTAGACACACCCCTTGTAACGCCTCAGATGTAACTTCCCAATTTGTACTCCAACTCTTGCCGTTTCCGGCGTTAAGTTATATTTATTTCTCGGGTTCGGGTCTTTGTCTCCGTGTGTTGTTTTCGTTTTCATGCATCTCATATCATGTCATCATGTGCATTGCATTTGCATACGTGTTCATCACATGCATTCGAGCATTTTCCCCGTTGTCCGTTTTGCATTCCGGCGCTTCGTTCTCCTCCGGTGGTCATTTCTAGCTTTCTTTCGTGTGTGGGGGTTAAACATTTCCGGATTGGACCGAGACTTGCCAAGCGGCCTTGGTTTACTACCGGTAGACCGCCTGTCAAGTTTCGTATCATTTGGACTTCGTTTGATACTCCAACGGTTAACCGAGGGACCGAAAAGGCCTCGTGTGTGTTGCAGCCCAACACCCCTCAAATTTGGCCCAAAACCCACCAAACTCTGCTCCATGTCCTAGAGCGTTCGATCACGATCGCGTGGCCGAAAACCGCACCTTATTTGGAGTCTCCTAGCTCCCTCTATGCCTATATATAGCCCCCTCCATTTTCGGATCTCTCCTCCCCCTCGAAACCCTAGTTTAAAAAAAAACAGATCTCGCACCGACGGGCGTGTCGCCCCCGGCCGGACAGCGTCCCGCCGCCGCCCGCCACTCGCCAGCCGCCACGTGGCACGGACCACTTCGCCGCGCCGCCGAAGCCCGCCGGCCCGCGGGAGGCCCGCCATTGGCCCCCACGGGCCAGATCCGCGCCGCCATCTCCCGTTCCGCGCGCCGGCTCTTCCCCGCGCTCCGGTGGCCGGAAACCGCCACGGCTGCCACCCTCGCTCGCCGACCTCACCGCTGTTCGCCTCCCCGCCGCACGGCTGCCCTCGCCCTCGCCGACCCGCTCCCCGCAGCCCGGCCCGCGCCGCCCCTCGCCGCACCGGCCGGCTCCGACGCCCCGCATCCGGCCGGCCCCGCGACCCACGTCCTCGCCGGCGGAGCCGGCCTCTCCTTCCACGACGAGCTCCGGCAAAGACTCCGGCGAGCTTCGAGTTCATCTCCGGCGTTCCTCGTTTCCCGCGCCTGCTACAGTGTTGCCCAGATCTAGATCCAAAAAACCCTAGCCGGTTGACTTTTCCCTCTCCCCCCTATTTATGCCTATTTGAACCGCACGTAACTTTGCATCCCGTAGCTTCCGATGGGCTTATAATATATAAAAATGTTTCGCCTCGACGAGTACATCAATTTCATTCATTGCAATCATTTTCATTTGAGTTCATCTGATGCCCAAAATGCTGTTAGAAGGAGCTTCGTGAGTAATGTCAGAATCTGCTAGTTCATCTTTAGACTTTGTCATTTTTGCCATGATTATTGTGTGCATGCTATGCTGTGAGTCCTTCATATGTTTTGGTTAAGCATTTTGTCTTCTTTCCAGAGGTGCAACCCATGCATTTTTAGGATGTGTGTGTGACTTGTGCAAGCTTGGCAAAGTGGAGGCACCCGGGAAATCTGTTTTCAGAGACTTGGTTGTTTTCACTAAGTCTGGGATTATTTTAGTTCATGATGCATATGTTCAGCTTGTTTCCTAGTGATCCGTGCCTCTTTTGAGGATGATCAGTAAGGGACTTTTGTTTATTCATGTTATGCTCTATCCATCCATGTCTTTACTTGCTATTTTGGAGCAACATAGCCTTGAGTAAATTCAAAGCTCTACTTTGCTACGTGGTGAAATCTGGGCAGATCGTCACTCGTTGCGATTTTTCGATTGTTATTGTAGTTGAACCGTGCATGCTATGCATTGTTCTTGCCATGTCTAGCTTGTATTTTGTTGCTTCTTAATGGATGTATGCTTTCTTGCCATGATTTTGCCGTGGTGAGTTCAATCAAGCTCGTTTACATGCCTTCGTGAGTTATATTCAGCATGTCTCAGTTTCACTAAGTCTGAAAACTGATTGTGTTTTAGCTATGTCGTTGTGCCCGTTACTATATTTTGTGAAACCTTTTTGGCCCAGGTCAACTTTGGGTATTTTGTAAGCTTGTTTGAGCAGCTCCATTCCCATGTTCTTCCTTGTCTTAATCAGGTCATTTATCATTGTTGTTTTGCTGCTCGAAGAGGGCTTCGTGATCTGAAATTTCAAGACTAGTGATAATTTCCACTAAGTCTGAAATCTGTTTTGCATTTGCGTTTTTGCCATGCTTGTTTGAACCTCTTAATAGATGAATTGCCGTGGCTCAGTGCTAGTCTTTTGTTAAGCCATCTGTGTGCATCCTGCATGTCTTTGGTTGTTCATGTTTGGTGGCTGTTAGCATGTTTCATTTCGTTGCATTTAGATGCCTACTTGCTGTAAATCGCAGCACGGGTGTCATATCTTAAAACGCTTGGCCTTTTCCAAACCGTAACTCCGATTCCAATGATCTTTATATCGTTTTCAAGCGATTTCATCCCCCTCTATCCAGTGGCACCCTTGAATTCCAAGTTGAGGCCAGGTTCATGGCATTTCCTGTCATATCTTGGCATTTTGCATCCGCATCGCATCCCGCATAGGCATATCATCATTTCCATCATATTGCTTGGTCTTGCACGTGGTTGATTGTATCCCTTGTTGCTGTTTGTCTGTTGGTAGGAGCCGGAGAACGAGTTCGCTACCGAGGAGCCCGTTGAGTCTGCTTGTGAGGATCCAGTCAACTCTGACAACTTGTGCAGGCAAGATGATCATACCCTCGAAATCACTACTATCTTTGCTAATGGCTAGTTGCTCGCTCTTGCTATGGCCAATGCTACGATGCCTACCTTTTGCTTGTCAGCCTCCCAAATTGCCCATGTCAAACCTCTAACCCACCATGTCCTAGCAAACCGTTGATTGGCTATGTTACCGCTTTGCTCAGCCCCTCTTATAGCGTTGCTAGTTGCAGGTGAAAATTGGAGGCCGTTCCTTGTTGGAACATCTTTTATTTACTTGTTGGGATATCATTATATTGCTATGTTATCTTAATGCATCTATATACCTGGTAAAGGGTGGAAGGCTCGGCCTCTCGCCTAGTGTTTTGTTCCACTCTTGCCGCCCTAGTTTCCGTCATATCGGTGTTATGTTCCCGGATTTTTGCGTTCCTTACGCGGTTGGGTTATAATGGGAACCCCTTGATATTTCGCCTTGATTAAAGCTTGTCCAGCAATGCCCAACCTTGGTTTCACCATTTGCCACCTACCCTTTTTTTGTTCCCTTGGGTTCTGCAGACTCAAGGGTCATCTTATTTTAGCCCCCCCACGGGCCAGTGCTCCCTCTGAGTGTTGGTCCGAACTGAGCTGCCTGCGGGGCCACCTTGGGGAAACTTGAGGGTTGGTTTTACTCGTAGCTAGTCTCATCTGAGTGTGCCCTGAGAAAGAGATATGTGCAGCTCCTATCGGGATTTGTCGGCACATTCGGGCGGTGTTGCTGGTCTTGTTTTAACCTGTCGAAGTGTCTTGAGTTACCGAGATACCGAGTCTGATCGGAACGTCTTGGGAGGAGGTCTATTCCTTCGTTGACCGTGAGAGCTTGTCATGGGCTAAGTTGGGACTCCCCTGCAGGGATTGAACTTTCGAAAGCCGTGCCCGCGGTTATGGGCAGATGGGAATTTGTTAATGTCCGGTTGTAGATAACTTGAACCTTAATTAATTAAAATAATCAACCGTGTGTGTTACCGTGAGGGCCTCTTCTCGGCGGAGTCCGGGAAGTGGACACGGTGTTGGAGTTATGTTTGCGCAGGTTGTTCTCTAGTTTCTTGCTCGCGCTTTGCCTCCTCTTCTCGCTCTATTTTGCGCATAAGATAGCCACCATATATGCTAGTCGCTTGCTGCAGCTCCACCTATATTTGCCTTATCCATTCCTATAAGCTTAAATAGTCTTGATCGCGAGGGTGTGAGATTGCTGAGTCCCTGTGGCTCACAGATACTATAACTCCAGATGCAGGTCCAGGTGACTTCGCTCCAGGTGACGAGTACGAGCTCAAGTGGGAGTTCGACGAGGACTCTCAGCGTTATTATGTTTCCTTTCCCGATGATCAGTAGTGGTGCCTAGTTGGGGTTCGATTCAGGGCCTTGTCGCATGTTGGGTTTTCTTCTATTTTGGCGCCGTAGTCGGGCCATGAGTGTTTGTATGATGGATGTTATTTATGTACTCTGATGTGACGTGGCGATTTAAGCCAACTATGTATCTCCCCCTTTTATCATATATTACATGGGATGTTGTAATGATTGCCTAACTTGCGACATTGCTTTCAATGCGGTTATGTCTCTAAGTCGTGCCTCGACACGTGGGAGCTATAGCCGCATCGAGGGCGTTACAAGTTGGTATCAGAGCCTTCCCCGACCTTAGGAGCCCCATTGCTTGATCGTTTTTAGCAGCCGAGTTGTGTCTAGAAAAAATGTTTTGAGTCTTTAGGAATTATATATCGGAGAGCTTAGGAATTCTTTTTACTTCCCAGTCTCTTCATCGCTCTGGTAAGGCATCCTGATGTAGAGTTTTGACTCTTCTCTTCTCAAATTTCACTAAAAAAAAATTTTAGGATCACGCGAGTATCTTGGATTTGTTCCGATGGCTTATGATGAGAACATTGACTTGGTGCCTCCTGTCAGGGGTTTAGTGGAAGTGTCCCGGGGAGTTGAGCTCTGAGGTGTTGTCATCATAATTTTATCGTTGCAATTCTTGAATACTTGAGATATGTTCGCCGACATCGAAAATCTCTTTTATGCAGTTCGTTGGTGAGATAACCTCGACGCCACCCAGTACTGGGGCGGGAGTTCGGGAGTATCGCCATAAATTGTATAACGGATGCTTTTCGAAGGTTGAGGTAGATGGTTTCCGAAGTTTTTCTTGGTTATGTGTTGAAGGATGGATACAGCTGGATGTAGGATTTGCTAGTTTGGGTGAGATATTATGCTTCCCTTGTATCCCCAACACCTGATTGCATAACCGGAAAAGTTCATGAGTTTCATAGGTGGGAATTCTAGTAGCTCTAGTTCTTCTTCCACGGATATTGGTTTGAAATTGGGATTTCTTACCGATTATTCGTTCTTGATCCGTACCTTGTTGATTTATTTTTCTACCTTAATTTTACGTGGCTTCTCAATTTATGGATATGTGACCATTTGAAGAGGAATGTATTCGTTCATTTTGTTCAGATGTGAAGACTATATGTTGCAATTTTCATTCCGTTGGTTTCAGCTTCATTTATCTGTCTATGTGCTAACGGTGGTCAACCTCTTCAGGATGGCTCCCGCTAAGAGCACCAGTCAGAACCAGAATCAAGATCCACCACCGCCTCCACCTCCTCCAGAGGCATGGCAAGCTGTGATGGCCGCAACCAATGCAAACACTCAGCTGATCATGCAAATTCTCCAAGAGTGCAATCAAGGCAGTCAAGGGAATCAAGGCAGCAATCAGAGTCACTTTGCTACACTCAACCAGTTCCTTGCTAATGGGCCAAAGATTTTCAGCAATTGTGTTGAGGCAACCGATGCTGACGATTGGCTTGTGGATCTGTGTAAGCATTTCGAGTGCAGTAACGTCAGGCCTGAGGACTTTGTCAAGTTCGCTTCCTTCCAACTCAAAGATCAAGTTGCAGAATGGTTCCAGCAGTACAAGGATTCCAGAGGTGGACGTGTTATCACTTGGGATGATTTCCGTCGAGATTTCCGAGCTCATCACATTCCGCAGAGCGTGGTTGAAAGCAAGCGTGAGGAATTCCGCAATCTGAAGCAAGGCTCTTTGTCTGTCTATGACTACAACAAGTTGTTCCAGAAGCTCGCCCGCTTTGCCAAGCAGGACGTTCCTGATGAGAAGAGCATGATATATCAGTTCAGGGGTGGTCTCAGAGAAGATATTCAGCTCGCTCTTGTTCTCTTTGAGCCCTTGGGATACGATGAGTTCTACAACATGGCACTGAAGCAAGAGGCTGCTCAGTTGAGGTGTGATGCTTCCAGGAAGCGAGTCAGAGATGTTACTCCTTCTTCCTCTACTCAAGTGGCCAAGCAGCAGAAGTTTTGGCTTCCTCCTCCTCCGTTCCGTCAGCCGTATCAGCAGAAGAGCAAAGGTGGCAGTGGTTCTTCCCACCCACCCAACCCAGGCTTTCAGAACAAGGCTTCGTCTCAAGCTCCAAGATCGAGTGCTCCGTATCACCGTCCGCTTTCAGAGGTCACGTGCAACAAGTGCCAACAGAAGGGTCACTATGCCAACAAGTGTTTCAACCAGAGGCGTCTTCCTCCTCCTCCTCCTGTGAGATCGGCAAGTACAGCTGTGGTCAAGCATAACCCCAAACATGCCAAGGTCAATTTGATGAATGCAGCTCAGGCAGAGGACTTGTCAGATGTGATCATGGGTAACCTTCCTGTTAACGATGTTCCCGCAAAAGTACTTTTTGACTCTGGTGCATCGCATTCCTTCATGTCATTCCCATTTGCATCGGAGAACAATTTTAGTACTAAGGCTTTACCTAGAGCTATGCAAGTTGTCTCTCCAGCTAAGCGTCTGAGTTCTAGTTTGATGATTCTGGATATTTCTATCTTGATGGGTGATTTCAAGTTTCTGGCTTCTCCAATGATTCTTGGCAACTCGGATATTGATCTTATTCTCGGGATGGATTGGCTTTCTAAGCACAAGGCTCAGCTTGATTGTGCAGCCAAACAGATTCAATTGACTCATTCGTCTGAGGATGTAATTGTCTTTGCCGCTCGGGATAATACTATCCGTCTGTTTTCTCTCAATGAGAAGGGTGAATTGGATGCTATCTCTCAAATTCCAGTCGTTTGCGAATATCAAGACGTCTTTCCAGAAGAGCTCCCAGGAATGCCTCCGCACCGGCCAGTGGAATTCGTTATTGAACTTGAGCCTGGCACGGAACCTGTGTGCAAACGTCCTTACAAGCTCGGACCTGAAGAGTTGAAGGAGCTGAAGAAGCAACTCGATGAGCAAGAAAGAATGGGTCTCATCTGGCCTAGTACTTCTCCGTGGGGTTGTGGTGTTCTTTTTGTGAAGAAGAAGGATGGAACGGACCGACTTTGTGTTGATTACCGTCCAGTGAACAAGAAGACCATCAAGAACAAATACCCACTTCCCAACATCAATGAGCTGTTCGAACAACTCAAAGGTGCCCAAGTATTCTCCAAGCTTGATCTCCGTATGGGTTATCACCAGATTCGCATTCGTGAAGAAGATATTCCCAAGACAGCATCCAGAACAAGCTTTGGTTCATATGAATACACTGTCATGTCTTTTGGCCTCGCCAACGCTCCTCCGACATTCTCTCACATGATGAATTTCATCTTCAACACCTACACCAATGACTTCATTTTGGTCTATCTCGATGACATTCTGGTTTTCTCCAAGAACAAGGAAGACCATGCCAAGCACTTGCGTTTGGTTCTCGATAAGCTCAGGGAACATCAGCTCTACGCCAAGTTCTCCAAGTGTGAATTTTGGCTCGATGAGGTTCTTTATCTTGGTCATATCATCTCTGCCAAGGGCATTTCCATGAATCCCGAGAAGGTATCCGCAATTGTGAATTGGGAACCTCCTCAGAACGTGAAGCAACTCCGAAGTTTTCTCGGTCTCGCAAGCTATTGCCGAAGATTCATTGAAAACTTTTCAAAGATTGCGAAGCCTCTCTCAAATCTTCTTCAGAAGCACGTCAAGTATGTTTGGTCTCCGGAGTGTGATATTGCTTTCAACACTTTGAAAGAGAAGTTGATTACTGCTCCAGTTTTGACTCTGCCTGATGAATCCAAGCCGTATGAGGTCTTTTGTGATGCCTCTCTCCAAGGTCTTGGCGCAGTATTGATGCGAGAGAAGAAAGTTGTTGCTTATACATCTCGCCAGTTGAAGCCTAAAGAGAAGAACTACCCCAATCACGATCTCGAGTTGGCGGCAGTTGTGCATGCTCTTTTGACTTGGAGACATCTTCTATTGGGAAGAAAAGTGGACATTTTCACTGATCACAAGAGTCTCAAGTACATCTTCACTCAGCCTAATCTCAACCTAAGGCAAACTCGATGGGTCGAGATGATTCAAGAGTATAATCCGAGTATTGAGTATACTCCAGGCAAGGCCAATGTGATTGCTGACGCTTTGAGCAGAAAGGCCTACTGCAACAGTCTGATTCTCAAGTCTTATCAACCCGAGCTTTGTGAAGCTTTCCGCAAACTTAATCTGCAAGTTGTTCCTCAAGGTTTCCTCGCCAACCTTCAAGTCTCTCCTACCTTAGAAGACCAGATTCGCCAAGCCCAGCTTCTTGATGCTATGGTGAAAAAGGTGAAGATTGGGATTGCCAAGAGTCAGTCCAAGTACAAGTGCTACCGCCTTGATGACAAGGACACTCTCTTCTTCGAGGATCGTATTGTTGTGCCCAAAGGTGAACTTTGTAAAGTGATCATGAACGAGGCTCACAATTCTCTCCTCTCCATCCACCCTGGGAGCACGAAGATGTATCAGGACCTCAAGCAAGCTTGTTGGTGGACTCGAATGAAGCGCGAGATCGCTCAATTCGTGAATGAATGTGATGTCTGCAGAAGAGTGAAGGCAGAACACCAAAGGCCAGTTGGTCTCCTCCAACCTCTTGCCATTCCAGAATGGAAGTTTGACCACATTGAAATGGACTTCGTGACTGGGTTTCCAAAGTCCAAGCGTGGCAATGATGCTATATTTGTTGTCATCGACAAGCTCACCAAAGTGGCTCACTTTCTGCCTATCAAAGAGTCGATCACTGCAGCTCAATTGGCGGAACTCTATACCTCTCGCATTGTCTCTCTGCACGGTATTCCTCAAGTGATATCTTCAGGCCGTGGCAACATCTTTACCTCCAAGTTTTGGGATTCTTTCCAGAAGGCCATGGGCACTAACATCCGCTTCAGCACTGCTTTCCACCCTCAAACAAGCAGTCAAGTCGAGCATGTCAACCAAATTCTTGAAGATATGCTCAGGGCTTGTGTGATCTCCTTCGGCATGAAGTGGGAGGATTGTCTTCCTTATGCTGAATTCTCCTATAACAACAGTTTTCAAGCAAGTTCGGGCAAGGCACCTTTTGAAATTCTGTATGGCAGGAAGTGTCGTACCCCTCTCAACTGGTCTGAAACCGGTGAACGTCAGCTGCTGGGTAATGACTTAATCACAGAAGCAGAAGAAATGTGCAAAGTCATTCGTGATAACCTCAAAGCAGCCCAATCCCGCCAGAAGAGCTACTATGATAGTAAGCACCGTGATTTGGCTTTCGAGATCGGAGATCATGTTTACCTCCGTGTCTCTCCTATGAAAGGTACTCGTCGCTTCGGTATCAAAGGGAAGCTTGCCCCTAGATACGTGGGACCTTTCAAGATTGTCAGCAAGAGAGGCGACCTCGCCTATCAACTCGAGCTTCCTTCAAACTTTGCAAATGTTCATGATGTGTTCCATGTCTCTCAGCTCCGTAAGTGCTTCAAGACTCCTGACCGCACCGTCAACTTCGAGGACATTGAGCTCCACGAAGATCTCTCCTATCATGAGCACCCAGTTGCTATTCTTGAAGAGACTGAACGCAAGACTCGCAACAAGTCGATCAAATTTCTCAAAGTCAAGTGGTCTCACCATTCCGACCGTGAAGCTACCTGGGAACGCGAGGATCACCTCCGTTTTGAGTACCCGGAGTTCTTTCAGTCCTAGATGTCGGGACGAGATCTTTTCGTAGTGGTGGAGTGTTGTAACGCCCCAGATGTAACTTTCCCTTCCCAATTTGTACTCCAACTCTTGCCGTTTCCGGCGTTAAGTTATTTATTTTCTCGGGTTCGGGTTTGTCTCCGTGTGTTGTTTCGTTTCATGCATCTCATATCATGTCATCATGTGCATTGCATTTGCATACGTGTTCATCTCATGCATTCGAGCATTTTCCCCGTTGTCCGTTTTGCGTTCCGGCGCTTCGTTCTCCTCCGGTGGCCATTTCTAGCTTTCTTTCGTGTGTGGGGATTAAACATTTCCGGATTGGACCGAGACTTGCCAAGCGGCCTGGTTTACTACCGGTAGACCGCCTGTCAAGTTTCGTATCATTTGGACTTCGTTTGATACCCCAACGGTTAACCTTAACCGAGGGACCGAAAAGGCCTCGTGTGTGTTGCAGCCCAACACCCCTCAAATTTGGCCCAAAACCCACCAAACTCTGCTCCATGTCCTAGAGCGTTCGATCACGATCGCGTGGCCGAAAACCGCACCTTATTTGGAGTCTCCTAGCTCCCTCTATGCCTATATATAGCCCCCTCCATTTTCGGATCTCTCCTCCCCCTCGAAACCCTAGTTTAAAAAAAAACAGATCCTCGCACCGACGGGCGTGTCCGCCCCCGGCCGGACAGCGTCCGCCGCCGCAGCCCGCCCACTCGCCAGCCGCCACGTGGCACGGACCACTTCGCCGCGCCGCCGAAGCCCGCCGGCCCGCGGGAGGCCCGCCCATGGCCCCCACGGGCCAGATCCGCGCCGCCATCTCTCCGTCCCGCGCCGCCGCTTCTTCCCGCGCTCCGGTGGCCGGAACCGCCACGGCTGCCACCTCGCCTCGCCGACCTCACCGCTGTTCGCCTCCCCGCCGCCACGGCTGCCACCTCGCCTCGCCGACCTCGCCTCCCCGCAGCCCGGCCCGCGCCGCCCCTCGCCGCCCACCGGCCGGCTCCGACGCCCCGCATCCGGCCGGCCCCGCGACCCCACGTCCTCGCCGGCGGGAGCCCCGGCCTCTCCTTCCACGACGAGCTCCGGCAAGACTCCGGCGAGCTTCGAGTTCATCTCCGGCGTTCCTCGGTTTCCGCGCCTGCTACAGTGTTGCCCAGATCTAGATCCAAAAAACCCTAGCCGGTTGACTTTTCCCTCTCCCCCCTAATTTTTATGCCTATTTGACCGCACGTAACTTTGCATCCGTAGCTCCGATTTGGGCTTATAATATATCAAAATGTTCGTCTCGACGAGTACATCATTTCATTCCATTGCATCATTTTCATTTGAGTTCATCTTGATGCCCAAAATGCTGTTAGAAGGAGGCTTCGTGAGTTAATTGTCAGATCTGCTAGTTCATCTTAGACTTTTGTCATTTTTGCCATGATTATTGTGTGCATGCTATGCCTGTGAGTCCTTCATATGTTTTGTTAAGCATTTTGTCTTCTTTCCAGAGGTGCAACCCATGCATTTTTAGGATGTGTGTGGT
Organism: Triticum urartu; assembly: GCF_003073215.2. Classification (NCBI taxonomy): domain Eukaryota; kingdom Viridiplantae; phylum Streptophyta; class Magnoliopsida; order Poales; family Poaceae; genus Triticum; species Triticum urartu. The sequence goes on from NC_053025.1 coordinate 9,978,588, forward strand.
GACTTGTGCAAGCTTGCAAAGTGAGGCACCCGGGAAATCTGTTTTCAGAGACTTGGTTGTTTTCACTAAGTCTGGGATTATTTAGTTCATGATGCCATATGTTCAGCTTGTTTCCTAGTGATCCGTGCCTCTTTTGAGGATGATCAGTAAGGGACTTTTGTTATTCATGTTATGCTCTATCCATCCATGTCTTTACTTGCTATTTTGGAGCAACATAGCTTGAGTAAATCAAGCTCTACTTTTGCTACGTGGTGAATCTGGGCAGATCGTCAACTCGTTTGCGATTTTTCCGATGTTATTGTAGTTGAACCGTGCATGCTATGCCATTGTTCTTGCCATGTCTAGCTTGTATTTTGTGCCTTCTTAATGGATGTATGCTTTCCTTGCCATGACTTGCACCGTGGTGAGTTCATCAAGCTCGTTTACATGCCTTCGTGAGTTATATTTCAGCATGTCTCAGTTTTCACTAAGTCTGAAAACTGATTGTGTTTTAGCTATGTTCGTGTGCCCGTTACTATATTTTGTGAACCCTTTTGGCCCCAGGTCACTTTGGGTATTTTGTTAAGCTTGTTGAGCAGCTCCATTCCATGTTCTTACTTGTCTTAATCAGGTCATTTATCATGTTGTTTTGCTGCTCCGAAGAGGGCTTCGTGATCTGAAATTTCAGACTAGTGATAATTTCACTAAGTCTGGAATCTGTTTTGCATTTGCGTTTTTGCCATGCTTGTTTGAACCTCTTAATAGATGAATTGGCCGTGGCTCAGTGCTAGTCTTTTGTTAAGCATCTTGTGTGCATCCCTGCCATGTCTTTTGTTGTCATGTTTGGTGGCTGTAGCATGTTCATTTCGTTGCATTTAGATGCCTACTTGCTGTAAATCGCAGACCGGTGTCATATCTTAAAACGCTTGCCTTTTCCAAACCGTAACTCCGATTCCAATGATCTTTATATCGTTTTCAAGCGATTTCATCCCCTCTATCCAGTGGCACCCTTGGAATTCCAAGTTGAGGCCAGGTTCATGCATTTCCTGTCATATCTTGCATTTTGCATCCCGCATCGCATCCCGCATAGCATATCATCATTTCATCATATTGCTTGGTCTTGCACGTGGTTGATTGTATCCTTGTTGCTTGTTTGTCTTGTTGGGTAGAGCCGGGAGACGAGTTCGCTACCGAGGAGCCCGTTGAGTCTGCTTGTGAGGATCCAGTCAACTCTGACAACTGTGCAGGCAAGATGATCATACCCTCGAAATCACTACTATCTTTGCTATGCTAGTTTGCTCGCTCTTGCTATGCCAATGCTACGATGCCTACCTTTTGCTTGTCAGCCTCCCAATTGCCATGTCAAACCTCTAACCCACCATGTCCTAGCAAACCGTTGATTGGCTATGTTACCGCTTTGCTCAGCCCCTCTTATAGCGTTGCTAGTTGCAGGTGAAAATTGGAGGCCGTTCCTTGTTGGAACATCTTTTATTTACTTGTTGGGATATCATTATATTGCTATGTTATCTTAATGCATCTATATACCTGGTAAAGGGTGGAAGGCTCGGCCTCTCGCCTAGTGTTTTGTTCCACTCTTGCCGCCCTAGTTTCCGTCATATCGGTGTTATGTTCCCGGATTTTTGCGTTCCTTACGCGGTTGGGTTATAATGGGAACCCCTTGATATTTCGCCTTGATTAAAGCTTGTCCAGCAATGCCCAACCTTGGTTTCACCATTTGCCACCTACCCTTTTTTTGTTCCCTTGGGTTCTGCAGACTCAAGGGTCATCTTATTTTAGCCCCCCCACGGGCCAGTGTTCCCTCTGAGTGTTGGTCCGAACTGAGCTGCCTGCGGGGCCACCTCGGGGAAACTTGAGGGTTGGTTTTACTCGTAGCTAGTCTCATCTGAGTGTGCCCTGAGAAAGAGATATGTGCAGCTCCTATCGGGATTTGTCGGCACATTCGGGCGGTGTTGCTGGTCTTGTTTTAACCTGTCGAAGTGTCTTGAGTTACCGAGATACCGAGTCTGATCGGAACGTCTTGGGAGGAGGTCTATTCCTTCGTTGACCGTGAGAGCTTGTCATGGGCTAAGTTGGGACTCCCCTGCAGGGATTGAACTTTCGAAAGCCATGCCCGCGGTTATGGGCAGATGGGAATTTGTTAATGTCCAGTTGTAGATAACTTGAACCTTAATTAATTAAAATGAATCAACCGTGTGTGTTACTGTGAGGGCCTCTTCTCGGCGGAGTCCGGGAAGTGGACACGGTGTTGGAGTTATGCTTGCGCAGGTTGTTCTTCTAGATTCTTGCTCGCGCTTTGCCTCCTCTTCTCGCTCTCTTTTGCGCATAAGATAGCCACCATATATGCTAGTCGCTTGCTGCAGCTCCACCTATATTTGCCTTATCCATTCCTATAAGCTTAAATAGTCTTGATCGCGAGGGTGTGAGATTGCTGAGTCCCTGTGGCTCATAGATACTATAACTCCAGATGCAGGTCCAGGTGATTTCGCTCCAGGTGACGAGTACGAGCTCAAGTGGGAGTTCGACGAGGACTCTCAGCGTTATTATGTTTCCTTTCCCGATGATCAGTAGTGGTGCCTAGTTGGGGTTCGATTCAGGGCCTTGTCGCATGTTGGGTTTTCTTCTATTTTGGCGCCATAGTCGGGCCATGAGTGTTTGTATGATGGATGTTATTTATGTACTCTGATGTGACGTGGCAAGTGTAAGACAACTATGTATCTCCCCCTTTTATCATATATTACATGGGATGTTGTAATGATTGCCTAACTTGCGACATTGCTTTCAATGCGGTTATGTCTCTAAGTCGTGCCTCGACACGTGGGAGCTATAGCCGCATCGAGGGCGTTACACCCCTCAAGAACTAGGTTACCCTGAGAACGTGGACTTGGACCTTAGCAACAACACACTAACAGGTTCCATCCCAAAACACCTAGGCAATATCACAAACATCTCTCAATTGTTCCTTGACAATAACCAACTTTTTGGCGACATTCCTCGAGAATTAGGTTATTTGGTCAACTTAGAGATCTTGTTCCTTGACAATAACCAACTTTTGACCAAACTTTTTTCCTATTTAGAGCAAACATGGCCCACAACGATGAGGCCGACGGTTCGGGCAAGGCATTCTAGGAGCTGTCCTAGGAGATGGAGGAAGAACCTCACCACTATGAGGACGCCGCGGAAGACACCGATCCCGACTACACAACCCCTAGTGGCGTCGGGGATGACACCACTGATGGTGCCGCCGAGGATGCCACCACTGATGATGGCAGCGCACGCACAAATGGCAGCCAACCGAAGAGGAAATGGAAGGACCCGCGCCCGAACATGCTCAGCATCGTCAAGGAGGAATTTACTGAAGTGTCCTCCAATGGGCATCCAACGACGCCCAAAGAATTAGTCAGTGGGTACGCGGGACAACTCGGGTGCATTCTCGAGCGCACTGTCTCGATCAACACCGAGAACCTAAGGCATCATGACCGAGGGAATTTGCACAACCTCCTCTTCATGAAGCTGCACGAACGATACAAGTTCCCCGGTGACTTCGCAAACACACACCTCTCAGGGAATAAAGTGAACAGTGCCACCCTCACGAAGATGAGCACGGCCCTAGCTACTTGGAGAGCCGCGATGAAGAGAAAGATTCTAAGAGGTGATGTTTATGAGAAGATCAAGGAGACAAATCCTTCGATCAGCAAAGCTGACTACCTGGAGTTCAAGATCAAGTGCGAGAGCAACGCAACTGCGGAATCAAGTCAGTGGGGGAAAGATATGCGGGACTTGAACTTAGGGGTCCACAAACTCGGTCCCGGCGGTTACAGAGTGGCGGAAACTATATGGGACAAGGAGGACGCGGAGCTTGCCGAGCAAGGCCTACCGACCCTCTTCAATAAATACTGTGACAAGCAGACCAGGAACTATTTCAGGGCCGGTACAAGGTGGACCCGGTAACAAAGGAGCTTACCACGGATCCGAAGACCAAGGCGCTTGAGCTTGTTCTGGTAAGGAATACACCCCCGCGTAATTAGCTCCATATGGTTGCATTCTAATTAATGAAGCCAAATTTCTAAATGGTTCATGTTCCTTCCGCTGGAAACTAAAAGCAGTAGCGCGGGGTCATCTCAGAGCTCCCCTTGGGACACCACTTTAAATAGGGTGTTGAACATAATGAAACACAAGGATAAGTTCAGTAAGCCGTCGTCAGCTGGTCGTGTGGCCCGCAAAGGCTTGTCCACGAAATGGTCGGAATATTAATAACGCTGGGCGAAAGGAGAGAAAGACCAGCTCGGAAAGCCAGGAGCGCGAGGTTCAAGAAAAGGCACAAGTGGTGCAGATTCCGGAGATAGTCTAAGAGCAAGTGCGAGACCAACTGGGAGCGACGATCACCGCCATTATGCCTACCTTGCTTGAGGGGCTGCAGGCGTGGATTGCGGGCGGACAACAGGGGCCGCCCCCGATTCCCAGCTTCACGGGAAGCAACTCGCACAACGCGCCGGCGGCGCCATTGGTGTCTCCGGCGGAGGCGGCATTGGTGTCTCCGGCGTCGGCGCCGGCATTGGAGCTTAATGCACCCGGGTGTGGGAAGAATACGCTGTCCGGCACCTCGGCAGCAAGCGGCCCCTCCGTCACTTGCACGCCCGCCATTGGCGGTGCCTCGACATTAGCCGAGCTCGACGCCATCACGGTAACTAAGCCTCTCGGCCGATGACTTCATCTCCTTGCCTTTGACTAGGCATCCCTGACGCCCTACATGTTTTCGCAGGGCGTCACCGACGTTCCATGCACTCTCCTGCACTTCGTGGACGACGAGTTGATCAGTGTTGCCAAGGCCAGAATCGTTCAACCGGGCAACCGCCTGTTCCACGGTAATCCAATGTCACCCACCGTGTATAGGGTTCAACTGGTTCGGGTGCTGCGGGGCTGCGACGACTTGTTACCTCCGTATCGACCCCCTGGGGCCGACGAAGATGATGTGATGACCCTCAGGGCCTGCATAAGCTGGTCCATGCTTTGACCGAAGATCCAGATTCGTTTGGGGGCGGGGGACACCACCCCACAGACAACACCGCCAGTTGTGCCGGCGCCAAGCCATGGCAAGACCGCCGCAACGCTACCACCGTCAGCTGACCCGGACATGCATATGGCACAGGATCCGGACGACGACGACGGTACATTTACCAGGGTCGATAAGTACTTCGACGAACATGGGTATGGTGACGAATTCTTGGGGCCTCCTTCTCAAGAACCCAACCCTGCAAAAGACGATCGCGATCTAGCTGGTACCGCAGAGAAACCCAATTGCAACAAGCGTCGTCTGGCGTTAAGTTCTTAGGAGACGCCTCCAGCTGCCGCCTTCACCGAGCCTCAGATAGCCGAGGTGCGAAATACTATCAGCCCCAACACACTCAAGAAGGTGGTCTCTGAGCAGAACTTGATCCAATTACAACAAAAGGGACAGAAAAAAAAAGAATAACAAGGGTGCAAGTCAGCCGGCACCGAGTACGATCCGTGCTCAGGATGGGCCACCTTCACCTAAGGATATCTTGAGGAGGGTGCATGTGGCGGGTAGGCCGATGCTACCGACTAATCTGCTCAATGCTGCAACCGGTGCTATGCGGAGTCTTCATGACAGTGTTCTTTCTTTGGAGAAGCGGCGTCTCTCCGAGAATGATGTGGCATACCCTGTTTTCGTGGCCAAGGTGCCAGAGGGCAAGGGCTTTGTCGATAGCACCATCGGGGGTATGATCGTCCTACGGTTTGATGACATCTTCGCTATGTTTAACCTTCATCCGCTGCACTATACCTTCATTCGGCTATTTTCGCTCAGTATGGGGATGCGGATCATTAGAGACAAGACTCCGGACATCGTGATAGTCGATCCCTTCTACATGCGTGCCAAGATCTTGGGCAGCGCTGGGGACCAGCAAGTCGCGAGTTCATACCTCGAAGGCGTCATTCTGGCGAACCCAGATAAGGATAACTTCCTCGTGCCTTACTTTCCCGAGTAAGTCATCCCCTCACCACCTCGTAACATATGATTTCTTAGATTTCGATCGTTCTTCTAACATTCCGTGTTTTGTGCAGTGACACACGTTGCACACTCATCCTCTTAAGCCCGAACTATTCCATGGCCACATATTTCGACTCAGACCATCAGTCGAATAAAGACTACACAAATATCAAGAAAGTTCTTGATGATGTTCTCCCCAGCTACGCCAAATCTGGAGGCACCTTCAGGAGGCCGATTTTTAGGTACGGCAAGCATGTGTTCACCCACGTAACGATGTTCCCCTGTGTCAAGCAGCCGCCTGGCGGTCAGAAGGATGCCTACTACGCCCTCCATCACATGCGGGCGATCGTACGTGATCATAATCACCTTCTGCTACCAAATAGTCTCAAAGATTGGGCCACACGCTTGTCGGCAATCCAGGACGCGGACCTCAGACAAGAATTCTTTCGCATCCAGTCGGAGTTTGCGGGAATCATCCATCAAGATGTCCTTCGTACCTCGGGGCAGTTCTACCTCAAATATCAACCGTCCAACAGTGAAATAGAAACAACGCTACACATGCAGGCTGACAATGATCGCGATTTCATGACCATCACGAAAGACGGCGGCTTCATCCACGCTCCGGTCCCTGAGTCGAGTCGAAAGTAGTGATGCTATGCAGTTCTGAAATATCGATTAGCTCGTGTTGTAATTAAACTTTAATGAACTTGTATGTCTCTTTGGTTTGGACAGTCATTCAACTTATATGTAATCGATGCTATTTATTAGTAGGACCATGAATCATGCTATTAATGTGTTTCTTTTCTCTTCTGATCCTTTTGTTGCATACTTATATATTGCTTATGTATTGTCTGTGAATTGCTACTAACGTTTTGTTTGTCTAGTGCATAGAGATGCCGTCGTATGTCGTGTACAAGGGTAAGGTTCCCGGAGTCTACGACGACTGGGAGGAGCATCGGAGAAAGGTTCACCATTTCAGCGGTAACAGTTACAAAGGGTACACCACTAGGGTGGAGGCAGAAGCTAGATACGCGCACTATCTAGCGGGAGAGAGGAGGCAGCGGAGGAGGAACCGGATGAAGACCAGTTTCATCGCGATGATGCTCATCATGACCGCAACTCTCTTCTATGTGATGGTAGTTTAGATGATTGGCATCAACTTTGTAATGTGACGACAAACTCGCTACTCGCGGTCTCGAGACTTGTAATGTTCTGACTTTGTTCAGTATTTTGAATTTGGAGACTAATATGATGAATTGTATTCGGAGACTAATCTTCTATTGTATTCGATAAATCTGTTGTTTATATGTTGTGATGTTTATATTCTATGATGTAATGTATTTTGTAACCTGTGCAAATATCAGAAAAGCAAAAAAAAGTTCCTAATATTCATAGTAGTAGCGCACCTTATTGAGCATTAGTGGCGCACCAGGGCTAAATACGAGTGGCGCATTATGGGGCATAGTAATGGCGCACTTGGGGGCATACGTGAAGGTAAATATGGCCCCCTAGGAGGCATAGTAATGGCGCACTGTTGGACATAGTAATGGCGCACTGCCAGGTGCGTCACTATTATCTGGTATACTAATGGCGCACCAGAGGTGCGCCATTAGTATTTGTTACTAATGGCGTGGTAATAGTGGTGCACCTATAGTGCGCCATTAATGGCCAAAATAGGTGCGCCACTAACAGGCCTTTTTCTAGTAGTGTTGTCTATGTCTATTATTTGCTCACATGGCATGATTGCCATGATTTCATCTAGTAAGTTGCATCTTCGCACTACTAGCTTCCACGGCTTGATTACTATGCTTGCTTATGTTGCATCACCAATGATTCATACTTGCTCATTTCATGCGGTTGATGACACACATCTACATGCTTTGCACATGATTGTTATTGCTTCTTGTCATATATCTCCATGTGTTGCCTTTCTCATGCTAGATGATTTTCCATGTATTGAGTGCAATTATGCCTTTAGTCTTGATAATGAGTTTTCCCCCATAGTTCTCACATATATTTGGAGATTTTGACATTTTTCTTGTGAAGCATGCTTGTCTTACCTCTTTGCACCATATACCTAGTGCCATGAATATAGCCATTGTTACATCATATTATTCATGCACTTGTGCTTCTAATGGTTATGTGCAAGAGAAAAGAACCATCATGATGGATGATGTGTTTATCTACCATGCGCATACGTTCTTTGCTTTGTTTTGTGCATGTGTAGGATACTTGGACTTTGTGTCAACTTCCACGTCATGTGAGTTGACAATCCGAGCTCTTGAAAGCAAACCACCTCCTACTACGACGATTCTACATCACATTTGCTTGTACTTCGGTATTGTGAAGAATGCACAAGGACACGCCTTCAAGATGACATCTTTCTTGAGCATGGATATTGCGGATCATTCTACTTGTGTTGCTTGCACCATGAGACTTATTGGTCATCTTGGACCACTTCATTGCGTACATGTTAGAGATCTTGCTTCACCTTGCCATTTTCAAAATTCCATACATCATGATATATATGCCTTGTGTGTTGCATCCAATTCTTGGATTACTTGTTCGTATCACATGTTTGGTTGCAACAATGTCATTTCTTCACATATGACATGTCCCATCGATTGCTACATGCTTGCGTTGATTGCCTCACACATGATGAACAATTGCTCTTTCTATTGTGTTGAGTGCCACACTGTATTCACTACACACTATGCACGTTATGCTTGGATTGTCTTGCACTTGACCCATGTGTTTAGACACTTCATTTCTTTTGATGTTGTGAATGATTGCTATGCCTACCATAGACCTTTCATTGAGCGCTTTGCCCATGTTTGATGTGATCTTGAGGTAGATGCTTATTCACTTGTCCAACATATTTGCATCACTACGTCACATTTACATGCTTATCCCCATGATAGCTTTGCTTGTGCTCAATTTATGTGCTTATATGCCATGTTCACGATCCTTTGTCAAACCATATGTTTTGCATGATGATGACACTTGTTTAGTGAATCACCTCTTCAATGCTTGGTTTTGCACTAACGCTAACCACATTTGTTTTTCCAAGTGTTTGTTGTCTTTGCTCCTTTTGAAGGAATCCCAACATGGTGCGACATTGGAGAGTGCCCATTTCGAGCTTCAAGATGACGAGAACTTGGTGATCGACCACACCTACACGGCGACGCCATCTCTTTCCCATGGTGATTTGGGTTTCGATCCGAGGTCGGATCTTTCCCAGGGGAGGGGAGATGATGCGGAGCATCCCACGGACATCACCATGTCAAGAGTCCGTTTTGCAAGTGACACGTTCGACATCCACTTCACATACACAAAGGTGAATCATCTCCTTTACGCGTGTTCACTTGACCCCTTCAAGGATGGTATACTACTTGACACTTCTCCCGTGTGCATGCATATGTATTTTCGGAATGCTACGGACGACGTGGAGGAGTGCAAGCGCCAAGGAACACCTACACCATCTGCGAGGGAAGCGTGGAAGCGAAAACGGAAGAAGAAGGAGCTGCAGAGTCTACAACAACCGGACGACCGGAAGCCACCGGACGTCCGACACTCTACAGCGCCCGAACGACCGACGTCCGACGCGACCACGCCAGGACCAGCTAGGAGGTCTACAGCGGTCGGACGACCGAAGAACACCGGACGTCCGACAAGTCCCAGCGCCCGGACAACCGACACCGACCGGACGTCCGATGCCACCAGTCCAGAGAAGAAACGTCGGAAGTCCGACGCCCTCCGGACGACCGGACCCCCGCGAGCATCCGGACGTCCGACCCCGACCGGACGTCCGACACTGCTTGTGTGCAGCCAGGCCTTTGGCCTTGTATCCTCCCTCACTTACCCCTTCGTGGCTTAGACTATAAATAGACCACCTCCACCTCCTTTCTAGGGTTAGCGTTGTGATAGCTCATTTGAGAGATAGAGCCTCGCTCATCCATATCGGATCTACTCCTTGAGAGAGATCGCGGCCCCTCTTCGGAGAAGATCCACCTTGGATTCAAGACCCCTCACGGGCAGATCCCCTCGTGGATTCAAGACCTCCTTACAGAGAAGAACCGGTTACCTCTTGTATCGTCCTTTATTGACTTTGGATCTTGTATCTCCTCTCGTGTTCCGAGGATCTAGCACATGTGTGACTTAATCTTGTTGGTTTGAGTGTTCCTCTTTGTGCCCCTTTGTGATTTCCCCTCGTGTTCTTCGTGTTCATCGTGGGATCCGCTCCTTTCGTGAAAGATCGGCCCCTAGGGTTTCCACCCTACATCATATCGGATCTAAGATTATATGCATCTTCATAGTGATCCAGGACATTTATCATAGGGCGAAATATTTTGTTTGCTACTACGTTTCCCAATAGTATCTTCATTTAGGAACATTTCTAACAACATCTAGGTCTTGCTTCGTGTGAGACCGACGGCGGCGGCGTCTCAAGCATCGCGTACGGTGGTAGGTTGGTTGGCTTCATTCTTTACTTAGTATCATTCTTTTTTTACTTTTGTTTACATTTCAAAAATATTGTAAAAACATATTCCATCCGTCCGAAATAAGTGCCGTTGATCTAGTATAACTTAAACAAAAAGTTGTACTAAATCAGCGACACTTATTTTGGAATGGTAAAATATTTCAAAAATTAATTCACTTAGACATTCATCATGCATTTAAAAATGTTAACACCTTGTAGAGCATTTATTCGCACAATTTTATAGGTTTTTTAGTATTATTCAGAAATAATCGTGATATTTTGAAAATTCTCAAGCGTTTCAAAAAAAGTATCATGACTTAAACCAATAATTATAGAAATTTTGAAAATTTTCAAACACTTACAAAATAAATAATTAAAAAATGTTAATGAATTTTAAAAAAGTGTTCACGTGGTCGAACAAATGTTCATGACATTGTTAAAAATATTATAATGTAAAATAGTGGTCGCATATTTAAAAATATTCATACCAACAGAAAATTGTTAACCACTCATTGAAAATATATTTCACATGTATTTGAAAAAATGTTCATAACATGGATTTGAAAAATGTTGACTATCTATTTAAAAAATGTTCAATATATATATATATATATAAGGTCATTTCATAGAAAAATGTACAATGTTTATTGAAAAAATAGATAGACATGTATTGGAAAAAGGAAAAGAGATTATAAATTTAATTAAAAAATGAAAAACCAAAAGACCTTAAGACAAACCGATCTACTTAGCCGGCCCACTAAGGAAAGACGCTGCAGAGTGCCCAAGGCGAGCTAAGATAGGTCTGGCAATATTAGACGTATAGCATTTGCGAGAGGTCCTTGCAGCGCTTTATGCGCGGCCGGCGAGCACTCATAGCCCCGCTCGTGTGGGCGGACTCACCAAACGCAGATTACTAGCTAGCCCGTGTTGCCTCCCTCACTCGTTCATTTGACAGGTAGACCGTTGATTTAAGAAAAGACATGTATCTGAATAAATTTGTAATTTTGGAAAAAAATACAAAATTGGAGATAGTTCATTAAATTGAAAAGGGTTCCTGAATTTGATTTTTTTCATGAAATTGAAAACTGTTCACGTCATTGAAAAAAGTTCTCAAAAATTGTTACCAAGTTCAAGAATTTGCAAATTTTCATAAATTTAGAATTCTTTTTGCAAAATTTCTCAAAAGTTCTCACATTTGAGAAAGGTTAAGTTTTTTTTAAAAAATATGTATAATTGAAAAGAGTTCTTGAATTTGAAAAAGGGCAGAAAAGTAAAAAAAGGGGGAAATAAAAGAGTAAATAAAATAGAGAATAATAAGGGAAAATGGAGAAACCGAACAAAAAGCCAGAAAGAACACATCCAAAAGCTATTGAAACCCCAACACCTATACCGGAGATAAGTGTCATAAATGCATCGGTCCATTGCGATCGAAAAGTCTGCATGACGTATGATTAATGCTACAAATAACGCCTTAAGCGCTGAATAAGATCTTGCAGCATTGGCCGTGTACCAAGGAGTAAAAGCATTGGAATTGAGCGTCGAGCAGATTCTTGCACATATTTTGTACCATGAACACCTTGCCTTATTCGTAAGAGGATGCCCATTTTCTCAAGTTATTTTGACATTTGTCATTCCACTAAAATCAAGGTTTCTCACTCTAAAAAAGGTAATTATTAATTTGTGTTCATTCCAAGAACAATAATCCTACACGTGCAAAGCTGTTACACGCGGTTTAGGTGATCTTCCTCTTAATTCCACCGGGGTGGGCCCCTCCTCCCCCGTTATCCTCAATCAAAACTTGCCAACTGGCCTAGCCCGTAGAAACTTTTACGCTAATGAGCCAGTGAAATTTTTTTACTCACCAGCCAAAAAAGAAACTCTTCTTTATTAACATATATCCTTCATAGATTTATTTTCAAAAATGTATCATCCTAATCTAAAACAAGGGTAAATCCACATTCACCTCCTTGGCCGAAATAAGAACCCAGTTTCATGCGAGTGTCATCTTGTGTACCATGGGCACGTCTAGGTCTTGCTTCGTGCCAGACCGAGAGTGGCCTCGCTTGACGCGGGGAGTATGGTGCGCCGGCCTAGTAGTGTTTGGTTCGTTAGTTTCATTCTTTCCTGAATAACATTTTATATATTTTTCTATTTAGTTTTTACATTTTGAAATATTGTAATAATATATCATATATTTCAAAAATTAATTTACTTAAATATTCATCGCACACCAAAACAATATTAACTCCGTTTAGAACATTTTTTCATGCAATTCTTAAATAATAGTATTACTCTAAAACATCGTGGCATTTTGAAAATGCTCATGCATTTTAAAAAAATTATAATTTTTAGAAAGTGTTCACACAATTTTAAAAATCCCATAGTTCAAAAAAATTATTAATAGTATTTTGAAAAAGATCAAGTGTTTAAAAATTATATTTTGATTTTTTTCAAAAACCTTTATAATGTAAGATGTATATTCAGATAGTTAAAAAAAGAACTGCGCACCATTCAGAAAAAAATATTCACCCGTAATTAAAAAACCTTAGCATGTATTCCGAAAATGTCCAAAAATGTAATTGACAAAAAATTCATTATCTATTTGAAAGAGGTTGAATGTGTATAAAAAATGTCCACGTGTATAGGAAATATGTACAACGTGTATTGAAAATAAGGCTAACATGTATTAAAAAACAATGAACATGAATAGAAAACTAGAAAATGAAATACATCCCAATAAAAAATACCTATAAAGAAAAAATCCAGACGAAAGTTTTTTTTTTAGAATCATGGGTTCCAACAGCAAAGCAACCTAGAACTATGAATTTTGACCTTTGAAACTTCCAAATTTTTGAAGAGCTGCACCTAGAAAACCCCAAAAAACAAAGTAGTATACAAATTTGGTGGCTTCAAATCATTATGTGTCCGCCTTACTGACATCTATTTGGTTGGCAGGACTCATGTAGATGGAATTTGCAACCAATATGGGCAATATTCTATCAAAATCGGTCAGCATATTGTTATTCCACTTTGATGTTCTTATTTGAGCAAATCACTTTGGCCTGTATTCTAAGGTGATCATTTCAGGCGGTTTGATCCGAACTTAAAATCTTTTCAGGAAAATAGAAGTTTTTTCTCTCGTATATTTGCTGGGGAGTCACTTTTTAAACTGATGATAATCTGCATAAAAGAAAATTCACGAGTAAGCTCCAATTGTTAATTCGCCAGTGCATCCGTTGAAGGAAATATGCCCTAGAGGCAATAATAAAGTTATTATTTATATTTACTTATGTCATGATAAATGTTTATTATTCATGCTAGAATTGTATTAACCGGAAACTTATTACATGTGTGAATACATAGACAAACAGAGTATCCCTAGTATGCCTCTACTTGACTAGCTCGTTAATCAAAGATGGTTAAGTTTCCTATGTGTTGTCATTTGATGAACGAGATCACATCATTAGAGAATGATGTGATGGACAAGACCCATCCGTTAGCTTAGCATAATGATCGTTCAGTTTTATTGCTACTGCTTTCTTCATAACTTATACATGTTCCTCTGACTATGAGATTATGCAACTCCCGAATACCGGAGGAACACCTTGTGTGCTATCAAACGTCACAACGTAACTGGGTGGTTATAAAGATGCTCCACAGGTGTCTCCGATGGTGTTTGTTGAGTTGGCACAGATCGAGATTAGGATTTGTCACTCCGTGTATCGGAGAGGTATCTCTGGGCCCTCTCTGTAATGCACATCACTCTAAGCCTTGCAAGCATTGTGACTAATGAGTTAGTTGCGGGATGATGCATTACGGAACGAGTAAAGAGACTTGCCGATAACGAGATTGAACTAGGTATGAGGATACCGAAGATCGAATCTCGGGCAAGTAACATACCGATGACAAAGGGAACAACATATATCGTTATGCGGTTTGACCGATAAAGATCTTCGTAGAATATGTGGGAGCCAATATGAACATCCAGGTTCCGCTATTGGTTATTGACCAGAGACGTGTCTCGGTCATTTCTACATAGTTCTCGAACCCGTAAGGTCCGCACGCTTAACGTTCGCTGACGATCGGTATTATGAGTTTATGTGTTTTGATGTACCAAAGTTTGTTCGGAGTCCCGGATAAGATCGGGGACATGACGAGGAGTCTCGAAATGGTCGAGGCGTAAAGATCGATATATTGGAAGGCTATATTCGGACATCAGAAAGGTTCCGAGTGATTCGGGTATTTTTCGGAGTACCGAAGAGTTACGGGAATTCGCCGGGAGGGTCAATGGGCCTTAGTGGAAATAGAGGGCAACAAGGAAGTGTGGGGTGCGCCCCCCTAGGCCCAAACCAAATTGGTTTAGGGATTTGGGGGTCAGCCCCCTCTTTCCTTCTCCCCTCCTCCTCTTTCCTTCCCCTCCTAGTTGGACTAGGAAAGGGGGAACCTACTCCTAGTAGGAGTAGGATTCCCTCCTTGGGGCGCACCCTATGAGGCCGCCGGCCTCCTCCCCTTGCTCCTTTATATACGTGGCCAGGGGCACCCCATAGACACACAAGTTGATCATTGAACTTTTAGCCGTGTGCAGTGCCCCCCTCCACCATAATCCACCTCGGTCATATCGTAGCAGTGCTTAGGCGAAGCCCTGCGTCGGTAGCTTCATCAACACCGTCATCACGCTGTCGTGCTGACGGAACCCTCCCTCGAAGCTCTACTGGATCGTGAGTTCGTGGGACGTCACCGAGCTGAACGTGTGCAGATCGCGGAGCTGCCGTACGTTCGGTACTAGGATCGGTCGATCGTGAAGACGTACGACCAAATCAACCGAGTTGTCATAACGCTTCCTCTTACGGTCTACGAGGGTATGTGGACGACACTCTCCCCTCTCGTTGCTATGCATCACCATGATCTTGCGTGTGCGTAGGATTTTTTTTGAAATTACTGCGTTCCCCAATAGTGTCATCCGAGCCAGGTCTATGCATAGATGTTATATGCACGAGTAGAACACAAAGGAGTTGTGGGCGTGGGTATATACATATTTCTTGCCGTCACTAGTTGATTCTTGATTCGGCAGTATTGTTGGATGAAGCGGCCCAGACCGACATTACGCATACGCTTACGTGAGACTGGTTCTACCGACGTGCTTCACAACTAGGTGGCTGGTGGGTGTCAGTTTCTCCAACTTTAGTTGAATCGGTTTCAATGAACATGGTTCTTTCTGAAGATCAAAAAGCAATCACTATACTACGTTGTGGTTTTGATGCATAGGTAAGAATGGTTCTTGCTAGAAGCCCGTAGAAGCCACGTAAAACTTGCAACAACAAAGTAGAGGACGTCTAACTTGTTTTTGCAGGGCATGTTGTGATATGATGTGGTCAAGACATGATGAGATATAAATTGTTGTATGAGATGATCATGTGTTGTTAAAGTTATCGGCAACTGGCAGGAGCCTTATGGTTGTCTCTTTATTGCATAAGATGCAAGCGCCATACAATTGCTTTACTTTATCACTATGCGATAGCAATAGTTGCAAAAGCAATAGTTGGCGAGGCGACCATGTGATGACACGTTGATAGAGATCAAGATGATGGAGATCATGGTGTCATGCCGATGACGATAGAGATCATGACGATGTTTTGGAGATGGAGATCAAAGGCACAAGATGATGATGGCCATATCATGTCACAAATTTTGATTGCATGTGATATTTATTCTTTATGTATCTTATTTTGCTTAGTTTGGCGGTAGCATTATAAGATGATCTCTCACTAAATTTTAAGGTATAAGTGTTCTCCTTGAGTATGCACCATTGCGACAGTTCGTCGTGCCGAGACACCACGTGATGATCGGGTGTGATAAGCTCTACGTTCACATACAATGGGTGCAAGCTAGTTGTGCACACGCGGAATACTCGGGTTAAACTTGACGAGCCTAGCATATGCAGATATGGCCTCGGAACACTGGAGACTGAAAGGTCGAGCGTGAATCATATAGTAGATATGATCAACATAGTGATGTTCACCATTGAAAACTACTCCATCTCACGTGATGATCGGACATGGGTTAGTTGATTTGGATCACGTGATCATTTAGATGACTAGAGGGATGTCTATCTAAGTGGGAGTTCTTAAGTAATATGATTAATTGAACTTTAATTTATCATGAACTTAGTCCTGATAGTATTTGCATATCTATGTTGTAGATCAATAGCTTGCGATGTAGCTCCCCGTTTATTTTTTGATATGTTCCTAGAGAAAAATAAGTTGAAAGATGATAGTAGCAATGATGCGGACTGGGTCCATGATCTAAGGATTATCCTCATTGCCGCACAGAAGAATTATGTCCTTGATGCACCGCTAGGTGACAGACCTATTGCAGGAGCAGATGCAGACGTTATGAACGTTTGACAAGCTCGGTATGATGACTATTTAATAGTTTAGTGCACCATGCTTTACGGCTTAGAACCGGGATTTCAAAAACGTTTTGAACACCATGGAACATATAAGATGTTCTAAGAGTTGAAATTGGTATTTCATACTCATGCCCGTGTCGAAAGGCATGAGACCTCTGACAGTACTTTGCCTACAAGGTGGAGGAGAATAGCTCAACCAGTGAGCATGTGCTCAGATTGTCTGGGTACTACAATTGCTTGAATCAAGTGGGAGTTAATCTTCCAGATAATATAGTAATTGATAAAGTTCTCTAGTCACTATCACCAAGTTACTAGAACTTAGTGATGAACTATAATATGCAAGGGATGACGAAAGTAATTCCCAAGCTCTTCGCGATGCTGAAATCGGTGAAGGTAGAAATCAAGAAATAGCTTCAAGTGTTGATGGTTAACAAGACCAGTAGTTTCAAGAAAAGGGCAAAGGGAAAGAAAGAGGAACTTCAAAGAAGAAAGGCAAGCAAGTTGCCACTCCCATGAAGAAGCTCAAAGTTAGACCCAAGCCTAAAACTGAGTGCTTCTACTGCAAAGGAAATGGTCACTGGAAGTGGAACTACCCTAGATACTTGGCGGATAAGAAGGATGGCATAGTGAACAAAGGTATATTGGATATACATGTTATTGATGTGTACTTTACTAGTGTTTATAGCAACCCCTCGGTATTTGATACTCGTTCAGTTTCTATGAGTAGTAACTCGAAACGGGAGTTGAAAAATAAACAGAAACTAGTTAAGGGTGAGGTGATGATGTGTGTTGGAAGTGATTCCAAGGTTGATAAGATCATCATCACACACTCTCTATACTTTCGAGATTAGTGTTGACCTAAATAAATGTTATTTGGCGTTTGCGTTGAGCATGAATATGATTTGATCATGTTTATTGCAATATTGTTATTCATTTAAGTCAGAGAATAATTGTTGTTCTGTTTACATGAATAAAACCTTCGATGGTCATACACCCAATGAAAATAGTTTGTTGGATCTCCATTGTAGTAATACACATATTCATAATATTGAAGCCAAAAGATGCAAAGTTAATAATGATAGTGCAAATTATATGTGGCACTGCCGTTTAGGTCATATTGGTGTAAAGTGCATGAAGAAACTCCATGCTGATCGACTTTTGGAATCACTTGATGGTTGTGAACCATGCCTCATGGGCAAGATGACTAACACTCCGTTCTCCAGAACAATGGAACGAGCAACTGACTTATTGGAAATAATACATACTGATGCATGCGATCTGATAAGTGTTGAGGCTCGCGGAGGGTATCGTTATTTTCTGACCTTCACAGATGATTTGAGCAGATATGGGTATATCTTCTTAATGAAACCTAAGTCTGAAACATTTGAAAAGTTCAAAGAATTTCAGAGTGAAGTGGAAAATCATCGTAACAAGAAAATAAAGTTTCTGCGATCTGATCATGGAGGAGAATATTTGAGTTACGAGTTTGGTCTTCATTTGAAACAATGCGGAATAGTTTCGCAACTCACGCCACCTGGAACACCACAGCGTAATGGTGTGTCCGAACATCGTAACCATACTTTATTAGATATGGTGCAATCTATGATGTCTCTTACCGATTTACCCCTATCGTTTTGGGGTTATGCATTAGAGACAACTGCATTCACGTTAAATAGGGCACCATCTAAATCCGTTGAGACGACACCATATGAACTGTGGTTTGGCAAGAAACCAAAGTTGTCGTTTCTTAAAGTTTGGGGTTGCGATGCTCATGTGAAAAAGTTTCATCCTAATAAGCTCAAACCCAAATCGGAGAAATGTGTCTTCATAGGATACCCAAAGGAGACAGTTGGGTACACCTTCTATCACAGATCCGAAGGCAAGACATTTGTTGCTAAGAATGGATCCTTTCTAGAGAAGGAGTTTCTCTCGAAAGAAGTGAGTGGGAGGAAAGTAGAACTTGATGAGGTAACTGTACCTGCTCCCTTATTGGAAAGTAGTTCATCACAGAGATCTGTTCCTGTGAGTCTTACACCAATTAGTGAGGAAGCTAATGATGATGATCATGTAACTTTAGATCAAGTTACTACCGAACCTCGTAGGTCAACCAGAGTGAGATCCGCACCAGAGTGGTACGGTAATCCTATTCTAGAGGTCATGTTACTTGACCATGACAAACCTACGAACTATGAGGAAGCGATGATGAGCCCAGATTCCGCGAAATGGCTTGATGCCATGAAATCTGAGATGTGATCCATGTATTAGAACAAAGTATGGACTTTGATTGACTTGCCCATTGATAGGTGAGCCATAATAATAAATGGATTTTCAAGAGGAAGACAGACACTGATAGTAGTGTTACTATCTACAAAGCTCGAATTGTCGCAAAACGTTTTTTGACAAGTTCAAGAGGTTGACTACGATGATATTTTCTCACTCATAGCGATGCTTAACTTTGTCCAAATCATGTTAGCAATTGCCACATTTTATGAAATCTAGCAAGTGGATGTCAAAATTGCATTCCTTAATGGATTTCTTAAAGAAGAGTTGTATATGATGCAACAAGAAGGTTTTGTCAATCCTAAAGGTGCTAACAGAGTGTGCAAGCTCCAGCGATCCATCTATGGACTGGTGCAAGCATCTCGGAGTTGGAATATATACTTTGATAAAGTGATCAAAGCATATGGTTTTATACGGACTTGCGGTGAAGCCTGTATTTACAAGAAAGTGAGTGGGAGCACTACAACATTTCTGATAAGTATATGTGAATGACATATTGTTGATCGAAAATAATGTAGAATTTTCTGGAAAGCATAAATGAGTGTTTGAAAAGAGTTTTTCAAAGAAAGACCTCGATGAAGCTACTTACATGTTGAGCATCAAGATCTATAGAGATAGATCAAGACGCTTGACATATTTTCAATGAGTATATACCTTGACAAGATTTTGAAGTAGTTCAAAATGGAAAAGTCAAAGAAGGAGTTCTTGCCTATGTTGCAAGGTGTGAAGTTGAGTAAAGACTCAAAACCCGACCACAACAGAAAATAGAAAGAGAATGAAAAGTCATTCCCTATGCCTCAGTCATAGGTTCTATAAAGTTTGCTATGCTGTGTACCAGACCTATTGTTTACCTTAGCATGATTTTGGCAAGGGAGTACAATAGTGATCTAGGAGTAGATCACTGAACAGCGGTCAAAATTATCCTTGGAGGACTAAGGATATATTTCTCGGTTATGGAGGTGATAAAAGAGTTTGTCGTAAAGAGTTACGTTGATGCAAGCTTTTGACACCGATCTAGATAACTCTAAGTCTCGATCTAGATACATATTGGAAGTGGGAGCAATTGGCTAGAGTAGCTCTGAGCAAAGCATTGTAGACATAGAAAATTTGCAAAATACGTACGGCTCTGAATGTGGCATACCCGTTGACTAAATTTCTCAAAACATGATCACTCTTTGAGTGTTAATCACATAGCGATGTGAACTAGATTATCGACTCTAGTAAACCTTTGGGTGTTAGTCACATGGAGATGTGAACTACTCACATAAAGATGTGAACTATAGGTGTTAAATCACATGACGATGTGAACTAGATTATTGACTCTAGTGCAAGTGGGAGATTGAAGGAAATATGCCCTAGATGCAATAATAAAGTTGTTATTTATATTTCCTTATGTCATGATAAATGTTTATTATTCATGCTAGAATTGTATTAACCGGAAACTTAGTACATGTGTGAATACATAGACAAACAAAGTATCCCTAGTATGCTTCTACTTGACTAGCTGGTTAATCAAAGATGGTTAAGTTTCCTAACCATGGACATGTGTTGTCATTTGACGAACGGGATCACATCATTAGAGAATGATGTGATGGACAAGACCCATCCATTAGCTTAGCATAATGATCGTTCAATTTTATTGCTACTGCTTTCTTCATAACTTATACATGTTCCTCTAACTATGAGATTATGCAACTCTCGAATAATGGAGGAACACCTTGTGTGCTATCAAACGTCACAGCGTAACTGGGTGATTATAAATATGCTCTATAGGTGTCTCCGATGGTGTCTGTTGAGTTGGCATAGATCGAGATTAGGATTTGTCACTCCGTGTATTGGAGAGGTATCTCTGGGCCCTCTCGGTAATGCACATCACTCTAAGCCTTGAAAGCATTGTGACTAATGAGTAAGTTGCGGGATGATGCATTACAGAATGAGTAAAGAGACTTGCCGGCAACGGGATTGAACTAGGTATGAGGATACCGACGATCGAATCTCGGGCAAGTAACATACCGATGACAAAGGGAACAACGTATATCGTTGTGCGGTTTGACCGATAAAGATCTTTGTAGAATATGTGGGAGCCAATATGAACATCCAGGTTCCGCTATTGGTTATTGACCAGAGACGTTTCTCGGTCATGTCTACATAGTTCTCAAACTCGTAGGGTCCGCACGCTTAACGTTCGGTGACGATCGGTATTATGAGTTTATATGTTTTGATGTACCGAAGTTTGTTCGGAGTCCCGGATGAGATCGGGGACATGACGAGGAGTCCCGAAATGGTCGAGACGTAAAGATCGATATATTGGAAGGCTATATTCGGACATCGGAAAGGTTCCGAGTGATTTGGGTATTTTTCGGAGTACTAAAGAGTTACGGGAATTCGCCGGGAGGGTTAACGGGCCTTAGTGGAAATAGAGGGCAGCAAGGAAGTGTGGGGTGCGCCCCCCTAGGCCCAAACCGAATTGGTTGGGGTCAGCCCCCTCTTTCCTTCTCCCCTCCTCCTCTTTCCTTCCCCTCCTAGTTGGACTAGGAAAGGGGGAACCTACTCTTAGTAGGAGTAGGATTCCCCCCTTGGGGCGCACCCTATGAGGCCGCCAGCATCCTCCCCTTGCTCTTTTATATACGCGGCCAGGGGGCACCCCATAGACACACAAGTTGATCATTGATCTTTTAGCCATGTGCGGTGCCCTCCTCCACCATAATCCACCTCGGTCATATCATAGCAGTGCTTAGGCGAAGCCCTGCGTCGGTAGCTTCATCAACACCGTCATCACGCCGTCATGCTGACGGAACTCTCCCTCGAAGCTCTACTGGATCGTGAGTTCGTGGGACGTCACCGAGCTGAACGTGTGCAGATCGCGGAGGTGCCGTACGTTCGGTACTAGGACCGGTCGATCATGAAGACGTACGACTGCATCAACCGCGTTGTCATAACGCTTCCGCTTATGGTCTACGAGGGTACGTGGACGGACTCTCCCCTTTTGTTGCTATGCATCACCATAATCTTGCGTGTGCGCGTAGGATTTTTTTTTGAAATTACTGTGTTCCCCAACATCCGTAGATGTCGCTTTTCCACCATGGGGCAGTTTCGGAGCTCGTCCTCTCCCTGCACCTCCAGGTCAATTTCCCTCGAGCGTGAAAACCTAAGACTCCGGCATGGGCAGGGCGACAACATTGATTTCCACTTCGCTACCTCCTTTGGGGCGTCCCCTAGAAGGTTATTAATCTCTTATGCGTGTGTTATCCCAGAACTGGACATGCACAACATCGGGGTTGCCAGGTGGTTGACCATTGTTGTGGTTGCGGATGTTGAGGCGACTTCCTCTCGTTCGGTGGTGGTGCTGCTTCTTTGAGTGGCAGCGATGAGGGTGGCAAGAGGAGCAAGGTCGCGGCAATATCCTTCATCATTGATTGTTCGGCATTGCCCTCGAGCATGAAGTCGGAATTGTAGCATTGCAGAGTGACGTGGCGGCAAGGATGGGACACGCTTCTCCTGCGAGGCTTGTTATCGAAGTCGGAGCTGCTTGATCCTCAACGAGTTTCGCTGATTGTTGGGCATAGGCCGACGGGGTTCTCGTATGTCATTCGTTCTGAGGGCTTTTGGTAGGTTGTCTACGGTGGAGTGAGAGTCATTTGATCAGGGAGAAGTGATGACGACGACACTTTGTAGCCAACCTCAGTGGTGTTCTTTTTGACGGTAAGCATGGATCTCGTGGATAGCCAGGTCAGCAGGATTCCTTGTATTGGGGGGTGTTGTAACGGTTTACGTTTGATTTTTCACAAATTGACCGGAGAACTCTTTGCATTTTTTTAATGAATTGATACTTAAGGGTCCTACTTAAAAAAACCAGATTGATTGTTTTAATGAATTGATTCTTAAGGGTCCGACTCACAAATTGATTGTTTTGACACTTTTTTGGGTGCTATGATGTTCTCCCTGTGGTTTGGGTGCATCTTTTGGTGCAGATTCTTAAGGGTCCGACTCACAAATTGATTGTTTTGACACCTTTTTTTTTTCTTGTGATTGTGTCCCTCCTTTGGTGCGTTGCAAAGAAAATAAAAGTGCCATCTTCTCGCCACTTTACAGTGGCGCAACTAGCTAGGACCGGGACGGCAACACGAACTCCTGTTCCCGGACGCGCGGGGGGCGGCCCCCGGTGGGTGGTGGCGCGTCGCGGCCAAGATCCATGGTCACCTCGGAGCGCACGTACCGGTCGATCGGACTGGAATGATCGATTAGACAGCGCTTTTCCTGCTGCGGACTAGGGATATTATAGCTGCTCACTCACCCATCGGTGATTGTCATACCAACAAAGCAACCGCGTCCTTTCATAGCTGGTCGTCGATCGAGCTTGCTTCCTAGGAAGCATCGATTGGTCGTGGAAAGATTGTGTCCTTACAATCTGGTTTGTTAAGGTGAGCACACCAATGAGACGACATGCGTATGATATACTTCCTCCGTTCCTACATATAAGTTTTTGTAAAGATTTCACTATAAACCACATACGAATGTATAGATGCATTTTAAAGTGTAGATTCACTCATTTTGCTTCATATGTGATTTATAGTGAAATCTCTTCAAACACTTATACTCCATTCGTTTCAAAATAGATGATTCAATTTTGTATTCCCTTCATTTTTATATACAAGGCCATTATGAAATATACGTTTTACATCTATACAAGGCCACCAATAGCAATCGAGATAAAATTAATAATATTTTCTCGTACTAGCAACACATTTAATAATTGCATTCATGCAGTCATAATGACAGTCAGCTACTTCCGTCACTCAGTTTTTTTGCATGCATGTGGGGTATTAATGATCTCAGTTAACGAAAAAAGCTGACTTTCAAAGCAGACATTAAATTTTACATTAGTACCTATAATTTGAGTTTGTGGCCTTGTATATAGTAAAAATAAAGGGAGTACTAACTTTAATACAAAGTTGGATCATCTATTGTAGAACGGAGGAAGTTATTTAGTAACAGAGGGAGTACAGTATTTATATATACTGTTGGAACAAGTTTTCCAGTGGTAGTGGGGAATCTGTTGAAGGAACGTAATTTGGAATCGGTGATCTGGGAAGGACATATCTCATGTGCTGATGTCTGCTGGAGTACAACCGGACGAAATGACGTGCGATTGAGACCAAAATCGAAGTGGGGGAAGACGAAGAGGCAAAACTCCCGGGAATCGCGGTCTCGTTTCCATATCTTTTGCCGTCCCTTTTGAGTCTCGTTGCCCTGGACCAGCTCCATGTTAGCTCCATCATCCATTGACGCATGTACACAATCTGATCTACGACTCCACTACAAATCTGTCATCATATTTTTAACCATGGCAAAATATGTTCTCTAGGATGGCAAGTTTAGTAGGTGAGCATGGCACATCAGTCCCCGACTCTGTTCATTTTTTGTCAAGGAATTGATGTGCTTGCAAACTATAATTGTCCTCATCAAGTCTATATAAATTGCCATTAAAAATATCAGATTTTTCATGCCTAAAAGTCCTATGACAGATTTTTAGTGCTTTCGGTAATCTATTAGGGCACACTTTCCATTGCCATAATGTGATGCGTATGGTTCTTACAAGCTGATATACCCCACTTAGAGCAACTCTAGTAGACCCCACATTCAGCCGGCCTGCAAAATGTGTTTGTAGTTCGCGCAAAACAGATTTTGCGGGCGGCGCGGGCCGGCACAGATGCAGACTCCTAAACGGACCGTAAAAAAGTATATTCATGGAATATGCTTTTTTACGGGTCGGCTATGCGGGTTCTGCTCTTTACGCAGCTGCATCCCGCATATCATCAGCCCGCAAATATTAAATCCAACATAATTCAACAATCGAAAACAAACTGAATTATTCAAATCAAACATAATACAAATAACCATCCGCATTATAAATAATTATTCAAATCACCACTAGCAAGCCTAGCAAACAAATGAGACCGTTGCAACACATTGATATCATTGAGAGTGCCCGGCATACCAAAAAAGCAATGCCAAATCCATAAATCCTCGGATGCTACGGCCTTTAGCATAATTTTTGCATCACGAGACTTGTCACAATACATTCCTTGCCAAGCCTTGGGGCAATTTTTCCAATTCCAATGCATACAATCAATGCTACCTAGCATGCCAGGCCAACTTCTCCTCTCATTAGCTGCCATCAATTTTTTTGTGTCATCTTCATTGGGTGCCCGAAGATACTCAAGACCGAAGACACGGACGATCACTTTCGCAAATCTACGCACAGACTCAATTGTGCTATCTTCACCAATGCGAAGATACTCATCGGCATAGTCAGCCAGAACGCCATATGCAATCACCCGCATAGCTGCGGAGATTTTTTGATATGCACTAAATCCCTTTAAGCCCGCGACGTTCCTTCTTTGAGTAAAATACCGGCAATTTGCCTCGCAAGCTTGAACTTCTCGCACGGGGTCAACTCCATATACACGCACACCGGCGGGTCAATCTACTACACAGCTCGCAAAAATCACAAAAAAGGAACTAACCGGTGGCGGGTGATCCCAGGCGGCGACGAGGGGGTGCGCTCGACGGTGGTCGATCCCCGGCGGCGGCGGCGACGGGGGCGGATCTTCTCGCTGGATCCGGAGGAGCGGTGCAGCGGCTCGGCGCGGGAGGGTGTGGGGCGGCCCCGCGGCGCGATTCCGCCCGCAGATATGGCCGGAATCGCCGGCGGCGGGTGGGCGGAAGCAAGGGCGGGCGGCGGCGGAAGGAGGGGAAAAAGAGCGCGGGGCTGAAATGTCCCTCCCGCCAACTGCTTCTCTGTGACGCATGGCACCGCGGCCGCGAGGGGGAAACCCGCGTTTTCCCGGGTTGGGGTCGGGAATTTGCCGCGCCCCCCCCTCCCCCCAAAAATTTTTTTGTGGGCCGGGGCTGTCGTGGTTCTAAGTTTGACAGTAATGTAGGGGGGTAAGTATGGAGAGGCGAGATCTTAGCTATGGAGAAGTTGTAAGGACGCAAGGTTTACGAGTTCAGGCCCTTCTCGGAAGAAGTAAAAACCCTACGTCTCGGAGCCCGGAGGCGGTCGACTGGATTATGTGAGTATGAGTTACAGAGGTGCGAACCCTTGTCTTGGGGGAGGGGGTGGCTTATATAGAGTGCGTCAGGACCCCGACCAGCCCACGTTACGAAGGGTTCAATGTACATTAAGGCAGGGCGTTACTGGTAACGCTAGTAATAAAGTGCTATGATGACCATAAAAGCTACTTAATGACCGACCGTTAGCGTGTGGAGTGACTTTAGGTCTCCTGGCCGTCGAGTGGTTGGATCTTGGTCGAGTAATTGCTTCTTGGTCGAATGTCTTCGAGTATGTCGAGTGGAACACCTCCAAGTCGATTGAAAGGTGATTTATTCTAGGGGTGTCCTTGGGTAGGGCAGTTAGGACAGGTCCGTGACCCTACCCTAGGTACATAGCTTCATCATTAGCCCCCGAATGGATCGAGGTTTGAGTGGGGAAGGAGTTGAGGACTTCTCCGACTCGTTTTCTATGCCGTGAGCATATCTTGTTTCGGATCAACGGACCTGAGTGATGACAGCAACTCCCTTTTCAGTCGCCTTGATCCATTCTTAACTCTTCGCCGAGTGAGTTTCTTTACTTGTAAGGCTCCGAGTGACGGTGCGGAGGAGATCTTTGGTCTGACAAGTTATTTGCTGCCCGCAGATTAGCGGGATCCGAATTTTGGGAAGCGCGCGGGACGGGGGAGGCCGCAGTAATCGGACGAGATAGAGTGGAGCCGCCTCGATCCCCGCGCCACCTTTTTCACCACGTATCGCTCGTGCGGTCGTTATGGGATTTGACAGAGCCATTTGGGCCTACTTGTCAGCCACTCGGAAGCGGCCTCATATAAGGCGTTGGCCCGGAGTCCCCCGAACAGTGCGCCCCATTATCTCTTCTCCTCCTCACGCCTCTTCTCTGCGCTCGCTCTTGCTCCAGCGCCACCGCGCCACACGCGTCTCTTCGGTGACAATGGTGAAGGAGAAGACAGCGGCTCTGGAGCGGGCAAAGAAGGCGACGGCGAGGTCAAAGGGGAAGGCGACGAGCCGGGGCGGATCTTCCTCGCGGACTGGCCTGCCGAAGGGTTGGATCCAGGGCGACTGGATCCACTCGAGGATCTCCCAAGAAGACCTCAACGACCTGGCCGAGGGAGGGCTCATCCCCTACGACTCGGCGCGGCTTCCGGGGAAGGAATCCGAGCCGCAACCCCGGGAGGGTGAGCGCGTTCTTCTTGCTACCCATGTCGACCGTGGGTTTTCCTTGCCTCCTCATCCTTTCTTCCGAGGGTTTCTGAACTTCTTTGGGGCTCAACTCCACCATTTTACCCCCAACTCAATCGTCTATCTTGCCGCGTTCATTTCCTTGTGTGAGAACTTCTTGGGTTGTCGACCTCACTGGGGTCTTTTCAAGCATATTTTCACTTGTCGCTCCCTGATAGTGAAAAAGGCTAATCCGAGTGACGAGAGGACCCAAGTGATCCAGATGTGTGGGGGTCTTGGCATCCAGACGAGGGGAAAAAGCTCCTTTTCGGCCATGATTCTTCCCGATTCAGTTCGCGGATGGCAATCGACCTGGTTCTACTGCAAAGACCAGTCGACGCTAGGGCAATCGACTGGCCTCCCTCCCTTTACCATGGACCGAGTGGAAAAACCCTCCCCTTTGAAGGTGCTCCCGGAGGAGAAGGCGCACGTGAAGGTGTTGGTCAACCGAGTGGTCCAGCTCATTCGTGACGGGGTCACTGGTATGGATCTCTTGGAGGTCTTCCTTCAGCGGCGCATCCAGCCTCTCCAAGCCCGAGACCACCCGATGTGGATGTATTCGGGTCTAGAAGACTCCACTCGGATCCACCCGGAGGAGGTCGATGACGACACGCTGGAGAAGTGGCTATCGAGCATTACCGGGAACAAGGACAATCCCAGAGGAGCCAGGAGAGTTCCCCCATTCGACCAGTCGCGTGCACCAGAGCCAGGAGAGTTTTTGCTTGTAATCTGAATTCACTCGCGCAGCTGTTTGTATTGCGTCGACTGACTTTGTTCTCCCTGCTTTCTTTCAGGCCATTATTGAAATGTATTCGATGCCCAACGGGGAGCAAGAGCAAGCTCTGGAAGGCGAGGCGAGTGGTGGCGAAAGTGGCGAGTGGACTTCCGATGGTGAAGGGGATGGTGGAAGTGACGACTCAAGTGATGGGGAAGAAGTCGAGTCGCCTCCTCGCATAGAGAGATGATCCAAGCTTGACCAAGAACGGCCGAGTGCCCGCGACAAGGCAACTGCACAGGCTGGTCAGTCTTCGAAGCGTCCTCGGGTCTCTTCACCAACCCCGACTGAGAAGGCGCCAAAGCACCCCAAAGTTGCAGAGCCGAAGACTCGGAAGGCGCTGCCAAAGATCAAGATCGATATCCCTGTTGCCTCCGCGTGAGTGTCTCTCCTTGTATTCACTCGACGCTCCGCGCTGTTTGTTTTTCTTGTTTTAACTGGACGAACTTTGGAATTGTTAGCGTTGCCACTTCCGGGACCTCAGCTTACAGGGATGATGATGAGGTGATGGAGGATGCGGTCACTTCTAATCCGGGTATGATTTCTGCCATACTATCTTTCTTTGGTCGATTCAGCTGCATCGTGCATCATTGGGTGACGTGATTTTGGCAATTTGAACATTGTACAGCTCCCAACATTATTGACCTCCCTGATGATGATGAAGAGCCCGAGAGGTCTTTGACGAGGAAGAGTAGGCGAGCTCCTGTAAGTGAGGCGCTACAGTCGACGCCGAGGGCGGAACCAGTCGTTCAGGACACTGGTGACGTCAATCGGGGTTCTATTACCTTCACGGAGCCCCTGTCGAGTGCCTTGCCTTCTTCTTCGACTGCTCAGGCCCCTGTCGACCTGCCTTCACTTTTTGCAACCCATCATGTCCCGGAGGACGAGGTGAATGCTGCTAGGGAAGCCATACGCCAGGCGGGCATTATGATGGAGAAGATGAAGACGGTGCGGGACGCCAGCCAAGCCGCCTATGATGCCAGCTCGGCTCTCCAGAGCAATGTTCAGGTTAGTTGGTAGCCGCTTGTTCTGTTAGGATATGCTATCTGAAGATTCTTTCCGAAAATCTTTTCATCTGTACACCCACTGGGTGTGTCGATTGAATTTTTTGGACTAGTGGGGGCACGCTGAGTGCACCCACTGGGTGTAGTCCCCGAGGCTACGGCGGACTGCTGGCAGTCGACCGTAGTCTTTGTATTTTGTCGAGTAAAACCGAACTGGTAGTTTGTTTCTTCCACTCGATCCGGTCGAGTGGGATCAGAACCGGTGGGGGCACGCAAAGTGCACCCACTGGGTGTAGTCCCCGAGACCGCGGTTGACTGCTAGCAGTCGACTGTGGTCTGAGTTCTACTTTATCTCTCTTTTTTTTGAACTCGACTCCGGCGGGCCGGTCGAGTGGAATCAGAACCGGTGGGGGCACGCAAAGTGCACCCACTGGGTGTAGTCCCCGAGACTATGGTGGACTGCGGGTAGTCGACTATAGTCTTAGTATTTGTCGTTTTTGCTATGGAATAATTTCTCCCCTTTGATTTCAGAAATCTTGTGATCTTGGAGCTCGCTTCACTGATTTGGAGAGGCAGCAGATTCAACTGAAACTTGACTTGGAGCTGGCCAGGACAGAACTGCTGACGGTCAGAGACGGCGCCGCTGGTAAGACAAGTTTGTCGACTGGTCAGTTTTCAGCTCGAGCATCCTTCTGCTATTTCTGAATCAATCATCATTTCTTTGTAGAAAAACTAAGGGAAGCTTTGGTGAAAAAAGATCAGGATTTGGCTGCTGCCCAGAAGGAGGCTGACAACAGGACCGCTCTGGCCGGACAGAAGCTGGCTTCAGTCGGCCAGTTGGAAGAAGAGAATACCAGGCTGAAGACTGCTCTGAATGAAGCCAACAAGGAGTGCGCACGCTGGAAGAAGGAAAACCTCAACCTGAGCGAAAAGATGGAAGGCATCGCTCGCAGGAGGGACGATCTGGAGAGCTACCTGAGGAGCCTTGCCAAGAAGTTGTATATCAAGCTTGAAGGTGCACATTTAGTTCCGACTGATTTTTTTGTGTCGACTCAGTGTATGAAGATTGACTTATCCTTGGATCGTGAATGCAGAGTTTTGCCAGAACTTTGAAGAAGAGACTGGGAGGATCGAACTAGGTTTGGATCCAATCAACTCTCCAGTGAAAGATGAAACTGCCATGAATCTGCTCCGACTGGAATCTCGCATTGACGGTGCCGTGGACTACTTGGCTCGACTGAAGGTCGCCATGTCATAGATTGACCCGGCACTCTGGCCAGAGGCTACGCTCCAAAACGATCTTGAGTCTCTGATGGCTCGACTTAACGGAATCCTGACCGAGTGTAGGAGTGGAAGAAGTCTTCTGCTCGTTGTGGCGCTGATGTGGCTCTGTCCTTGGTTCGTGTCCACTTCAAGGAGGTGCGACAAGACAAGCTGGTCGCAATCAAGGTCGCAAACACCCAGAAGCAGGACTTCCGAACTTTTATGGAGACCTTCATAGCAGCCGCCACTCGGATTGCCAATGGCGTCGACCTGGACGAGTTCGTTGAGCCTGCCAGCCCTCCTCCCGCGGAGTGAACAAACTCTTGTGTCCTACCTTAAATTTGCCTCGGAATGCCGAGTGGTTTTTGTAACCATTAAACTTTTTCGGGCCGCATGCCCGAGTACCTCGATCCGTGATCCAGAACTTTTAGAATTTTATCTGAACTTGGTTTACCGTTGAATATCTTTATGAATCTCCTGCTGAGTGAACCCAATTTTTATTCGAGACAACTTTCTGTATTCGCAACGCAGCTCCGAAGGAGGGGGAAGCAGTCGACCCATGTCTTGTATTTGTGGCGAAGCTCCCCAGGGGCGGGCGGCGGTCGACCCACACCCTGTTACTGCAGAGTGGGACAGAGCGCACATTGTATTTGTGGCGAAGCTCTCCAGGAGAAGGTGGCAGTCGACCCGTACTTCGTTACTGTAGAGC
The DNA here is from genome assembly GCF_003073215.2 of Triticum urartu. Classification (NCBI taxonomy): domain Eukaryota; kingdom Viridiplantae; phylum Streptophyta; class Magnoliopsida; order Poales; family Poaceae; genus Triticum; species Triticum urartu. The sequence continues at coordinate 10,009,807 of NC_053025.1, forward strand.
GGGATGAATCGCGCATTGTATTTGTGGCGAAGCTCTCCAGGAGAAGGTGGCAGTCGACCTGCCCCTCGTCGTCCTTGAGGATTGAGATGTGTTTGGGAGAACTTAGGCGAGTACTGGACTGCAGCTAAGCCCCCGAGTGAGAGGATCGCTCTCCACTCGGTAGGATTTTTTCAAACTTAGGCGAGTACCTGACTGTAGCTAAGTCCTCAAGTGAGAGAACTTAGGCGAGTACTGGACCGCAGCTAAGCCCCCGAGTGGGAGGACTGCTCTTCACTCGGTAGGATTTTTTCAAACTTAGGCGAGTGCTTGACTGCAGCTAAGTCCTCAAGTGAGAGAATTTAGGTGAGTACTGGACTGCGGCTAAGCCCCCGAGTGGGAGGACTGCTCTCCACTCGGTAGGATTTTTTCAAACCTAGGCGAGTGCCTGACTGCAGCTAAGTCCTCAAGTGAGAGAACTTAGGCGAGTACTGGACTGCAGCTAAGCCCCCGAGTGGGAGGACTGCTCTCCACTCAGTAGGATTTTTTCAAACTTAGACGAGTGCCTGACTGCAGCTAAGTCCTCAAGTGAGGGAACTTAGGCGAGTACTGAACTGCAGCTAAGCCCCCAAGTGGGAGGATTGCTCTCCACTCGGTAGGATTTTTTCAAACTTAGGTGAGTGCTTGACTGCAGCTAAGTCCTCAAGTGAGAGAATTTAGGCGAGTACTGGACTGCAGCTAAGCCCCCGAGTGGGAGGACTGCTCTCCACTCGGTAGGATTTTTTCAAACTTAGGCGAGTGCCTGACTGCAGCTAAGTCCTCAAGTGAGAGAACTTAGGCGAGTACTGGACTGCAGCTAAGCCCCCGAGTGGGAGGACTGCTCTCCACTCGGTAGGATTTTTTCAAACTTAGGCGAAACGGATTCGCAGCTAAGCCCCCGAGTGGGAGGATTTCTCTCCACTCGGTAGGATTTTTCAAACTTAGGCGAAACGGATTCGCAGCTAAGCCCCTGAGTGGGAGGCTGGCTCGCCACTCGGTAGGAAACTGTTTTTACAAACTTAGGCGAAGCAGATTCGCAGCTAAGCCACCCACTGGGGGATTTCTTACGCAAACAAAAACAATAATAATCACTGGGAAAATTATAACGCTCTTGTCTTTGATAAATAAACTACAGGAGTTTTTCTTATTACATCTCATCCGAGTGAGAATTCAAGTATAAAAGGGGCGGAGTAGCTCCGCATTCCAGGCTCGTGGCTCATCAATCTGGCGATCGACATTGTAGAGGTGGTATGCTCCATTGTGGAGGACTCTGGTGACTACGAAGGGGCCTTCCCAAGTAGGAGCAAGCTTGTGTGGTTTCCGCTGATCCACTCGAAGGACTGAGTCTCCTTCTTGGAAGGCTCGGCTCTTCACGTTTCTGGCATGGAATCGACGCAAGTCTTGCTGATAGATGGTCGATCGGATCAGGGCCATTTCTCTTTCTTCTTCTAGGAGGTCGACTGCGTCCTGCCGGGCTTGTTCTGCTTCATCTTCTGAGTAGAGCTCAACTCTGGGAGCGTTGTGAAGCAGGTCACTCGGTAAGACTGCCTCGGCTCCGTAGACCAGAAAGAATGGGGTTCTTCCGGTCGATCGATTCGGGGTTGTCCTCAATCCCCAAAGGATTGATGGGAGCTCGTCGACCCATGCACCTGCTGCGTGCTTGAGATCGCGCATCAATCGGGGTTTCAGTCCTTTGAGAATTAGGCCATTTGCCCTTTCTGCTTGTCCATTCGACTGGGGGTGAGCGACCGAAGCATAGTCGACCCGAGTGCCCTGAGAGGCGCAAAAAGCCCTGAACTTGTCGGAATCGAAGTTTGACCCATTGTCCGTGATGATACTGTGCGGAACTCCATATCTGAATATCAACTCTCTGATGAAACGGATAGCGGTGCAAGCATCGAGATTCTTGATAGGCTTGGCTTCAATCCATTTGGTGAACTTGTCGACTGCTACCAGCACATGAGTGAAGCCGCTCCTGCCTGTTCTCAGTGGCCCAACCATGTCCAGCACCCAAACAGCGAAGGGCCAGACGAGTGGAATGGTTTTCAGGGCTGACGCGGGCTTGTGGGGCATATTGGAGTAATACTGACACCCTTCACATTTGTCGACTATCTCTTTAGCCATCTCATTGGCCCTTGGCCAGTAGAACCCCGCTCGGTATGCTTTAGCCACAATGATCCGAGAGGACGCATGATGACCATAGGTCCCCGAGTGGATATCGTTAAGGATCATCTGACCTTCTTCTGGTGTGATACACTTCTGGCCGACCCCAGTCGCGCTTTCCCTATATAATTGTCCCTTTATGACTGTAAAGGCCTTGGATCGACGGACGATCTGTCGAGCCTCTTCCTCGTCTTCTGGGAGTTCTTTCCTTAGGATGTACGCGATGTACGGTTCTATCCATACGGGAGTGATAACCAGCACTTCCATTATCAGATCGACCACAGCTGGAACTTCAACTTCAGTCGAATCCATGGCGCTTTTTGGCTGTGGGGCCTCTTCCGTGAAGGAATCCTCCTGGACTGATGGTGTGTGGATGTGTTCCAAAAACACATTGCTGGGAATGGCTTCTCTTTTGGAACCTATTTTTGCCAAATCGTCAGCTGCTTGATTTTTCAGTCGGGGTATGTGATGAAGCTCTAACCCCTCGAATTTCTTCTCCAGCTTTCTCACTGCATTGCAATAACCAGTCATGGCTGGACTTCTGACATCCCACTCCTTCATCACCTGATTAACCACCAAATCTGAGTCGCCATAGACCATGAGGCGACGGACGCCGAGTGAGATGGCCATGCACAACCCATATAAAAGTGCTTCATATTCTGCCTCTTTATTGGAGGAATCAAAATGGATTTGAAGAACATATCTGAGTTTATCTCCTTTGGGGGAGACCAACACCACTCCGACACCGGAACCACTCAGCATCTTGGAGTCGTCGAAAAACATAGTCCAATGCTCCGAGTGAATCTGAGTCGGCAGCTGCTGTTCAATCCACTCGGCGACGAAATCTGCGATTGCTTGGGACTTGATAGCTTTCTTTGCCTCAAACTTGATATCAAGGGGAAGGAGTTCAATCGCCCATTTTGCCACTCGACCAGTTGCATCCCTGTTATGCAGGATCTCTGATAATGGAGTGTCGCTGACGATTGTAATGGAATGATCAGAGAAGTAGTGAGCAACTTTCTTGGTGGTCATATAAATCCCATATACAAGCTTCTGATAGTGAGGATATCTTTGCTTCGATGGGGTCAAGACTTCAGAAATATAATATACTGGGCGCTGAACTTTGAAGGTTTTCCCTTCTTCTTCCCGCTCGACCGTAAGTACCGTACTGACGACTTGTCCTGTGGCTGCAATGTAAAGCAGCAAAGGCTCTTTGCTGATTGGGGCAGCAAGCATCGGCTGGGTGGAGAGCAGAGCTTTGAGCTCTGCAAACGCTGCATCAGCTTCGGGAGTCCACTCGAGCTTCTCGGACTTCTTCATCAATCTGTAAAGAGGTAATGCCTTTTCACCGAGACGAGATATGAATCGACTTAGGGCGGCCAAACAACCAGTAAGCTTCTGGACGTCGTGCACTCGCACAGGGCTTTTCATTCGGAGTATAGTGCCAACTTTTTCTGGATTGGCGTCGATTCCCCGTTCGGAAACGAGAAAGCCGAGTAACTTTCCGCTAGGGACTCCGAATGTACACTTTGATGGATTAAGCTTGATATCATACCTCCTGAGGTTGGCAAAGGTTTCAGCAAGGTCAGTCAGCAGGTCGGAACCCGTCCGTGACTTGACCACAATATCATCCATGTATGCTTCCACGTTCCGACTAATTTGAGTGAGTAAACACTTCTGAATCATCCTCATGAATGTGGCTCCGACATTCTTGAGGCCGAACGGCATGGTAACATAACAGAAGCACCCGAATGGAGTGATGAAAGTTGTCTTGATCTCGTCAGGTCCATACAAACGGATCTGAGGGTACCCGGAATAGGCGTCTAAGAAAGACAGTCGCTCACATCCCGCAGTCGAGTCGACTATCTGGTCGATGCGGGGGAGAGGAAAATGATCTTTCGGGCAGGCCCGATTGATATGTTTAAAGTCAATGCACATGCGAAGTGACTTGTCCTTCTTGGGGACCATGACAACGTTGGCGAGCCACTCGGAGTGGTAGATTTCTTGGATGAACTCCGCTGCTAAGAGCCGAGCCACCTCTTCGCCAATAGCTTTTCTCTTTTGGACGGCGGACCGTCGAAGATGTTCCTTGACAGGTTTTACTTTTGAGTCGACTCTCAGGCGATGCTCAGCCAGCTCCCTGGGAACACCTGGCATGTCAGAAGGCTTCCAGGCGAAGATGTCCCAGTTCTCATGGAGGAACTGGATGAGCACTTCTTCCTATTTGGAGTCGAGTGTTGTCGAGATATGAGTCGGGGCGGCGCTGGGGTCAGTCGGGTGGATGTGAGCTATCTTCGTGTCGCCAGTCAACTGGAAAGCTGACTCTGTAGCGGGCTTCTTGGCTCGCAACAGATCACTCGGGTCTGCAGTCTTCTGGTATTCCTGCAACTCCACCACTGCCATCTGTGCGTCGGCGATCTTCGAACCCTTCTGAAAACATTCTTCCGCTTTCTTCCGATTGCCCGTAATGGTGATCACACCTTTGGGGCCAGGCATCTTCAATTTGAGATACACGTAACATGGTCGGGCCATGAAGCGTGCATAAGCCGGCCTGCCCAAAATAGCGTGATAGGCACTCTGGAAGTCTACAACTTCAAATGTCAATTTTTCTTTGCGGTAATTCTAGGAATCACCGAAAACCACATCAAGAGCAATCTGGCCGAGTGATTCAGCCTTCTTCCCAGGAATGACTCCATGGAAGCTCATGTTGCTGGCACTGAGTCTGGACATCGGAATGCCCATCCCCTTCAACGTCTCAGCGTATAATATGTTCAAACCACTGCCACCATCCATCAAGACTTTGGTCAGTCGAGTGCCTTCCACAACTGGGTCGACCACCAAAGCTTGCCTCCCAGGGGTGGCGATGTGCGTTGGGTGGTCGGACTGGTCGAATGTTATGGCAGTCTGAGACCATTTCAGGTAACTAGGTGTCGCCGGAGCGACCATATTCACCTCTCGGTTAATAACTTTCAGTCGACTTTTGCTCTCAACATCAGCAAAAATCATCAGGGTGGAATTGACTTGAGGATATCCGTCATCACTGTCCTCTTTGTCCTCGACCTTGTCTGACTCCTTTTCCTTTCCCTTGGGCTGCTTGCCCTGGAACTGCTGGATCAAGAGTCGACACTGCCGAGTGGTATGTTTCGGGTAAATAAAATTACCCTCTTCATCTTTCTTCGTGTGGACGAGACACGGTAAGTCCAACACATCATTTCCCTCCTGGTCTTTAACCTTTTTGGGGTTCCAAGGCCCTTTAGGTTTCCATTTAGACTTTCCTTGGGCCAAAGCCAAGGCTTCCCCGGGAGCCGCTGGCTCGGCTTTCCGCTTCTGTTTCCGACTAGAATTGCCTCAGGTTTCTTGAGCAACTGACTTGAGCTTGCCACTCCTGAGTCGATCCTCATCTTCGACGTTAGCGTACTTGGTGGCAATCTCCATCATCCGATTCAGGGACATATCTCGGGTTCGACCGAATTTCAAATTCAGTTCTCTATATTTGACGCCTTCCTTGAAGGCACAAACTGCTTGGTGGTCAGGCACATTCTCCACCGAGTGATGTAACGTGATCCATCTCTGGATGTAATCCCTCAAAGTTTCATTCGGCTTTTGCACACAAGACCGCAGTTCCGTCAGTCCTGCTGGTCGCTTGCATGTGCCTTCAAATGTGGTGACAAACACTCGGGAGAGATCTTCCCAAGTGTAAATGCTGCTAGGCGCTAGCTGGTTTAGCCACGCTCTGGCCGAGCCCTCCAACATGAGAGGTAGGTGCTTCATGGCCACTTCATCATTGTCGCCGCCAATCTGGACGGCCACTCGGTAGTCCTCAAGCCAAGTATCGGGCTTGGACTCGCCAGTGAATTTACTGACTCCAGTCGCCAACCTGAAATTGGGAGGAATCACAGCAGCCCTGATGGCTCTACTAAAGCACTCTGGCCCCAAAACATATACTCTGCTACTGGCAGGCGCATCTCTGTCGTGGCCTTCTCGGTGAGCCCTGTTCCTGTCGACCAGACCTTGGACGAGGATGGATCTCGCGTCAAAGCCTGGCCCTCTGGGGTCGACTGGAATCCTTCGCCCACCACTATGAGGGCGCCTGTCATCCTGCTGGGGAGGCACATACGACCCGCTCCTCGGGGGAGTCGGGGGCACTCGACGTCAACCGTCACGATCGACTCGGTGATCATACTGCTCATGGTTCCCATACTGGTCACGCCGGTCTCCACGTCCCTCACGCCTCGGGGGCGATCTCGGACTGTGAGCCGACTGGACTGTGCCCGCAGCAACGGACCTGCTGTGAATTCTGTTCCGCGACTGAGAAACAGCGGAATTCTGATCTCCTGCTGCCCGGAGTAACGCTCTGATCTGCAGCAAGCCTCTGCCAGCCTCCGACTGGGAAGGCTGAATCGACTCCGCTATACGGGCCGCAGCTGCTAAATTCTGAATTGGAGTCTGATATACCTGCGGGGGCGGGAAGAGCTGATGTCGACTGGATTCGGGAACCCGTTGTCGTGCACGCTCGTCGAGTGCTCGCTGGAGGTTCTCCAGTCGAGTGCGCTCGGCCAAGTTTTCCAGGCGTGCATCCTCCAAGGCGCGAGCCTCGGGGCTCTCTCCAACAATAGGAGTGTGCAGCGCATCCATGTTCCGGCGGCGAAGTTCTTCTCTCTGCAGCGACGTGAGAGGCTCGGGAAGATACTCCTGATGGGGACGCGACGGGTCGCCTCCTCCTGCGCCTTCGTCGGTGCGGGTAAAACCAGGGGGACTGGGCGGTCCGTCGACCATCAGAACCTCTGCCGCCAGATCGCTGTTGTCGCACTTGGATGCAGTCTCTTCGGAGCCAGTCGAACAGGCCGTAGAGGGATTCGTCGGGCTCGATCGCCGCGACTTGAGGGGTGGCCGACTGATGGGCCACCGCGTGTCTCACCCACCGCTGAAGTCTCGACCGACCGGAGCGCTTGCGCCGGCAGGAAACGGGGAGGGAGGACAACACAGGAGCTGACCGGTAGGGGGTCGACGGTTGCCGCAGGAGAACGCCGCGGACGCACGCGCTAAAGTGCGTTGCCCCGCGGACAGGGAGTGCGTCCACGTCGAGCGGAGCCTCCTGAAGCCAGACGGAGTCATCGGCGATGAACGTGAGCGCGCCGAGACGAATCTCGCGGCCCTCCACCAAAACTCCGTCGAAAACCATGATGATTCGGGTCGGAAAAGATCGCAACTCCTCCAACAAAACGCTAAAACACCGGCCCCAAGGTGGGCGCCAACTGTCGTGGTTCTAAGTCTGACAGTAATGTAGGGGGGTAAGTATGGAGAGGCGAGATCTTAGCTATAGAGAAGTTGTAAGGACGCAAGGTTTACGAGTTCAGGCCCTTCTCGGAAAAAGTAAAAACCTTACGTCTCGGAGCCTGGAGGCGGTCGACTGGATTATGTGAGTATGAGTTACAGAGATGCGAACCCTTGTCTCGAGGGAGGGGGTGGCTTATATAGAGTGCGCCAGGACCCCGGCCAGCCCACGTTACGAAGGGTTCAATGTACATTTAGGCAGGGCGTTACTGGTAACGCTAGTAATAAAGTGCTATGATGACCATAAAAGCTACTTAATGACCGACCGTTAGCGTGCGGAGTGACTTTAGGTCTCCTGGCCGTCGAGTGGTTGGATCTTGGTCGAGTAATTGCTTCTTGGTCGAATGTCTTCGAGTCTGTCAAGTGGAACACCTCCAAGTCGATTGAAAGGTGATTTATTTTAGGGGTGTCCTTGGGTAGGGCAGTTAGGACAGGTCTATGACCCTACCCTAGGTACATAGCTTCATCAGGGGCGGGATGCGGGGTCTGGTCAAGCAGGTTTTTTGGCCCGTACCCGCATTTTGGTGGCTATTTTGCGGGCCGGGGGCGGATGCGGGGTCTGCTAGAGTTGCTCTTACATGTTGTCTTATTTTTCTAAAAATAGGTAAATACTTTATTCATTAAAAGTAAAAATCTGATTTCGCGATCCATTTTATTAAACATACATACTTCTCTCTCTTCCTCCCTCTCTTATTTATTCTTTGAGACGTCACCAAATATCATACACTAATTACGAATAATCTTTTCGTCGAGTGTCACAAATACATGAAAAAAGACAAAAAAAGACTCGGCAAGGGCTTTGCCGAGTGTTACACTCGACTTCTAGCACACAACTTACATCAACTCCAATAAATCCCTTATTTGTATAAAAAAACTACCATTTAGGAGAAGTTTGGGAAGAAAAACGTCTCCAGCAGATCTCATAAACCCGGAATAAATTTAGAGGATCCTGTGAACTTGGCCTTAATTTCTCCCTGGTTTAGGGGAAGATGTACTTCCTCCAAATTTTTGGCGTCACTTCTATCTTGAAGTTTCATGATCGTCTCTTCGTCTTCTGCCCTTGCGCACCTCCTCTCCTCCTCCTGATCGATCACCATCGCCGCTGCTACCGCATCAACCATGGACGCCGATGCATCCTCCCTTCCTCCGCCATCGGCGCACATGGCCCCGCTTCCAAGAACCACTACAGCCTCCGCTAGCCGGCACCGCCCGTCGGGTCAAGAGGAGCCGCAAGGCTGTGACCACCGCCGATATAGGTCTTCCTTGCCGAAGAAGCCTCGTACTTCAAGGAAGCCGAATGGAAATGTTGTCTAGGCCCACTCTTCCTTCTTGCCGCCTTTGTCGCCACCGCAAACATTTATGGCGGCATACACCAACATGCCATCACTCTACACAAAGGAGGATGATGACTTTGACTTGTCGAACATCAACGATGACTGCAATAGGTAAATATATTATGCATGTGATTTTTATACAATCATTGTACATGCGATTTTTTTATAGTGATTATTTGTTCCAAATTACGATATTCTTGGCAACAATCATATATGTAGTTGATGAACGATGCGGTAGGCATAGATGACATATCTTTCTCCACTTCGGCTAAGGATGACGAAGAATTGGGTTCCATACTAAAGAAGAGACAAAGCAACTTCAAGAATGACGAGGACAAAGCGTTGATCCTCGCATGGGAAAGTGTCAGTCTTGTTCCAATTGCAGGCACTGATCAAAGCACGAGAACCTACTGGAAGCACATTTCACATCATTATCATCACAATGTCACTAGTTCAATCGCAAGATCATTTAAGTCACTCCAAGGTCGATGGAGCTTTATCTAGTCGTTGGGCAGGTTGTGTAATGTTGATCTTGTGAAACCAAGTGGAATGACAGAGGACATGCTGGTGAGTATTTGTTGTGCATATTTTCTTTGAATTGTTTTTTCCCAAAATTCTAATATGACAATGCTAACTTCTCAGCTGAGGTAGACAAACGACATGTACAAGCACATGCATCCCAAAAATAGGTCTTTCTTGTTGTACATTGTTGGGCATTAACCAAGAACAATCAAAAGTGAAAAAACATGGATAGTGAGCAGTTAAATCCCAAGAAGAAGTTCAAATCAAATTCACAAGAGAGCGGTGATGATGATGATGATGGTGGTGATGGTGATGATGATGCAAAAGAAGAGGCAAATACACCTAGTAGTCTTGTCATCCAGCAAGCAAAAGGCCACCTGGAAGGAGAGGAGAGAAAGATACACAAAAGAATGGGGGTGATGCATCTGTGCTCAAGAGTGTTATGAAGAATGGAGGTTATGGAAGAAAGATAAACAAAAGTAAGGTTGAGGAAGCAAAAATTTTTTGGAGAAGGGCATGAGGTGGGCAGAGCTGAAGGCAATGGAGGAGCGCAAAGTAGCAATCGAAGAAGAGAAACTGAGAGCCATTCAAGAGGAAGAGGAGACAAAAAAAGATGGAGTAAGAGTATGAGATCATGTTAATAAGACTTGGCCCCAGAAGCGATGTAATATTTTGCAGCTCATAAAGTCACAAATTTTAGCATCAAAGCTGGGTGGAGGTGCTAGTGGACAGGGTTTTGGAAGTAGCAACGGTGATGGAAGCATTTGTGATGATCTTCAAATTTATGCTTTTTTATGTCCTTCTTTTCATGAAGACATGTACCCATAGGTCTATGGTGAACTACTCACACATCATCGGTAGGGCGGCAAGGTTGATGTAGAAGTCCTCCGTGATCGATCCCCCCTCCGTTAGAGTATCGGGAAATGCCATCAGATGGGATTGCGGAAGAACAGAGACATGTGGCAGAAAAAATTGTTTCGGGTGGCTCTATGGGGTACCCAATATTTGAGAATTTATAGAAGTAAAATTAGGTCAGACGGTGCTACGTGGGGCCCACAAGGCATCAGGGCGCGTCCTGTTGCCTTGCCGTCTCCTCATTTGCTGTTTGGTCTCCTCCCGAAGCTTCTAGGGTCTCATTTGTCCAGAAAAAATCGTCAAAAAGTTTCATAGCATTTGGACCCCGTTTGATACCGATTTTCCGGAGAGAAAAAAACAGACAAAAAATAGCAACTGACACTAAGCACTGGGTTAATAGGTTAGTTCCCAAAAAGGACATAAAATTGCATATTAAATCATATAAAGTATCCAAGATTGATATATAATAGCATGCAACAATCAAAAGCTATAAATACGTTGGAGACATATAAACTATGAAACAATGTCCGCAGTAATTGTCTAGCCCATCATTGAAACGTCGTCTAGAACTCTACATGACCAATATAACCAGGCTTACGGGTGCATCAATCTAGTATAGTAACAATGGTAAAAATGATTATAGGATGCGTGAAGGTTCATCCTAGGCTACTTGTTTACCTAAGCTGAAATTCCATGACCTTGCTGATTTTTCCCCATGGTTGTCCTTCCACTGCATGTGCCACCTCAGACCCTATACCCTCATATGGATGTCGTGGTAGAAATTCCTCAATGGTCCTGCTTTGAGCCCTTCTATCTTGGCCAAGGAATCCTAGAACACTGTGGTCGCAATGGTGAGGGAAGAGGGTCTAAGTTTTTATCGTTGCTATTATTGCAAGAATTACTCCTCCTGATGTGCCTTCCTAGGTTTATTTCGCTAGTTCGGCGACAAAGGAATGGTGAAGCTTCAAGGTGCGGGAGGGAACGTACGTAAAAAAATCAGCCTGAAAGAAAACAACAGAAGGAGGGGGGTGTATGCAAGCGGAGGGGGTGGAAAAAATCGGTGACCGCGGGATGTGGGTCGAGGGAACGAAACGAACGAAATGATTATGCCTTGCCCTTTAATAGTATAGATGATGCACCTCCCTACCGCGTTGGCTTGTTGCGTCGAGTCGGTGATAGAGGCCGGGTCGGTGATAGAGGCATGGTGAAGCTCCGCAACACTTGGTGACCCGGAGGGGGGGGGGCAGGGAGGCGAACCATAGCATGTTGTGTGGAGGATGACGGACACAGACAACAGTTGAAGGAATTTTTTGGGTGGAGGCTGACAGAGACAGATGGTGGCTGAAGGAATGGTGCGGCGACACCCTAACCCTAGCTTCCACTGTTGACCACACCATGGATATGCATGAGAAAACGAGGGAGCTGGGAAAAGCGCTTCAAGGTGCGGGAAAGCACATACATAAGAAAAATCGGCCCGAGAGGAAAAAACGGAAGGATGGGAGGATGTATACAAGCGGTGGGCATGGCAAAATGATGGGAGGATGTATACAAGCGGTGGGCATGGCAAAATGATGGGAGGATGTATACAAGCGGTGGGCATGGCAAAATCCAGTGACGGCAGGACATGCGTCGAGGGGACAAAACGAACAAAACAAAATGACTACACATTGCCCTTTAATAGTATAGATACTATATACATATATTGATTATTATTTTAACGATTATATTAAAGGGTCCAGAATTTTAGTTTCACCCTGCCTCCTGAAATCTCACAGCCTTACGCGTATTATAAAAAAACACTAGGCAAAACCTGACGAGTGTAATAATAATAATAAAAAAATATTTGCCGAGTTTGTTTTTCGATTTAGTGTTTTGTTCGGGACACTCGGCAAAGGGCTTGTTCGTGGAGTGCAAAATGAAATGCACTCGGAACTTGGGAAACACTTTTCCCTGTAATTGTATTGTTTTGTCATGTATTAACAAGACCCAGATACATTCCTCGTTAAAGATCCTTCATGCGCAAAAGAGCCAAATACACCATGGCTACTCGATTTCTCGTGCTTACCAGATTTTTTAGTGCCATGGCTGTGTGCGACAAAACGAGGGAGCTCGGGAAAGGCGGGAAGGCACCTACATAACAAAAAATGGCTAGCCATGGTGTATTTGGCTATTGTATTAACGGTACAGAAGAAATGGAAGTAACAGGACTTGCAGGTCAGACTTGGACGTGGAGTTTCTACACCCAGGAGCAAATTTGCTCCTGGTGTGAACAGTAAATCAAAAAGAAAATTCAAAAAATTCCGATTTTTTTGACATACTTTCACAAATGTATGTTATGCATGTAAAATTTCATCACAAAATCACATTGGTGGAAGTGGTGGTAAAAAAATAAAATCAATGCTCTGAAAATGTTACTTATTTCATTTTGGAGCTCAGAATTTGTTTTTTTGGCACGGCTTCCACCAATGTGATTCCATGATGAAATTTTACTTGCACAAACAATTGTGAAAATATGTCACATAAAAAAAATCAATTTTTTTATTTTACTGTTCACACAGGAGCATTTGCTTCTGAGTAGCTACCTTCCTCGTTCAGATCTACCAAATTAAATGATCACGGGTTGGGGCCTCCTTGCTGCTCAATGCTGGAGTCCTGTTATACTGATTAGGGGGCAGAGATCATTAAGCATTGAATCACCTTAATTTCTTCGACGCAGGCGGGTGCTCCCACCTCCGGGTACGGACACCCAGAATTTCACGAGACGTTGTTGCAGCATGTGTACGGACACACGGGGTCTGAAGAAAAAAACTCCAAAGTTCTTACTTTTGAGAGCTTCAAAAAATTATCTACTCTCGTACGGTCAGCCAAACATAAATGGTACTACCAATTAACGTTTGCACATCAAGGTTTAAAGCGCGAAAAACCCAAAAATCTTACGGTCTGACAGATGGTGCTGATGTACGGTCTGACAAACATAAATGGTGCTAACTTTTGCACATCAAGATTTATAGCGCGAAAAGTCCAAAAAAATCTTGCTATTTAAGAGCTTCAAAAAAGTATCTACTCCGGCACGGTCTGCAAAACATAAATGGTGCTAACGTTAGCATATCAAGGTTTATAGCACGAAAATTCCGAAAATCTTACTATTATTTGAGAGCTTCAAAAAACTATATATTCCCGTACTGTCTGCCAAACATAAATGGTGCTAACGTTTGAACATCAAGGTTTATAGCGCGAAAAATCCAAAAAAAACATACTATTTGTGAGCTCGTACTAATAACAAATACTGTTTGTGAGCTTCAAAAAATTATCTACTCCCATACGGTCTGACAAACACAAATCGTGCTAACTTGTGCACATCAAGATTATTGCTCAAAAAATCCAAAAATAATACTATTTGAGAGCTTCTATAAATCATCTACTCCCGTACGGTCTGCCAAACATAAATGGTGTTAACGTTTGCACATCTACAGTTGCACAACAAATTTGAAAACAGAAAATTGAACCACACAGGCAAGATACAGGCGCTCGTGGTAATTTCGTGCCGATGTAGTCGTTCTCATTTAAAAAGCTCCAAACAACATATTTCAACAACTGCGCAGTAAGCTTTTCACAATAACGACTATCAAAACAAGGCCGGCGCTCCCATTCTTACTAACGTGCTAGACTTGCGTGGAATCATGTCGAGCCAGTGAACAAACATATTAGCAACACTAAAAAAGAATATAAAAGTCTGACACGACTTGGATAATTGATCATGTAGCGTGCACAAAATTACAGTGGAAGAAAGGGTATTTTACTGTCTCACCATCGTGACAGAAACAACATTTCTGTTTTACTTCCAGTCCAATTGCGGTGGGCGAGGTTGTTCTATCTGAGGATCACCCATACCATATGATTTATTTTATCTTCAGCGTTACCTCTTATTCCCAAAATCTTTTGTTATTGTCCATTGAAGACTTCAAAGTGGGTGAGTGGCCGGTAAATAGAGTCAACCGAGAATCCTCTGCTCCGGGTTTGATTCCAACGAAAATCATCTTGTCTTTGCTTCCGTTGGACATATGCCAACCGCCCTAAAATGGCATGCCATGAGGCAAGGTGGGGCACGACTAAATCTCATCTAAAATAAATATCGGGCGAGGTCATACTCATGACATGTGCAATTGTATCACTTCTCACATGATATATGTGGTAGAAGGCTTGGTATATTTCTCAGGGGTGTTGCATTAACCAACCATTTGTCCTCCCAAAATCTGCCGGAGACCGCAAATGCAGCTTTCACCGATGGGGCTATTCTCTACAATATGGAAATATCGCTTGTTATTGACCCCTTCAACAATTAATTTATCTTTGGACCGTTAGTATCATTTAACTTCCTCTTTGTGAAGGAGTCATGCCAACTGCTGCGTTCGACTGACTTTTAAGTAGGGAAATTTTACGGTGCATTATAATACACCAGGGCACGTGTATTATATGGGCGATCTAACGGATGAGAATATCTGGTCCTTTTATAGCCCAAGGATATTTTCGACCTAAATTTTTTTGTACTTTTAATCGGCCCAATTAGGTCCAGGGGTATTCTCGTCCTAAATTTTTCAATTAAATTAATTGCATTAATAAAGCACTTCATTATAGAGGTCCAATCATTGTGCGTACTCTTTTGAATTTCGGTTCGAGCGGTTCGTCCTCTCTCCTCCTCTCAAGCCCTAACCTCGGGCGCCCTCGATCGCCGCCGTTCGCCTCCGGCGCCCTCGATCGCCGCCGATCGCACCCGCCGTGTCTACCCCTCCTGCTCCTACTCCCCCCTCCCCCCCCCATCGGAAGTCACCCCACGAGCCGCTAATCACTCCTTCCCCGAGCGGCCGCCACCTTCCCCGACCTGAGAGGCAACATCATCCTCATCGACGTGCATCAACTTTTTCACGCCGGATCTTCGCTGTAAGTGCCTAGCCATCTCAAATCTTTTCTGGTCCCTTCTGCATATAGCACCAATAGGGGTCAAATTTGATTCGGGTTTAGGATATGTCATGTGAGGTTTAGGGTTTATCGTTTCAGAAAGTTGTGACAAGATTTCGATCGGATTTGGTTAGGGTTTAGGATATGTCATGTGAGGATTAGGGTTTATGTTTTCAGAAAGTTGTGACGAGATTACGATTGAAAGGGAGTGTAAGTCGGATGTAGCTAGGACGTATTGAAGGACTTAGTTAGGGTTGTGTGGCATGAGAAAGTTGTCAGCAGATTTGGATTCAAAGAAAGTTATTTTTGATTTAGTTAGGAGATACTTTTGAATTGAGTTTCGAGATATTTTGGATTTAGTTAGGAGATAATTATTTTGTATGGAGTTTGGACTTATTTTGGATTTAGTTAGGAGATAATTTGGATTTAGTTAGGTGATACTTTTGGATTTTGTTAGGAGATAATTTTGATTTAGTTAGGACATAATTTTGAATGGAGTTTGGAGATAATTGATCTATCAGGGTGGATCTATCAAGGCATTTGAAGGACTCGTCGACTTTGGATTTAGTTAGGAGATCATCAGTTAGAGCTAGTACAATCAATTACAAATTTCTGGATTTAGTCAGGGCATATTTACTTACAGCTTTTCAAGGACTGAGTTAGGTACATGAATCCGATATGAAAAATTAAATCAATTATTTAAGCAGAGTAGTGCATAATTTCGCTAACGTATGCTATCCATCCGTAAAATTGACTATCTGTTTTCGCTGGCAGCATAACGGCATGGATGATAAAGGCAACGATGGCAAAAACTTGGGTGATACAGGCAAGGATGACAAGGACATGGGTCATAGAGGCAACGAAGGCAAAGGCATGGATGATAAGGACAATGATTTCGTAGCCATGGACCCCAAAGGAATGGATGGTATGCTCATGGATGATAAGGATAATGAGGATGCATGCAAGGATGGCATAGACATGGATGATGTACACATGCAAGGTAAAGGAATTGATAATAAAGGCATGGCTGGTTCAGACCTGAATGAGTGTATGGAATACTTAGAGATTGTGAAGAAGACTTTCAGTACTGAGAAAGAAGCCTACATGTTCTACGTAGGCTATGCGAGAAAAAAAGGGTTTGGTGTTAGAAAGGATGATCTGAAGTACAGGGGTCCGGGTCCAAAACAAAATGCATACAGAAGGACATACAAGTGCTGCAAACAAGGATGGCGGGCCCTTAAGCACTTTAACAGAGCTGAAAGAAAAAGAACACCGAGGGGTCTTTCTCGGTGTGTGAGGGAGTCCTGGATTAGGGGGTCTCCGGACAGCCGGACTATCTCCATTGGCCGGACTGTTAGACTATGAAGATACAAGATTGAAGACTTCGTCTCGTGTCCGGATGGGACTCTACTTGGTGTGGAAGGCAAGCTAGGCAATACGAATATGGATATCTCCTCCTTTATAACCGACCTTGTGTAACCCTAACCCTCTCCGGTGTCTATATAAACCGAAGGGTTTTAGTCCGTAGGACATACAATCACAACAACAATCATACCATAGGCTAGCTTCTAGGGTTTAGCCTCTCTGATCTCGTGGTAGATCTACTCTTGTACTACCCATATCATCAATATTAATCAAGCAGGACGTAGGGTTTTACCTCCATCAAGAGGGCCTGAACCTGGGTAAAACATCGTGTCCTCTGCCTCCTGTTACCATCCGGCCTAGACGCACAGTTCGGGACCCCCTACCCGAGATCCGCCGGTTTTGACACCGACATTGGTGCTTTCATTGAGAGTTCCTCTGTGTCGTCGCTGTTAGGCTTGATGGCTCCTACTATCATTGATAGCGATGCGGTCCAGGGTGAGACTTTTCTCCCCGGACAGATCTTCGTATTCGGCGGCTTTGCACTGCGGGCTAATTCGCTTGGCCTTCTGGAGCAGATTGAAAGCTACGCCCCTAGCCGTCGGGTCAGATTTGGAAGTTTGAACTACACGGCCGACATCCGCAGAGACTTGATCTTCGACGGATTCGAGCCACAGCCGGGCACGCCGCACTGTCACGATGGGTATGACCTAGCTCTGCCGCCGAACAGTACCCCAGAGGCCGCGCCCGCATCAGCTCCGACCCTTAGCTCGGAGCCAACTGTGCCAATCGAGGACGGGTGGTTAGACACCGCCTCAGGGGCTGCAGTCTCAACGGCGGTCGAGCCGAACACCAGCATAACCCTCTGCGCAGCCCGTGACTCCAAGGTGCCGGACTCTTTTTCGGACTCCGAACCATGCGCACCCCTGCCAATCGAATCCGATTGGGCGCCGATCATGGAATTCACCGCCGCGGATATCTTTCAGCACTCGCCCTTCAGCGACATTCTGAATTCACTAAGGTCTCTCTTTGTCAGGAGAGCCCTGGCCGGACTATGGCCAACAGGATTGGGATGCGGACGACGAAGAAATTCAACGCCCACCCACCACCCACTTTGTAGCCACTTTAGATGATTTAACCGACATGCTCGACTTCGACTCCGAAGACATCGACAATATGGACGACGATGTAGGAGACGAACATGAACCAGCGCCTATAGGGCACTGGAAAGCCACCTCGTCATATGACATATACATGGTGTATACACCCAACGAAGGCAATGGCGACGAGATAGCGGAGGATGACCCCTCCAAGAAGCAACCCAAGCGCCGACGTCAGCGGCGCCGCTCTAAGTCCCGCCAAAGCAAAAGTGGTGATACCGGCACAGGAGATAATAACACTCCGGATAGTGCCGAAGACAACAACAATCCCCTCTAGCAAGATTTAGAGCAGGAGGATGAAGGAGCCAGCTCTCCTGAGAGAGCGGCAGGCGGAGAGGAGGAGGATGAAAATTACATCCCCCCTCCGAAGACGAGGCAAGCCTCAGGGATGATGAATTCGCCGTCCCAGAGGATCCCGTCGAACAAGAGCGCTTCAAGCGCCGGCTTATGGCCACGGCAAATAGCCTGAAGAAAAAGCAGCAGCAGCTTCAAACTGATCAAAATCCGCTAGCTGACAGATGGACTGAATTCCTCGCGGCCGAGGAATATAAACTCGAGCGCCCCTCCAAGAACTACCCAAAGTGCAGGTTACTACCCCGACTGGATGAAGAAGCATATGATACGGCTGATCGGCCACCTCGTGGTCGCGATAGAGAGTCATTCCAGCCAAAAGCTCAGCCTCCACCCCGACGCCATTCAAATAAAAAGGCATGGGGAGATACACCAGACCTGCGAGACATATTGGAGGACAAAGCAAAGCATGCAAGATCGATCTACGGATCACGACGGTGCACCACTCTGCGAGACGATAAATGTCACGCCGGATACAGTAAAAGCAAATCCGGCCGGGCCGAACACAGCGGGCAAGACCCATTCGAGCTGCGTCGCGATATAGCCCAATACAGAGGCGCCGCACACCCCTTATGCTTCACAGACGAAGTAATGGAACATTAATTCCCAGAAGGTTTCAAACCTGTAAATATTGAATCATACGACGACACAACAGATCCCGCAGTATGGATTGAGGATTTCCTCCTCCACATCCACATGGCCCGCGGTGATGACTTACACGCTATCAAATACCTCCCACTAAAGCTCAAAGGACCAACGCGGCATTGGCTTAACAGCTTGCCAGTGGACTCCATTAGCTGTTGGGAAGATCTAGAAGCCGCATTCCTCGACAACTTTCAGGGCACTTATGTGCGACCACCAGACGCCGAAGACTTGAGCCACATAATTCAGCAGCCAGAAGAGTCGGCTAGGCAATTCTGGACTCGGTTCCTTACAAAAAAAATCAAATCGTCAACTGTCCGGATGTGGAGGCCTTAGCGGCTTTCAAACACAACATCCGAGACGAGTGGCTAGCCCGGCACCTTGGTCAGGAAAAGCCGAAATCTATGGCAGCTCTCATGACACTCATGACCCGCTTTTATGCGGGAGAAGACAGCTGGCTGGCTCGCAGTAATAACATATCAAAGAACCATGGTACCTCATATACCAAGGACGGCAATAGCAGGTCACGTCGCAACAAACATAAGCGCCGCATTAACAGCAAAAATACTGAGGATATGGCAGTCAATGCCGGATTCAAAGGCTCTAAACCCGGTCAGCGGGAAATCCATTCAAACAAAGTACGCCGGGTCCGTCCAGCTTGGACCGTATACTCGATCGCTCGTGTCAAATACACAGCACCCCAGACAAGCCAGCCAATCACACCAACAGGGATTGTTGGGTGTTCAAGCAGGCCGGCAAGTTAATTGCCGAAAACAAGGACAAGGGGCCGCATAGCAATGACGAGGAGGAGCCCCGACAGCCGCACACCGGAGGGCAGAAGAGGTTTCCCCCGCAAGTGGGGACGGTGAACATGATATACGTGACCCACATCCCCAAGAGGGAGCGGAAGCGTGCGCTCAGGGACGTATATGCGTTGGAGCCAGTCGCCCCAAAGTTCAACCCTTGGTCCTCCTGCCCGATCACCTTCGATCGCAGGGACCACCCCACTAGTATCCGTCATGGCGGATTCGCCGCACTAGTCCTAGACCCAATCATTGACGGATTTCACCTCACTCGAGTCCTTATGGATGGTGGCAGCAGCCTGAACCTACTTTATCAGGACACAGTGCGCAAAATGGGTATAGACCCCTCAAGGATCAAACCCACAAAAACGGGCGTCATTCCAGGTGTGGAGGCCCATTGCACAGGCTCAGTTACACTGGAAGTGGTCTTCGGATCCCCGGATAATTTCCGAAGCGAAGAGTTAATCTTTGATATAGTCCCGTTCCGCAGTGGTTATCACGCGCTGCTCGGGCGAACCGCATTCACTAGATTCAATGCGGTTCCACATTATGCATACCTCAAGCTCAAGATGCCAGGACCTCGCGGAGTTATTACAGTCAATGGAAACATAGAGCGCTCTCTCTGAACAGAGGAGCACACCGCGGCCCTCGCAGCAGAAGTGCAAAGCAGCCTCTCAAGGCAATCAACCAGTTCGACACTTCAAAGCCCGGACACCTTCAAGCGCGCTCAGGGCAATCGGCAAATAGACTGCCTGGCGCGATCTGAGCTCGCGTAGCAATACGGCGGCCACCCCAATCCCATCCCAACGGCGAAATTCGTGCCGCGCGTACATAATTACGCATTAAAAATATCATGGGCACAGGTGGGGAGGGGCACAACTGCGGCACGCCCCAAAACGCGGCCTAAACCGCACTAGGGGCTTCCCGTTTGGTTATTTCTCTTTTTTCTTTCAGGACCTTAATCTCTGGAAATACGGTCCGGTAGCACTATTGCCAAACACATGATGCAGCAACCAAGAAGGCAGATAGCTACGTCATACCACGGAATTCCCAGGTTGATTACAGTAACGAGTGAAATATTCAATTTAATATCATTCCTCAGCTTGCCCTTGGAAGGGACATAGTCCTACTCTTTGCTTATCGCACTATCTGTATCACTCTGCTTTAACGCAATTTTTTAATAAACAATGCATGACATTACGACTATTATCGCATTCTTGTTATATATATATATATGTGTGTGTGTGTGTGTGTGTGTGTGTGTTCATTAATGATGCCTTGCAACCGTACACTCTGGTACGGCCAATACACCAGGGGCTTACGTACCCCACAATATGGTGTGAAAAGTCCGAACACTTTCACAAGTGCGGCACCCCGAACTTATAGCATTATATGCATCAGCTCCGAATCATGTCTTTGGTCAAATGTTGGGTTTGCCCGGCTCCTATGTTTTGGTACCTTAAGTTCCGCTCTATTGGCTAAGGTAGCGCTAGGAGAACTACTGCGATTGTGCCCCGGTTCTACCAGGCTTAGCACCTCAGTAGAGAAAGCTAAAACTGACTGTCATGATAAGGCGAGAGACTGGTCGCTGTTCGGCGAGGTTTTTCGAGTCCCTAAAGACTTATGCCGCTTAGGGCGAGGGGCCGGCCCTGTCCGGCTTACAGGCGTGTATCGCGCCCCGAATTCGGCCTTCTGAATACCAGGGGCTTCACCGAAACTTAAAATTATAGAATTCTATGGCTAAGTGAGAGTGATAAAGCATTATTAGTCCGGTTGCCTTGTTCGTTGTGCTGAGCACCTCCCTCGAAGGACCCAAATATGGGAACAAGAGTGCTCAGGTTTATCCCGAACACCCCAGCACTCATGGCATGGGGGAAGAAGCCGAGGACTAGCTATCTCTCAGATTGGATAAACGGCCAAACAGAAGGTAATATTTTAAATTCACACAAGCGTTGCATAGCGCATATGAAACAAGTTTTCATCACACATGATCACACGAGCAAGTGTCATTCAAATATTACATCTTTTGAACACTCATCCACGATGAGACGGGCACCCGGCAGAACACCCTCGTAGTACATCTCGGGGTGGCGGTGCTCCTTGCCCTCCGGCGGCCCCTCCTTGATCAGCTTCATGGCGTCTAGCTTGACCCACTGCAATTTCACACGGGCGAAAGCCCGGCGTGCACCTTTAATGCTGACAGATCACTTGACGACCTCCAGCCGCGGGCAGGCATCCACAAGCCGCCTCACTAGGCCGAAGAAGCTGTTCGGAAGGGCGTCGCCAGGCCACAGCCGGATAATAAAGCTCTTCATGGCCCGATCGGCTGCCTTATGTAGCTCGACCATCTGCTTCAGCTGGTTGCTCATTGGCACCGGGTGTTCGGCCTCAGCATACTGAGACCAGAACAACTTCTCCATTGAGCTTTCGTCCTCGTGCTGGTAATATTGTGCGGCATCGGACACACTGTGGGGCAGATCTGCGAATGCTCCTGGAGAGCTCCGGATTCGGGTAAGTAATCGGTAATTTACTTTTACATGCTTGCTTTGCATATAGAAGGCCTTACCCGCAGCTATCTTCTTCATCGTGTCGATCTCTTGGAGGGCCTTTTTGGCTTCGGCCTTGGCACTTTTTACACTCCCGGGTCTTTGAGTCAAGCTCCAACGCCTCGTGCTTCGCCACGAGAGCCTGGAGCTCTTGCTGCACCTCGCCCACCCGAGCCTAGTGCATCTCTCGCTCGGTGTGCTCCTTGGCCGCTTTATCTTCGGCCTTGGTTAGCGCTTGCTTCAGGGTCGCCACCTCGGTCGTGGCCCCTGGCAAACATACAATGATCCTGTCATTTTGCAATCACGTCTTTTTTATATATACATATCTATAGACGGGGTATTACTTACCCTTGTTCTCCTCGAGCTGCCTCTTGGCAAGGCCGAGCTCTTTCCTGGACACCTCGAGGTCTTGCTTCAGTATGGGGACCTCCGCAGTCAGTGCGGCAGACGCCAGCAGCGAAGCCTGCATATGCATATTGACACACTTATATTAGACTCCTGCGATATTATTTGATCCTCTGTTCGGCTTTTCTTTGTGAACACTGAACAAAGCATCAAGGGCTACTGTCTATGCGGTAATATTTCTACTACATTTTAAAACACTTACCTCGAAGCCTGTTAGAAGGCTGGCACAGGCTTCAGTCAATCCGCTCTTGGCGGACTGAGCCTGCTGGATCACCGCACTCATGATAGTGTGGTGCTCCTCGTCGATGGAAGCGCTTCCATCAGACTGCCTCTGGATGGACAGAGGTCACCGGCATAGGCGTCTTGCCCCTCTTAGAAGGAGGCTGCCTGCCCGAGCCTGGAACCGCTGGAGGTTCCGGCACGGTGTTTGGCTGAGGGGCCCCGTCCCCTCGGATCCCAGAGTCCGGAAGGTCGTCTTGAGGCGCCTCCGGGACTGTCTCCCCTCGATCCGGTGCCCCTTGAGACAACACCTCGGCGTCGTCGACAGGATGAGGGGAGGTGGCGGTCGGGACTGGATCGCTATCCATGTCCGACAAGCCCAAGGAGCCGTCCGACG
This sequence comes from Triticum urartu, assembly GCF_003073215.2. NCBI lineage: Eukaryota > Viridiplantae > Streptophyta > Magnoliopsida > Poales > Poaceae > Triticum > Triticum urartu. The sequence continues at coordinate 10,032,871 of NC_053025.1, forward strand.
ATACATCGATACTGGCTCGGGGCGTCCTGCATAATTGTGTTCGACGTTAGGGAAAGCAGTGCGACAAAGGAATCCTATGGGTTACTCTGGTATCCGAATACTTACGATCTCCCCGGGGGCTTGGCACTGGGCAACCACTCGTCTTTGCCTTCATCGGCGGCGGTGGAGCTGTCCGGAAGGAGAGTCCTTCCCTTCTTGGACCCTTCGGCCCCCCCAGTTGGGGCGGCCTTCCTTTTCCTGTTTCCCCCAGTCGGTGGGGGAGCATCTTCTTCTTCTTCTTCCTCGTCTTCGGGGGAAGAGTGCGCCGCAGAGTCATCGGACGGTGAGTCCGACGACGCCTGGCGTCGGGAACTCTTTCGGGTTCCCTTGGCCTTCTTGGTCTTCTCCGGCACCGTATAAGGGGCCGGAGTCAACATCTTCGCCAGAAGAGCGTCTGTGGGGCCTTCGGGCAAAGGAGCCGGACAGTCGATCTGTCCGGCCATCTTCTGCCAGTCCTGTCAAAGGTATGGGAGTTTAGATCCCGCATAGAGTCAATCTATAAAAAAACAAGTATCCTGTGAAAGGTAAAGTAGCTTACCGCACTGGCTTGGCGCTTCGTGCTGAATCCGCGATCCTCAGTAATAGGAGGGGGGACCTCGGCGCTTTTGAACAGCACCCTCCAGGCATCTTCATGAGTCGTGTCGAAGAGCCTGTTCAGAGTTCGGTGCTGCGCCGAGTCGAACTCCCACAAGTTGAACTCCCGTTGTTGGCACGGGAGGATCCGGCGGATGAGCATAACTTGGACTATGTTGACAAGCTTGAGCTTCTTGTTCACCATGTTTTGAATACATGTTTGGAGTCCGGTCAGCTCTTCCGAACTACCCCAGGACAGGCCCTTCTCTTTCTAGGAGGTGAGCCGCGTGGGGATGCCAGATCGGAACTCGGGGGCCGCTGCCCATACAGGGTCGCGTGGCTCGGTGATGTAGAACCACCCCGATTGCCACCCCTTTATGGTTTCCACAAAGGAGCCCTTGAGCCATGTTACGTTGGGCATCTTGCCCACCATGGTGCCTCCGCACTCCGCCTGGCGGCCGCCCACCACCTTCGGCTTGACATTGAAGGTCTTCATCCATAAGCCGAAGTGGGGATTAATGCGGAGGAAGGCCTCGCACACGATGATAAACGTCGAGATGTTGAGGATGAAGTTCGGGGCCAGATCGTGGAAATCCAGGCCGTAATAGAACATGAGCCCCTGGACGAATGGATGGAGAGGGAATCACAGTCCGTGGAGGAAATGGGTGAGGAATACTACCCTCTCATGGGGCCTGGGGGTGGGGATGAGCTGCCCCTCATCTGGGAGCCGGTGCACGATGTCATCGGGCAGGTATCTGGCTCTCCTCAGTTTCTTGATGTCTCCCTCCGTGACGGAGGAGACCATCCACCCGCCTCCCGCTCCGGACATGGTTGGAGAAGGTTGAGGTGGGAAGTGTGAACTTGGGCGCTAGAGCTCGAGTGTGCGAAAACGGATGAGCAAAGGAGGAAGAAGGCGTGGATAGAAAGGTGAATCCTTATCCCTTTATATGGGCGGACGAAGCTAAGCGTCCCCACTTTCCTGGTAAAACTCGCTTATCCCCCAAGCGTCGTAATTGATGGCGCGGTTGGGTTACCCACGCCCATATTGATGAGAATCCCGTAATAAGGGGACACGATCTCTGCTTTGATAAGACGTGTCGAAAAACTGCCTCGCGTTATGTGCGGGGCTGGTTAAAGGAAATGGTTCGAATAATCACCGGGCCATGACATAACGTCGTGCTGCCAAAACAAGCCAGCAAATTAGATCTGCGAAAATATTATTCTCTCTACAGTGGAATGTGGAACTTATTTTGCAAGGTCGGACACTATCCTCGTATTCAAATTCTTCTGTGATGTATCCGGAGAAGGAACCCGCCTTGCAATGCCGAAGACAATACTACGCGCCGGACTCATCGTCATTGAAGCCTGGTTCAGGTGCTACTGAGGGAGTCCTGGATTAGGGGGTCTCTGGACAGTCGGACTATCTCCATTCGCCGGACTGTTAGACTATGAAGATACAAGATTGAAGACTTCGTCTCGTGTCCGTATGGGACTCTACTTGGCAAGGAAGGAAAGCTAGGCAATACGAATATGAATATCTCCTCCTTTGTAACCGACCTTGTGTAACCCTGACCCTCTCCGATGTCTATATAAACCGAAGGGTTTTAGTCCGTAGGACATACAATCACAACATACAATCATACCATAGGCTAGCTTCTAGGGTTTAGCCTCTTTGATCTCGTGGTATATCTACTCTTGTACTACCCATATCATCAATATTAATCAAGCAGGACGTAGGGTTTTACCTCCATCAAGAGGGCCCGAACCTGGGTAAAACTGTTGGGGAACGTAGCAGAATTTTAAAATTTTCTACCCATCACCAAGATCAATCTATGGAGTCATCTAGCAACGAGGGAGAGGGGAGTGCATCTACATACCCTTGTAGATCGCTAAGCGGAAGCGTTCAAGTGAACGGGGTTGATGGAGTCGTACTCGTCATGATCCAAATCACCGATGATCCTAGTGCCGAACGGACGGCACCTCCGCGTTCAACACACGTACAGCCCGGGGACGTCTCCTCCTTCTTGATCCAGCAAGGGGACAGGAGAAGTTGAGGGAAAACTCCGACAGCACAACGGCATGGTGGTGATGGAGCTCATGGTTCTCCGGCAGGGCTTCGCCAAGCACTACGGAGGAGGACGAGGTGTTGGAGGAGGGAGAGGGCTGCGTCAGGGGAAGGGTGCGGCTGACCTCTCTCTCCCTCACTGTATATAGGGGGAAGGGAGGAGGGGGAGGCGCCCTAGGGTTCCCTAGGGGAGGGGCGGCGGCCACAGGGGAAACCCTAGATGGGTTTGGGCGCCCCCACCCCCTAGGAAACTTGCCCCCCAAGCCGGGAGGGGCGGCTGCCCTAGGGGTGGCGCCCCCACCTCTCCTGGTTACGTGAGATGGGGTGGGAGGGGCGCTCAGCCCCTTAGTGGGCTGATGTGCCCTATCCCCTTGGCCCATAAGGCCCCCTAACGCTTGCCGGGGCCTCCGAAACCCCTTTCGGACACACTGGTCATCACCTGGTACTCCCGGAACAATTCCGGACTCCAATACCCTTCGTCCAATATACCGATCTTCACCTCCGAACCATTCCGGAGCTCCTCGTCATGTCCGGGATCTCATCCGGGACTCCGAACAACCTTCGGTAACCACATACTATTTCCCATAACAACTCTAGCGTCACTGAACCTTAAGTGTGTAGACCCTACGGGTTCGGGAACCATGCAGACATGACCGAGACAACTCTCCGGCCAATAACCAACAGCGAGACCTGGATACCCATGTTGGCTCCCACATGTTCCACGATGATCTCATCGGATGAACCACGATGTCGAGGATTCAATCAATCCCGTATACAATTCCCTTTGTCCAGCGGTATTGTACTTGCCCGAGATTCGATCGTCGGTATCCAATACCTTGTTCAATCTCGTTACCGGCAAGTCTCTTTACTCGTTCTGTAACACATCATCCCGTGATCAACTCCTTGGTCAAATTGTGCACATTATGATGATGTCCTACCGAGTGGGCCCAGAGATACCTCTCCGTCACACGGAGTGACAAATCGCAGTCTCGATTCGTGCCAACCCAACAGACACTTTCGGAGATACCTGTAGTGAACCTTTATAGCCACCCAGTTACGTTGTGATGTTTGGCACACCCAAAGCACTCCTACGGTATCCGGGAGTTGCACAATCTCATGGTCTAAGGAAATGATACTTGACATTAGAAAAACTTTAGCATACGAACTACACGATCTTTGTGCTAGGCTTAGGATTGGGTCTTGTCCATCACATCATTCTCCTAATGATGTGATCCCATTATCAACGACATCCAATGTCCATGGTCAGGAAACCGTAACCATCTATTGATCAACGAGCTAGTCAACTAGAGGCTTACTAGGGACATGGTGTTGTCTATGTATCCACACATGTATCCGAGTTTCCTATCAATACAATTCTAGCATGGATAATAAACGATTATCATGAACAATGAAATATAATAATAATAACTTAATTTATTATTGCCTCTAGGGCATATTTCCAACAGTCTCCCACTTGCACTAGAGTCAATAATCTAGTTCACATCGCCATGTGATTAACACTCACAGGTCACATCACCATGTGACCAACATCCAAAGAGTTTACTATACTCAATAATCTAGTTCACATCGCTATGTGATAAACACTCGAAGTGTTCTGGGTTTGATCATGTTATGCTTGTGAGAGAGGTTGTAGTCAACGGGTCTTGCCATATTCAGATCCCTATGTATTTCGCAAAACTTTATATCGTAGATACTGCTACCATGTTCCACTTGGAGCTATTCCAAATTTTTGCTCCATTATACGTATCCGGTATCTCTACTCAGAGCTATCCGGACAGGTGTTAAGCTTGCATCGACATAACTCTTTACGTCGAACTCTTTATCACCTCCATAACCGAGAAACATTTCCTTATTCCTATAAGGATAATTTTGACCGCTATCTGGTGATCTACTCCTAGATCACCTTTGTACCCTCTTGCCAGACATGTGGCAAGCACACATCAGGTGCGGTACTTCAGCATGTCATACCGTATAGAGCCTATGAAAAGAGCATAGGGGACGACCTTCGTCCTTCTTCTTTCTTCTGTCGTGGTCAAGCTTTGAGTCTTACTCAACTTCACACCTTACAACTCAGGTAAGAACCCCTTCTTTGACTGATCTATTTTGAACTCCTTCAAAAACATGTCAAGGTGTGCGTTCTTTGAAAGTATCATCAGGCGTTTTGATCTATCTCTATAGATCTTGATGCCCAATATGTAAGCAGCTTTATCCAGGTCTTCCTTTGAAAAACACTCTTCAAACAACCGTTTATGCTTTCCAGAAATTCTACATCATTTCGAATCAACAATATGTCATCCACATATACTTATCAGAAATGTTGTAGTGCTCCCACTCACTTTCTTGTAAATACAAGTTTCTAGCAAACATTGTATAAACCTAAAAGCTTTGATCACTCCATCAAAACATATATTCCGATTCCGAGATGCTTGCTCTAGTCCATAGAAGGATTGCTGGAGCCAGCATACCTTTTAGCATCCATAGGATCGACAAAACTTTGATTGTATCACATACAACTCTTTCTTACAAAACTGGTAAGAAAACTTGTTTTGACATCCATCTATAAGATTTCATAATCGAAAAATACAGCTAATGCTAACACGATTCCGACAGACTTAAGCATCACTATGGGTGAGAAATTCTCATCGTAGTCAACTCCTTGAACTTGTGAAAAGACTCTTTCCCACAAGTCGAGCTTCATAGACGGTAACATTACCGCCCACGTTCGTCTTCTTCTTAAAGATCCATTTATCTTAATGGCTTGCCGATCATCGGGCAAGTCCACCAAAGTCCATACTTTGTTCTGATATATGGATCCTATCTCGGATTTCATGGCTTCTAACCATTTGTCGGAATATGGGCCCACCATCGCTTCTCCATAGCTCGTAGGTTCATTGTTGTCTAACAACCTGATATCTAAGACAGGATTACCGTACCACTCAGGAGTAGTACATATCCTTGTCGACTTATGAGGTTCGATAGCAACTTGATCGGAAGCTTCATGATCACTATCATTAACTTCCTATTCAACAGATGTAGGCGCCACAGAAAACATCTTTCTGTGTTGCATCACTCTCTGGTTGAAGTAAAGGTTCGACAACCTCATCAAGTTCTATCTTCCTCCCACTCAATTCTTTCGAGAGAAACTCCTTCTCGAGAAAGGACCCGTTCTTAGTGATAAACAATTTGCCCTCGGATCTGAGATAGAAGGTATACCCAACTGTCACCCTTGGGTATCCTATGAAGATGTGTTTGTCCGCTTTGGGTTCGAGATTCTCCGGCTGAAGCCTTAAGCATCGCAGCCCCAAACATTAAGAAACGACAACTTTGATTTCTTGCCAAACCAATGTTCATATGACGTCGTCTCAACGGACTTAGATGGTGTCCTATCTAAAGTGAATGCAGCTGCCTCTAATGCATAACCTCAAAATAATAGCGGTAGATCGGTAAGAGACATCATAGATCGCACCATATTTCATAAGGTCCGATTACGACGTCCGGACACACCATTACCCTTGGTGTTCCAGGTGGCTTCAACTGTGAAACAATTCCACAATGTCTTAAGTGATTGCCAAACTCATAACTCAGAAAATCCCCTTTTGATCAGATCGTAGGAACATGATCTTATTGTTATGATGATTCTTAACTTCACTCTGAAATCGCTTGAACTTTTCAAACGTTTCAGACTTGTGCTTCATTAAGTAGATATACCTATATCTACCCAAATCGTCAGTGAAGATGAGAAAATAGCGATATCCACCGCACGCTTCAATTCTCATTGGATCACACGCATCAGCATGCATGATTTCCAACAAGTCACTTGCCCGTTTCATTGTACCTGAAAACAGGGTCTTAGTCATCCTGCCCATGAGGCATGGCTCGCATGTGTCAAGTGATTCAAAATCAAGTGACTCCAAACATCCATCGACATGGAGTTTCTTCATGGATCTTACGCCAATATGACCTAAGCAGCAGTGCCACGAGAAAGTGGTACTATCATTATTAACTCTACATCTTTTGGCGTGAACATGTGTATTACCATGACCTAGATTCAATGAACCATTCACATAGGGTGCATGACCATGAAAGGTATCATTCATGCAAACAGAATAACCATTATTCTCTAACTTAAATGAATGACCGCATTGCAATGAACATGATCTAATCATATTCATGCTCAACGTAGACACCTGATAACATTTATCGAGGTTCAATACTAACCCCGAAGGCAGATGTAGCGTGCGATGGTGATCTCATCAACTTTGGAAACACTTCCAACACACATCGTCACCTCGCCCTTAGCCAGTCTCCGCTTAGTCCGTAGCTTTTGCTTCAAGTCACCAATAATAGCAACTGAACCAGTATCCAATACCTAGGTGCTACCAGGAGTACTAGTGAGGTACACATTAATAAGACGTATATACTTTGTTGAAGTTGCCAGCCTCCTTATCTACCATGCATTTGTTGGGTTTCATAGTAATTTCAAAAAATTTCCTACGCACACGCAAGATCATGTGATGCATAGCAACGAGAGGGGAGAGTGCTGTCTACGTACCCACGCAGATCGACTGCGGAAGCGATGACACAATGTAGAGGAAGTAGTCGTACGTCTTCACGATCCAACCGATCAATCACCGAAACTACGGCACCTCCGAGTTCGAGCACACGTTCAGCTCGATGACGATCCCCGGACTCCGATCCAGCAAAGTGTCGGGGAAGAGTTTCGTCAGCACGACGGCGTGGTGACGATCTTGATGTACTACAGCAGCAGGGCTTTGCCTAAACTCCGCTACAGTATTATCGAGGACTATGGTGGCTGGGGGCACCGCACACGGCTAAGGAATAGATCACGTGGATCAACTTGTGTTTCTTTGTCTTTGGTGCTAGCCCTGCCCCTCTATTTATATCTTGAGCCCTGGGGTCGAAACTTGGAGTAAAAGCCTCCACAAAGTCGGTTTCACCCGAAAGGCAAGAGTCCTTCTCGGACTCCAGGGCCAGACGCCAGGGTTCCCGGCGTCTGGACCCAGACGCCAGGGACCCTGGCGTCTGGCCCCTGGACTCCGCAAAACTTCCTTTTGCGCTTTCCAAAAACCTTGTGGGCTTTCCCCTTTGGCCCAAATAAAGTGTTCTCGTACCCAAACATTTCGGGAAACATCCGGAACCCCTTCCGGTGATTTCCGGAACCCTTCCGGTGACCAAACACTATTATCATATATATCAAACTTTATCTCCGGACCATTCCGGAGTTCCTCGTCATGTCCGTGATCTCATCTCGGACTCCGAACAACATTCGGTACATCAAAATGCATAAAACTCATAACAACTGTCATCGTAACTTTAAGCGTGCGGACCCTACGGGTTCGAGAACAATGTAGACATGACCGAGACACGTCTCCGGTCAATAACCAATAGCGGGACCTGGATGCCCATATTGGCTCCTACATATTCTACGAAGATCTTTATCGGTCAGACCGCATAACAACATACGTTGTTCCCTTTGTCATCGGTATGTTACTTGCCCGAGATTCGATCGTCGGTATCCAATACCTAGTTCAATCTCGTTACCGGCAAGTCTCTTTACTCGTTCCGTAATACATCATCTCACAACTAACTATTAGTTGTAATGCTTGCAAGGCTTATGTGATGTGCATCACCGAGAGGGCCCAGAGATACCTCTCCGACAATCGGAGTGACAAATCCTAATCTCGAAATACGCCAACCCAACATCTACCTTTGGAGACACCTGTAGAGCTCCTTTATAATCACCCAGTTACGTTGTGACGTTTGGTAGCACACAAAGTGTTCCTCCGGCAAACGGGAGTTGCATAATCTCATAGTCATAGGAACATGTATAAGTCATGAAGAAAGCAATAGCAACATACTAAACGATCGGGTGCTAAGCTAATGAAATGGGTCATGTCAATCAGATCATTCAACTAATGATGTGATCCTGTTAATCAAATAACAACTCTTTGTCCATGGTTAGGAAACATAACCATCTTTTGATTAACGAGCTAGTCAAGTAGAGGCATACTAGTGACACTCTGTTTGTCTATGTATTCACACATGTATTATGTTTCCGGTTAATACAATTCTAGCATGAATAATAAACATTTATCATGATAAAGGAAATAAATAATAACTTTATTATTGCCTCTAGGGCATATTTCCTTCAGTCTCCCACTTGCACTAGAGTCAATAATCTAGATCACATCATCATGTGATTAACATCGATAGTTCACATCATCATGTGATTAACACCCATAGTTCACATCGCCATGTGACCAACACCCAAAGGGTTTACTAGATTCGGTAATCTAGTTCACATCGCTATGTGATTAACACCCAAAGAGTACTAAGGTGTGATCATGTTTTGCTTGTGAGAGAATCTTAGTCAACGGTCTTTCACATTCAGATCCGTTATGTATTTTGCAATTTTCTATGTCTACAATGCTCTGCACGGAGCTACTCTAGCTAATTGCTCCCACTTTCAATATGTATCTAGATCGAGACTTAGAGTCATCCAGATCAGTGTCAAAACTTGCATCGACGTAACCCTTTACGCCGAACCTTTTTGTCACGTCCATAATCGAGAAACATATCCTTATTTCACTAAGGATAATTCTGACCGCTGTCCAGTGATCTACTCCTAGATCACTATTGTACTCCCTTGCCAAATCAGTGCAGGGTATACAATAGATCTGGTATACAGCATGACATACTTTATAGAACCTATGGCCAAGGCATAGGGAATGACTTTCATTCTCTTTCTATCTTCTGCCGTGGTCGGGCTTTGAGTCTTACTCAACTTCACACCTTGTAATACAGGCAAGAACTCTTTCTTTGACTGCTCATTTTGAACTACTTCAAAATCTTGTCAAGGTATGTACTCATTGAAAAAACTTATCAAGCGTCTTGATCTATCTCTATAGATCTTGAAGCTCAATATGTAAGCAGCTTCACCGAAGTCTTTCTTTGAAAAACTCCTTTCAAACACTCCTTTATGCTTTACAGAATAATTCTACATTATTTCCGATCAACAATATGTCATTCACATATACTTATCAGAAATGCTGTAGTGCTCCCACTCACTTTCTCGTAAATACAGGCTTCACCGCAAGTCTGTATAAAACTATATGCTTTGATCAACTCATCAAAGCGTATATTCCAACTCCGAGATGCTTGCACCAGTCCACAGATGGATCGCTGGAGTTTGCACATTTTGTTAGCACCTTTCGGATTGACAAAACCTTCTGGTTGCATCATATACAACTCTTCTTTAATAAATCCATTAAGGAATGCAGTTTTGTTTATCCATTTGCCAGATTTCATAAAATGCGGCAATTGCTAACATGATTCAGACAGACTTAAGCATAGATACGAGTGAGAAACTCTCATCGTAGTCAACACCTTGAACTTGTCGAAAACCTTTTTGCGACAATTCTAGCTTTGTAGATAGTAACACTACTATCAGCGTCCGTCTTCCTCTTGAAGATCCATTTATTTTCTATGGCTTGCCGATCATCGGGCAAGTCAACCAAAGTCCATACTTTGTTCTCATACATGGATCATATCTCAGATTTCATGGCCTCAAACCATTTCGCGGAATCTGGGCTCATCATCGCTTCCTCATAGTTCGCAAGTTCGTCATGGTCTAGTAACATGACTTCTAGAACAGGATTACCGTACCACTCTGGTGCGGATCTCCACTCTGGTTTACCTACGAGATTCGGTAGTAACTTGATCTGAAGTTACATGATCATCATCATTAGCTTCCTCACTAATTGGTGTAGTAGTCACAAACAGATTTCTGTGATGAACTACTTTCCAATAAGGGAGAAGGTACAATTACCTCTATCAAGTTCTACTTTCCTCCCACTCACTTCTTTCGAGAGAAACTCCTTCTCCAGAAAGTTTTCGAATTTAGCAACAAAAGTCTTGCCTTCGGATCTGTGATAGAAGGTGTATCCAATAGTTTCCTTTGGATATCCTATGAAGACACATTTCTCCGATTTGGGTTCGAGCTTATCAGGTTGAAGCTTTTTCACATAAGCATCGCAGCCCCAAACTTTCAGAAACGACAACTTTGGTTTCTTGCCAAACCATAGTTCATAAGGCGTCGTCTCAACGGATTTTGATGGTGCCCTATTTAACGTGAATGCAGCTGTCTCTAATGCATAACCCCAAAACGATAGTGGTAAGAGACATCATAGATTGCACCATATCCAATAAAGTACGGTATACGACGTTCGGACACACCATTATGCTGGTGTTCCAGGTGGCGTGAGTAGTGAAACTATTTCACATTGTTTTAACTGAAGGCCAAACTCGTAACTCAAATATTTTACTTCTGCGATCATATCGTAGAAACTTTTTTTTTGTTACGATGATTCCACTTCTCACTCTGAAATTCTTTGAACTTTTTCAAATGTTTCAGACTTATGTTTCATCAAGTAGATATACTCATATCTGCTCAAATCATCTGTGAAGATCAGAAAATAATGATACCTGTCGCGAGCCTCAATATTCATCGGACCACATACATCAGTATGTATGATTTCCAACAAATCTGTTGCTCGCTCCATTGTTCCGAAGAACAGAGTCTTAGTCATCTTGCCCATGAGGCATGGTTCGCAAGCATCAACTGATTCATAATCAACTGATTCCAAAAACCCATTAGCATGGAGTTTCTTCATGCGCTTTACACCAATATGACCTAAACGGCAATGCCACAAATAAGTTGCATTATCATTATTAACTTTGCATCTTTTGGTTTCAATATTATGATTATGTGTATCACTACCATTGAGATCCAACGAACTATTTTAATTGGGTGTGTAACCATATAAGGTTTTATTCATGTAAACAGAACAACAATTTATTCTCTTACTTAAATGAATAACCGTATTACAGTAAATATGATCAAATCATATTCATGCTCAACGCAAACACCAAACAACACTTATTTAGGTTCAACACTAATCCCGAAATTATAGGGAGTGTGCGATGATGATCATATCAATCTTGGAACCACTTCCAACACACATCGTCACTTCACCCTTAACTAGTCTCTGTTTATTCTGCAACCTCCGTTTCGAGTTACTAATCTTAGCAACTGAACCAGTATCAAATACTGAGGGGTTGCTATAAACACTAGTAAAGTACACATCAATAACATGTATATCAAATATACTTATGTTCACTTTGCCATCCTTCTTATCTGCCAATCACTTGGGGTAGTTCCGCTTCCAGTGACCAGTCCCTTTGCAGTAGAAACACTTAGTCTCAGGTCTTAGGACCAGACTTGGGCTTCTTCACTTGAGCAGCAACTTGCTTGCTGTTCTTCTTGAAGTTACCCTTCTTCCCTCTGCCCTTTTCTTGAAACTAGTGATCTTGTCAACCATCAACACTTGATGCTCTTTCTTGATTTCTACCTTCATCGATTTCATCATCATGAAAAAGCTCGGGATTCGTTTTCGTCATCCCTTGCATACTATAGTTCATCACGAAGTTCTACTAACTTGGTGATGGTGACTAGAGAATTCTGTCAATCACTATCTTATCTGGAAGATTAACTCCCACTTGATTCAAGCGATTGTAGTACCCAGACAATCTGAGCACATGCTCACTAGTTGAGCGATTCTCCTCCATCTTTTAGCTATAGAACTTGTTGGAGACTTCATATCTCTCAACTCGGGTATTTGCTTGAAATATTAACTTCAACTCCTGGAACATCTCATATGTCCATGATGTTCAAAACGTCTTTGAAGTCCCGATTCTAAGCATTAAGCATGGTGCACTAAACTATCAAGTAGTCATCATATTGAGCTAGCCAAACGTTCATAACGTCTGCATCTGCTCCTGCAATAGGTCTGTCACCTAGCGGTGCATCAAGGACATAATTCTTCTGTGCAGCAATGAGGATAAACCTCCAGATCACGGATCCAATCCGCATCATTGCTACTAACATCTTTCAAACAATTTTCTCTAGGAACATATCAAAATAACAATGAAAGCAACAACGCGAGCTATTGATCTACAACATAGATATGCAATACTACCAGGACTAAGTTCATGATAAATTTAAGTTCAATTAATCATATTACTTAAGAACCCCCACTTAGATAGACATCCCTCTAATCCTCTAAGTGTCACGTGATCCCCATGCACGCCCCCACCTCCCCCTCCCTCCACACCCCTCCACCCACTCCCCCCCACCCTTCCCTCCCTCACCTTCAATCCCTCACCACCCCCCGCTTCCCCCCCACAACCACACCCAGCCCCCCGGCCCCACTCCCCCCCTACCCCCACCCCCTCCACCACCAACCTCCCCCCACCCAACCCCAGTCCCAACCGACCCACCACCGACTTCCGCTCTACACACTCCACCCACCAAAATCTACCTACTCACCCCCCAATCAAACACCAACCAGACCCACACCCCACACCCACACCACAACCCATATCAATCACTCACACCACCACACACCCCCACAACCTCCCCCACAACCACACTCACACACAGCCCACCACGAAAAAACAACCAACACACAGAACATTAAACACCAAACACAAGAAAGTTAATCATATAGATGACCAATCCCATCATAAAAAGAACACAAACCAAACACAACAAAAAACAAACACCAAAACAAAACAACCAAAAAATAAACAAATTCACAAAAAAAACAAAAACAATAACCAAAATAAAACAATACCATCTAATCTTCAAAATGAAAATAAAATAAAAAACCGATCAATCACGATGAAATGGAGTAGTTTTCAATGGTGAACATGTTATGTTGATCATATCTACTATATGATTCACGCTCGACCTTTCGGTCTCAGTGTTCCGAGGCCATATCTGCATATGCTAGGCTCGTCAAGTTTAACCTGAGTATTCTGCGTGTGCAAAACTGGCTTGCACCCGTTGTAGATGGACGTAGAGCTTATCACACCCGATCATTCACGTGGTGTCTGGGCACGACGAACTTTGGCAACGGTGCATACTCAAGGAGAACACTTTTATCTTGAAATTTAGTGAGAGATCATCTTATAATGCTACCGTCAATCAAAGCAAGATAAGATGCATAAAAGATAAACATCACATGCAATCAATATAAGTGATATGATATGGCCATCATCATCTTGTGCTTGTGATCTCCATCTCCGAAGCACCGTCATGATCACCATCGTCACCGGCGCGACACCTTGATTTCCATCGTAGCATCGTTGTCGTCTCGCCAATCTTATGCTTCCACGACTATCGCTACCGCTTAGTGATAAAGTAAAGCATTACATGCGCGATTGCATTGCATACAATAAAGCGACAACCATATGGCTCCTGCCAGTTGCCGATAACTCGGTTACAAAACATGATCATCTCATACAATAAAATTTAGCATCATGTCTTGACCATATCACATCACAACATGCCCTGCAAAAACAAGTTAGACGTCCTCTACTTTGTTGTTGCAAGTTTTACGTGGCTGCTACGGGCTTAAGCAAGAACCAATCTCACCTACGCATCAAAACCACAACGATAGTTTGTCAATTTGACTCCGTTTTAACCTTCGCAAGGACCGGGCGTAGCCACACTTGGTTCAACTAAAGTTGGAGAGACTGATCGCCCGCAAGCCACCTATGTGCAAAGCACGTCGGGGAACCGGTCTCGCGTAAGCGTACGCGTAATGTTGGTCCGGGTCGTCTCGTCCAACAATGCCGCCGAACCAAAGTATGACATGCTGGTAGGCAGTATGACTTATATCGCCCACAACTCACTTGTGTTCTACTCGTGCATATAACATCAACATAAATAACCTAGGCTCGGATGCCACTGTTGGGTTTCGTAGTAATTTCAAAAATTCCTACGCACACGCAAGATCATGTGATGCATAGCAACGAGAGGGGAGAGTGTTGTCTACGTACCCAACGCAGACCGACTGCGGAAGCGAGACAACGTAGAGGAAGTAGTCGTACGTCTTCACGATCCAACCGATCAAGCACCGAAACTACGGCACCTCCGAGTTCGAGCACACGTTCAGCTCGATGACGATCCCCGGACTCCGATCCAGCAAAGTGTCGGGGAAGAGTTCCGTCAGCGACGGCGTGGTGACGATCTTGATGTACTACAGCAGCAGGGCTTCGCCTAAACTCCGCTACAGTATTATCGAGGAATTATGGTGGCTGGGGGACCGCACACGGCTAAGGAATAGATCACGTGGATCAACTTGTGTTTCTCTTTGGTGCTAGCCCTACCCCTCTATTTATATGTTGAGCCTTGGGGTCGAAACTTGGAGTAAAAGCCTCCACAAAGTCGGTTTCACCCGAAAGGCAAGAGTCCTTCTCGGACTCCAGGGCCAGACGCCAGGGTTCGCGTCTGGACCCAGACGCCAGGGACCCTGGCGTCTGGCCCCTGGACTCCGCAAAACTTCCTTTTGCGCTTTCCAAAAACCTTGTGGGCTTTCCCCTTTGGCCCAAATAAAGTGTTCTCGTACCCAAACATTTCGGGAAACATCCGGAACCCCTTCCGGTGAATTCGGAACCCTTCCGGTGACCAAACACTATTTATCCCATATATCAAACTTTATCTCCGACCATTCGAGTTCCTCGTCATGTCCGTGATCTCATCCGGACTCCGAACAACATTCGGTACCAAAATGCATAAACTCATAATAACTGTCATCGTAACCTTTAAGCGTGCGGACCCTACGGGTTCGAGAACAATGTAGACATGACCGAGACACGTCTCCGGTCAATAACCAATAGCGGGACCTGGATGCCCATATTGGCTCCTACATATCTACGAAGATCTTTATCGGTCAGACCGCATAACAACATACGTTGTTCCCTTTGTCATCGGTATGTTACTTGCCCGAGATTCGATCGTCGGTATCCAATACCTAGTTCAATCTCGTTACCGGCAAGTCTCTTTACTCGTTCCGTAATACATCATCTCCGCAACTAACTCATTAGTTGCAATGCTTGCAAGGCTTAGTGATGTGCATTACCGAGAGGGCCCAGAGATACCTCTCCGACAATCGGAGTGACAAATCCTAATCTCGAAATACGCCAACCCAACATGTACCTTTGGAGACACCTGTAGAGCACCTTTATAATCACCCAGTTACGTTGTGACGTTTGGTAGCACACAAAGTGTTCCTCCGCAACGGGAGTTGCATAATCTCATAGTCATAGGAACATGTATAAGTCATGAAGAAAGCAATAGCAACATACTAAACGATCGGGTGCTAAGCTAATGGAATGGGTCATGTCAATCAGATCATTCAACTAATGATGTGATCCCGTTAATCAAATAACAACTCTTTTGTCTATGGTTAGGAAACATAACCATCTTTGATTAACGAGCTAGTCAAGTAGAGGCATACTAGTGACACTCTGTTTGTCTATGTATTCACACATGTATTATGTTTACGGTTAATACAATTCTAGCATGAATAATAAACATTTATCATGATATAAGGAAATAAATAATAACTTTATTATTGCCTCTAGGGCATATTTCCTTCGCATTTGGTAATTACCGCACCGTTCGAGTTCCCTTTAAAATAGAAGCACTTAGTCGTTTGGGTTCAACCTTGGGTTCCTTCACTGGAGCGGCAACTGGTTTGCCATCCATGAAGTTTCCCTTCTAGCCCTTGCCCTTCTTGAAACCAGTGGTCTTGTTAAACCATCAACACTTGATGCTCCTTCTTGATTTCTACCTTTTGCGGTCTTAAGCACCGCGAACAGCTCCGGGATCAACTCCATCCCTTGCATGTCATAGTTCATCACGAAGATCTAGTAGCTTAGTGATAGTGTCTAGAGAACTCTATCAATCACTATCTTATCTGGAAGTTTAACTCCCACTTGATTTAAGTGATTGTAGCACCCAGACATTCTGAGCACATGCTCACTAGCTGAGCTATTCTCCTCCATCTTGTTGGCAAAAGAACTTGTCAGAGGTCTCACACCTCTCAACACGGGCATGAGCCTGAAATCCCAATTTCAGCTCTTGGAACATCTCATATGTCTTATGGCGTTCAAAACGTCATTGGAATCCCGATTCTAAGCCGTAAAGTATGGTGCACTAAACTATCAAGTAGTCATCAGGATGTGTTCTGTCAGGTGTTCACAACATCCACAGACGACGTTGTAGGGGTTTGCACATCGAGCGGTGCATCAAAGACGTAAGCCTTCTGTGTAGCAGTGAGGACACTCCTCGGACTACGGACCTAGTCCGCATCATTGCTTACAATATCTTTCAACTTAATCTTTCTCTAGGAACGTATTGAAACAGGGAGCTACAACGTGAGCTATTTATCTACAACATATTTGCGAAGACAATTTAGACTATGTTCATGATAATTGAGTTCATCTAATCAAATTATTTAATGAACTCCCACTCAGATAGACATCCCTCTAGTCATCTAAGTGAAACATGATCCGAATCGACTAGGCCGTGTCCGATCATCACGTGAGACGGACTAGTCATCAACGGTGAACATCTCATGTTGATCGTATCTTCTATACGACTCATGTTCGACCTTTCGGTCTTCCGTGTTCCGAGGCCATGTCTGTACATGCTAGGCTCGTCAAGTCAACCTAAGTGTATTGCGTGTGTAAATCTGGCTTACACCCGTTGTATTCGAAATGTTAGAATCTATCACACCCGATCATCACGTGGTGCTTCGAAACAACGAACCTTCGCAACGGTGCACAGTTAGGGGGAACACTTTCTTGAAATTATTGCGAGGGATCATCTTATTTAAGCTACCGTCGTTCTAAGCAAATAAGATGTAAAACATGATAAACATCACATGCAATCAAATAGTGACATGATATGGCCAATATCATTTTTGCTCCTTTTGATCTCCATCTTCGGCCATGATCATCATCGTCACCGGCATGACACCATGATCTCCATCATCGTGTCTTCGTGAAGTTGTCTCGCCAACTATTACTTTCTACTACTATGGCTAACGGTTAGCAATAAAGTAAAGTAATTACATGACGTTTATGTTGACACGCAGGTCATAAATAAATTAAGACAACTCCTATGGCTCCTGCCGGTTGTCATACTCATCGACATGCAAGTCGTGATTCCTATTACAAGAACATGATCAATCTCATACATCACATATATCATTCATCACATCCTTTTGGCCATATCACATCACACGGCACATGCTGCAAAAACAAGTTAGACGTCCTCTAATTGTTGTTGCAATTTTTACGTGGCTGCTATAGGTTTCTAGCAAGAACGTTTCTTACCTACGCCAAAACCACAACGTGATATGCCAATTTCTATTTACCCTTCATAAGGACCCTTTTCATCGAATCCGATCCGACTAAAGTGGGAGAGACAGACACCCGCTAGCCACCTTATGCAACTAGTGCATGTCAGTCGGTGGAACCAGTCTCACGTAAAGTACGTGTAAGGCGGTCCGGGCCGCTTCATCCCACGATGCCGCCGAAATCAAGATAAGACTAGTAACGGCAAGTAAATTGACAAAATCGACGCACACACAACTTGTGTTCTACTCGTGCATAGAAACTACGCATAAACCTAGCTCATGATGCCACTGTTGGGGAACGTAGCAGAATTTAAAATTTTCTACGCATCACCAAGATCAATCTATGGAGTATCTAGCAACGAGGGAGAGGGAGTGCATCTACATACCCTTGTAGATCGCTAAGCGGAAGCGTTCAAGTGAACGGGGTTGATGGAGTCGTACTCGTCGTGATCCAAATCACCGATGATCCTAGTGCCGAACGGACGGCCACCTCCGCGTTCAACACACGTACAGCCCAGGGACGTCTCCTCCTTCTTGATCCAGCAAGGGGAGAGAGAAGTTGAGGAAAACTCCGACAGCACGACGGCATGGTGGTGATGGAGCTCATGGTTCTCCGGCAGGGCTTCGCAAGCACTACGGAGGAGGACGAGGTGTTGGAGGAGGGAGAGGCTGCGCAGGGGAAGGGTGCGGCTGCCTCTCTCTCCCTCACTATATATAGGGGGAAGGGAGGAGGGGGAGGCGCCCTAGGGTTCCCTAGGGGAGGGGCGGCGGCCACAGGGGAAACCCTAGATGGGTTTGGCGCCCCCACCCCCTAGGAAACTTGCCCCCCAAGCCGGGAGGGGCGGCTGCCCTAGGGGTGGCGCCCCCACCTCTCCTGGTTACGTGAGATGGGGTGGGAGGGGCGCTCAGCCCCTTAGTGGGCTGATGTGCCCTCTCCCCTTGGCCCATAAGGCCCCCCAACGCTTGCCGGGGCCTCCGAAACCCCTTTCGGACACGCTGGTCATCACCTGGTACCCCCGGAACAATTCCGGACTCCAATACCCTTCGTCCAATATACGATCTTCACCTCCAGACCATTCCGGAGCTCCTCGTCATGTCCGGGATCTCATCCGGGACTCCGAACAACCTTCGGTAACCACATACTATTTCCCATAACAACTCTAGCGTCACCGAACCTTAAGTGTGTAGACCCTACGGGTTCGGGAACCATGCAGACATGACCGAGACAACTCTCCGGCCAATAACCAACAGCGGGATCTGGATACCCATGTTGGCTCCCACATGTTCCACGATGATCTCATCGGATGAACCACGATGTCGAGGATTCGATCAATCCCGTATACAATTCCCTTTGTCTACTGGTATGATACTTGCCCGAGATTCGATTGTGGGTATCCCGATTCCTTGTTCAATCTCATTACCGGCAAGTCTCTTTACTCGTTCCGTAACACATCATCCCGTGATCAACTCCTTGATCACATTGTGCACATTATGATGATGTCCTACCGAGTGGGCCCAGAGATACCTCTCCGTTTACACGGAGTGACAAATCCCAGTCTCGATTCGTGCCAACCCAACAGACACTTTCGGAGATACCTGTAGTGTACCTTTATAGACACCCAGTTACGTTGTGACGTTTGGTACACCCAAAGCATTCCTACGGTATCCGGGAGTTGCACAATCTCATGGTCTAAGGAAATGATACTTGACATTAGAAAAGCCTTTAGCATACGAACTACACGATCTTTGTGCTAGGCTTAGGATTGGGTCTTGTCCATCACATCATTCTCCTAATGATGTGATCCCGTTATCAACGACATCCAATGTCCATGGTCAGGAAACCGTAACCATCTATTGATCAACGAGCTAGTCAACTAGAGGCTTAGTAGGGACATGGTGTTGTCTATGTATCCACACATGTATCTGAGTTTCCTATCAATACAATTCTAGCATGGATAATAAATGATTATCATGAACATTGAAATATAATAATAATAACTTAATTTATTATTGCCTCTAGGGCATATTTCCAACAAAAACATCGTGTCCTCTGCCTCCTGTTACCATCCGGCCTAGATGCACAGTTCGGGACCCCCTACCCTAGATCCGCCGGTTTTGACACCGACAGTGTGGGTGTCCCGCTCCTTTTCAGGTTGAGCTACAAGATACCAGTGGCCTCTGGTTCATCAAGAATTTTGTGGACAAGCATAACCATCTGTTTGTCCCTGCTGACCTGACTCCCTACTTATCGGCTCATCGTAGAATGACTGACGCACAAAAGGCCGATGTCATCAAGTATGCTGTCGGTGGACTTCGAACACATCAGATTATGAATGTAATGGAGAAGAATGCCGAAGGTCCTGACAAGCTTGGATTTATAGATCGAGATCTATACAACCATGTTTCAATCCAGAAGAAGTGCAAGATAGAAGGCAGTGGCGCTAGATATTTGCTCACCTATATGATTGCACAGAAAAAAGCAGACCCGAAATTCTTTTTCGAATACACAAAAGACAAATAAGGCCATTTGAGGAACATATTCTGGGCTGATTTACAATCCCGGATTGACTATGTTGCCTTTGGTGGTGTCGTGGTGTTCGACAGTACATACCGGTCTAACAAGTACATGCTTCCATTTGTTCCATTTGTTGGTCTGAACCATCACCGCAGGACAGTTTTGTTTGGGGTCGGTCTTGTGTCAGACGAGATAGTTGCATCATACCAGTGGCTTCTCCATGTATTTTTGGAGGCAATGTCCCAGAAGGCACCCATTTCAGCAATCACCGATGGGGACGGTTCAATGGCTAAAGCAATAGCTATTGTTTGGACCGGAACAGATCATCATTTGTGCACATGGCATATTGAGGAGAATACGGTGATGCGCCTCCACAAGAAAAAGCTTGAGGAATTTAGGGAATTCATTTACCGTCATTGGGATGTTGATGAGTTTGAGAAAAGATGAGAGGCTGATAAGGTTCGGTTCAAAATAAAACCAACGGGGAAGAGGTCGTCATGGATTAACAGGATGTACGAGCTGCGACACAAATGGGCTGCTGCGTACACAAAGGGTAGATATTTCCTAGGCATGATGAGTAATCAGAGGAGTGAGTCTCTCAACTCAAGGCTTCATGTGCACCTGAACAGGAAGATGCAGCTTGTTGATTTGTTGCAGCATGTTGAGCACTGTGTATCCATAATGCGTAAGAATGAAGCAGCATTAGACGTGGTAGCAACACATACGATACCCTTCACTAAGCTGAATGCACACCCTCTGGAGATTGATGACTCTTATATTTATACAACCGTGATGTTTCCAAAGGTAAAGCGTCAGATTGTCGAAGGGACAAATTGGCAGGTCACGGACCGGGTAGGATGTGATGGTTTGGTCATGTTTGGAGTTTTGCGCAAAGCCCCATATGATAAAGTCCCATATGGCAGGGATGCTACAGAATTGCAAGGTAAGGAAGGTAAGTATGCCGAGGACTTGCATGCAAACAAATTGGATGTTGAGGATCCCAATGACTTGGAAGATAAGGATGCTGAGGAGTTGCATGCAAAAAACATGGATGCTGAGGATCCCAATGACTTGGAAGATAAGGATGCTGAGGACTTGCATGCAAAAAACATGGATGCTGAGGATCCCAATGACTTGGAAGGTAAGAATGCTGAGGACTTGCATGCAAAAAACTTGGATGCTGAGGATCCCAATGACTTGGAAGGCAAGGATGGTGTGGGCTTGCATACCAAAAACCTGGATGCTAAGGATCCCAATCACTTGGAAGGTAAGGACAGTGAGGAGTTGGATGCAAAAAAGTTGGATGCACAAGGCGTGGATGCTAAGCCTGTGGATTTTATATATCACGTGACTTGTCTATTTACAGGAGCAAGACTGGATGATGCAACTTGTAAATGTAAAAAGTTGGAAGTCAGGATTACCCATGCGCACATATATTCTGCGTTCTGGATCATCTTGGTGTACGCACATTTCCAAAAAAATTGTCAAGAAAAGATGGACAATGCATGCCAAGCCAGCGTTCCGTTCTTCAAGGATTGCGAATACTCATGTATGGTCTGATCACATGAATAAGTATCATCAACTATGCAACATGGCTAGTGACGCTTTATTCACAGCCGCAGCTAGTGATTCACAGACAGAACAGGTGATGGAGCTCATCCGGAGTATATTGGTTGATGGAGAAAAAACTGATTTGGATGAAGGCCATAAGTCGTTTGTTCCTTTGCCGGCATACTTCTCTGCTGCTCGCGAATGCTGCACTGATGACGTGGAATATCCAATCAAAATAGTTCCAAAAGGGAGACCAACTACCGAAGAATCGAACAAGAGGATTAAATCCAGGCGCGAGCGGATGAGAGGGAAAAAAGCAACGAAGTTAGTGCACATGTTTATCTCATTGTTCATTCCATACATGCTTACAATGTTAATATGTTCTCTCTTTTTCTTCAATTTACTCAGGAACAAATCGGGGAAATCAAAGGTCACAAGGAGGAAGAAGCGAAAAGAGAAAGACTCAGAGACAGAAGAAGACACAGATTCGGATACAGAAGAAGAGGAAGATTCAGAAAAAGCAACAAAGTTAGTGCACATGTTAATCTCACTGTTCATTTCCATACATGCTTACAGTGTTAATATGTTCTCCCAGAGAGTTTTCACATGTTTTTCTTCAATTTACGCAGGAAAAAATCAGGGAAATCAAATAACACAAGGAGGAAGAAGCAAAAAGAAGAGACAGAGTCAGATACAAAAGAAGAGACAGATGCAGATATAGAAGAAGAGACAGAGGCAGATACAGAAGAAGAGGAAGATTCGGGTACATAAGAAGAGGAAGATTTAGATGCCGAAGAAGAGGGAGATTCAGATGCGAAAGAAGAGGAAGATTCAGATGCAAAAGATGGTGGGCTGAGGAGGGCTAGGAAGAGACCATTGGAGGTTGCAGAAAAGGATTACACAAAACCAAACAAGTGGGCATTATCACAATTGTGCGTACTTAAACATGTTTTCGAATGCTGGCTGCCGATTCATCTATTTCGTTTTTTGCAGGAAACGCAAGGGCGCTCCAAATGTCAATGTTGGGAGGAAGAAAAAGAACGATGACAAGGGTGCGTGAGGAAAACCAGTGAAGTTAGTGTCTGTACTTACATGTCCGCTCTAGAAGTCGGGTATTTGCTAGTACTGTGTTGACGTTTCTTAACTTTTCCAGAAAAGACTCTAGTAAGGGCAGTAAAGAACAGGCCAAAGGGGTGATGAAGACAAAAAGGCCTACTAGGAATGTACCACAGGCTGAGCGAATAAGAGCTGTCAAGTTAGCTTCTGTAGGTATGAAGAGAAAATCAGTGAAGTTAGTGTTTTTTCTATTATAGTGTACTGTACATGCTCAAATCTTCTTTGCTATCCTATTAACAAATGTTGTTTCATGCAGGAAAGCTAAAGTGAAGTCGAGATAGGATGTTTAGATGCACAGGGTCAAGCAGATAAAACGAAAGGATTTCTGGGGTCGAAAAATTGAGAACAAATTAAAGTAGACAGTTTTCCATGCCGTGATCCACCTTGTTTCTGATGTATTAGACCTATTTGATGGACTGCCACTATTTTTCTAAATTCCTCGTTTGATTGGCACACCCTCATTTTATTATGGACGGTTCGACATGGTAGGCTAGTTATGATTTATCAACATCGATGAAACAATGCATTTTTAGTCAAGTTGGTTTTCTGTATTTTTTCATTTTTTACATAATATATTGCTGAAATTTGTTTAAAGTGTAGTCAAATTTC